>NC_134353.1:264549375-264918125 GCF_048569485.1 Anomaloglossus baeobatrachus | reverse complement strand
CCTAAAATTCCACGGGGGAACACTATTCTCCTTAAGGAGACTTTGCAAGCCAGTCTGGCTGCCAGGTAAGGGGACTTATAGCTGCAATGCCCCTCTGGGAAATATTCAAATTGTCTCTCCAGTAAAGGAGACAAACTCTAGCACAGCGCCACCTATTGGAAGTAGCGATCCTAAAAGTCACAAGTGGATTTTCGACAATCCTTTGCAATATGACTCAGGATATATAAGCCAGATCAGAATCCCAATTTGCAGACACGGTGTTTCGGGGTGCTTGCCCCTCGTCAGTGCAAAGTATGGGGGTGTCTGATCTGGCTCATGAGAAAGCTATGTGGGGACCACGGGGGAATACTATTCTCCTTAAGGAGACTTTGCAAGCCAGTCTGGTTGCCAGGTAAGGGGACTTATAGCTGCAATGCCCCTAAAATTCCACGGGGGGAACACTATTCTCCTTAAGGAGACTTTGCAAGCCAGTCTGGCTGCCAGGTAAGGGGACTTATAGCTGCAATGCCCCTCTGGGAAATATTCAAATTGTCTCTCCAGTAAAGGAGGACAAACTCTAGCACAGCGCCACCTATTGGAAGTAGCGATCCTAAAAGTCACAAGTGGATTTTCGACAATCCTTTGCAATATGACTCAGGATATATAAGCCAGATCAGAATCCCAATTTGCAGACACGGTGTTTCGGGGTGCTTGCCCCTCGTCAGTGCAAAGTATGGGGGTGTCTGATCTGGCTCATGAGAAAGCTATGTGGGGACCACGGGGGAATACTATTCTCCTTAAGGAGACTTTGCAAGCCAGTCTGGCTGCCAGGTAAGGGGACTTATAGCTGCAATGCCCCTAAAATTCCACGGGGGAACACTATTCTCCTTAAGGAGACTTTGCAAGCCAGTCTGGCTGCCAGGTAAGGGGACTTATAGCTGCAATGCCCCTCTGGGAAATATTCAAATTGTCTCTCCAGTAAAGGAGACAAACTCTAGCACAGCGCCACCTATTGGAAGTAGCGATCCTAAAAGTCACAAGTGGATTTTCGACAATCCTTTGCAATATGACTCAGGATATATAAGCCAGATCAGAATCCCAATTTGCAGACACGGTGTTTCGGGGTGCTTGCCCCTCGTCAGTGCAAAGTATGGGGGTGTCTGATCTGGCTCATGAGAAAGCTATGTGGGGGACCACGGGGGAATACTATTCTCCTTAAGGAGACTTTGCAAGCCAGTCTGGCTGCCAGGTAAGGGGACTTATAGCTGCAATGCCCCTAAAATTCCACGGGGGAACACTATTCTCCTTAAGGAGACTTTGCAAGCCAGTCTGGCTGCCAGGTAAGGGGACTTATAGCTGCAATGCCCCTCTGGGAAATATTCAAATTGTCTCTCCAGTAAAGGAGACAAACTCTAGCACAGCGCCACCTATTGGAAGTAGCGATCCTAAAAGTCACAAGTGGATTTTCGACAATCCTTTGCAATATGACTCAGGATATATAAGCCAGATCAGAATCCCAATTTGCAGACACGGTGTTTCGGGGTGCTTGCCCCTCGTCAGTGCAAAGTATGGGGGTGTCTGATCTGGCTCATGAGAAAGCTATGTGGGGACCACGGGGGAATACTATTCTCCTTAAGGAGACTTTGCAAGCCAGTCTGGCTGCCAGGTAAGGGGACTTATAGCTGCAATGCCCCTAAAATTCCACGGGGGAACACTATTCTCCTTAAGGAGACTTTGCAAGCCAGTCTGGCTGCCAGGTAAGGGGACTTATAGCTGCAATGCCCCTCTGGGAAATATTCAAATTGTCTCTCCAGTAAAGGAGACAAACTCTAGCACAGCGCCACCTATTGGAAGTAGCGATCCTAAAAGTCACAAGTGGATTTTCGACAATCCTTTGCAATATGACTCAGGATATATAAGCCAGATCAGAATCCCAATTTGCAGACACGGTGTTTCGGGGTGCTTGCCCCTCGTCAGTGCAAAGTATGGGGGTGTCTGATCTGGCTCATGAGAAAGCTATGTGGGGACCACGGGGGAATACTATTCTCCTTAAGGAGACTTTGCAAGCCAGTCTGGCTGCCAGGTAAGGGGACTTATAGCTGCAATGCCCCTAAAATTCCACGGGGGAACACTATTCTCCTTAAGGAGACTTTGCAAGCCAGTCTGGCTGCCAGGTAAGGGGACTTATAGCTGCAATGCCCCTCTGGGAAATATTCAAATTGTCTCTCCAGTAAAGGAGACAAACTCTAGCACAGCGCCACCTATTGGAAGTAGCGATCCTAAAAGTCACAAGTGGATTTTCGACAATCCTTTGCAATATGACTCAGGATATATAAGCCAGATCAGAATCCCAATTTGCAGACACGGTGTTTCGGGGTGCTTGCCCCTCGTCAGTGCAAAGTATGGGGGTGTCTGATCTGGCTCATGAGAAAGCTATGTGGGGACCACGGGGGAATACTATTCTCCTTAAGGAGACTTTGCAAGCCAGTCTGGCTGCCAGGTAAGGGGACTTATAGCTGCAATGCCCCTAAAATTCCACGGGGGAACACTATTCTCCTTAAGGAGACTTTGCAAGCCAGTCTGGCTGCCAGGTAAGGGGACTTATAGCTGCAATGCCCCTCTGGGAAATATTCAAATTGTCTCTCCAGTAAAGGAGACAAACTCTAGCACAGCGCCACCTATTGGAAGTAGCGATCCTAAAAGTCACAAGTGGATTTTCGACAATCCTTTGCAATATGACTCAGGATATATAAGCCAGATCAGAATCCCAATTTGCAGACACGGTGTTTCGGGGTGCTTGCCCCTCGTCAGTGCAAAGTATGGGGGTGTCTGATCTGGCTCATGAGAAAGCTATGTGGGGACCACGGGGGAATACTATTCTCCTTAAGGAGACTTTGCAAGCCAGTCTGGCTGCCAGGTAAGGGGACTTATAGCTGCAATGCCCCTAAAATTCCACGGGGGAACACTATTCTCCTTAAGGAGACTTTGCAAGCCAGTCTGGCTGCCAGGTAAGGGGACTTATAGCTGCAATGCCCCTCTGGGAAATATTCAAATTGTCTCTCCAGTAAAGGAGACAAACTCTAGCACAGCGCCACCTATTGGAAGTAGCGATCCTAAAAGTCACAAGTGGATTTTCGACAATCCTTTGCAATATGACTCAGGATATATAAGCCAGATCAGAATCCCAATTTGCAGACACGGTGTTTCGGGGTGCTTGCCCCTCGTCAGTGCAAAGTATGGGGGTGTCTGATCTGGCTCATGAGAAAGCTATGTGGGGACCACGGGGGAATACTATTCTCCTTAAGGAGACTTTGCAAGCCAGTCTGGCTGCCAGGTAAGGGGACTTATAGCTGCAATGCCCCTAAAATTCCACGGGGGAACACTATTCTCCTTAAGGAGACTTTGCAAGCCAGTCTGGCTGCCAGGTAAGGGGACTTATAGCTGCAATGCCCCTCTGGGAAATATTCAAATTGTCTCTCCAGTAAAGGAGACAAACTCTAGCACAGCGCCACCTATTGGAAGTAGCGATCCTAAAAGTCACAAGTGGATTTTCGACAATCCTTTGCAATATGACTCAGGATATATAAGCCAGATCAGAATCCCAATTTGCAGACACGGTGTTTCGGGGTGCTTGCCCCTCGTCAGTGCAAAGTATGGGGGTGTCTGATCTGGCTCATGAGAAAGCTATGTGGGGACCACGGGGGAATACTATTCTCCTTAAGGAGACTTTGCAAGCCAGTCTGGCTGCCAGGTAAGGGGACTTATAGCTGCAATGCCCCTAAAATTCCACGGGGGAACACTATTCTCCTTAAGGAGACTTTGCAAGCCAGTCTGGCTGCCAGGTAAGGGGACTTATAGCTGCAATGCCCCTCTGGGAAATATTCAAATTGTCTCTCCAGTAAAGGAGACAAACTCTAGCACAGCGCCACCTATTGGAAGTAGCGATCCTAAAAGTCACAAGTGGATTTTCGACAATCCTTTGCAATATGACTCAGGATATATAAGCCAGATCAGAATCCCAATTTGCAGACACGGTGTTTCGGGGTGCTTGCCCCTCGTCAGTGCAAAGTATGGGGGTGTCTGATCTGGCTCATGAGAAAGCTATGTGGGGACCACGGGGGAATACTATTCTCCTTAAGGAGACTTTGCAAGCCAGTCTGGCTGCCAGGTAAGGGGACTTATAGCTGCAATGCCCCTAAAATTCCACGGGGGAACACTATTCTCCTTAAGGAGACTTTGCAAGCCAGTCTGGCTGCCAGGTAAGGGGACTTATAGCTGCAATGCCCCTCTGGGAAATATTCAAATTGTCTCTCCAGTAAAGGAGACAAACTCTAGCACAGCGCCACCTATTGGAAGTAGCGATCCTAAAAGTCACAAGTGGATTTTCGACAATCCTTTGCAATATGACTCAGGATATATAAGCCAGATCAGAATCCCAATTTGCAGACACGGTGTTTCGGGGTGCTTGCCCCTCGTCAGTGCAAAGTATGGGGGTGTCTGATCTGGCTCATGAGAAAGCTATGTGGGGACCACGGGGGAATACTATTCTCCTTAAGGAGACTTTGCAAGCCAGTCTGGCTGCCAGGTAAGGGGACTTATAGCTGCAATGCCCCTAAAATTCCACGGGGGAACACTATTCTCCTTAAGGAGACTTTGCAAGCCAGTCTGGCTGCCAGGTAAGGGGACTTATAGCTGCAATGCCCCTCTGGGAAATATTCAAATTGTCTCTCCAGTAAAGGAGACAAACTCTAGCACAGCGCCACCTATTGGAAGTAGCGATCCTAAAAGTCACAAGTGGATTTTCGACAATCCTTTGCAATATGACTCAGGATATATAAGCCAGATCAGAATCCCAATTTGCAGACACGGTGTTTCGGGGTGCTTGCCCCTCGTCAGTGCAAAGTATGGGGGTGTCTGATCTGGCTCATGAGAAAGCTATGTGGGGACCACGGGGGAATACTATTCTCCTTAAGGAGACTTTGCAAGCCAGTCTGGCTGCCAGGTAAGGGGACTTATAGCTGCAATGCCCCTAAAATTCCACGGGGGAACACTATTCTCCTTAAGGAGACTTTGCAAGCCAGTCTGGCTGCCAGGTAAGGGGACTTATAGCTGCAATGCCCCTCTGGGAAATATTCAAATTGTCTCTCCAGTAAAGGAGACAAACTCTAGCACAGCGCCACCTATTGGAAGTAGCGATCCAAATAACTATAACTTTAAAGCTTGCCATTAAAGTAGCTCTCACCTGTCAAGTCGTAGACTCCATTTGACCTCAGGAGGTGTTAATATATTAGTGATGGATCATTTAGGTACTGTAAGCTGTGAAAGTAGAGGCCATCCAATAGATGGTGCTATTCCTTTCCCAAATAAGTGATGCACGTGCACTTTGTTGTCTTCATGATGTAAAACAAATACCCATCATTCCTCAGTCCTGTCCACCTTCTTCTATTGCTTCATGGTCCAGTTCTGATGCTTACATTCCCATTGTAGTTGCTTTTGCAAATGGGTAAGAATGGGCACTCTGCCCACTTTTATAGGTACTAACTACTACACATAATGAAACTGCTACAAGACTGCTCATTTTTGGTAATGCTCTGGCCAAGTCATCTATCCATCAGAATTTAGCACTTGTCAAAGTCGCTGAGATCCTAACGTTAGTACATTTTTCACTTTCAACACATCATCTTCAAGAACTGCCCATTCTCTGGCTACCCAATATATGACACCCCTTGACAAGTGCCGTTGTTACAAGAAAATCAACGCCATTCACTTCTTATAGCTGAGCTTTTTGGCATGGCTGATAGGTGGATTCTCATGTATATTGATGGATATAGAGAACATTAGTCTTGCATGTTTCATTGTAATAGCTGCTTTTGGTATACAATTATTTAATGTGTGTGTGTTATTTCTAGCTGTCCTGACCTTCTATACCATATTATTAACCCTAGGTTTTGCTGACTGGTGAACTTCACTTTCCATGTAGGCAGACTGTTCTGTCTACACCAGTCCCTGAAAGGAAAATACCTATTCCGACTATGTTCCTGTCCTCGTCACATTATAAGCTCGTCTTTAGTGCGTGCCTTGCAGGTGGGAGAAGGTTTTCTCATTTATATATTTTTCAGAACAGAGGTTCTGATTTGACACTGGATGCATATATGTTTGTTCATTCTTTGTCATGTTTTTAAAAGAATATGCTGGTTACAACAAACAAAGATATTGCATGAAGGAAACACTTCAAATATGTCCATTTAGCCTTTTTATATAATTTCCTTATACTTTCAAGATCTCTTCTTGCAGAAAGACACATCCTTGTTTACCCCAATGAATACATATGTGCTCTCATCATGTGGTGCACAATTATGTCCATATTGCAGATATCAGAGCTATGATGTGTAATGAACTGTGTGTCTTTCATCTTATGGACATTGGAAAGATTCCCATTAATTACCACAAGCAGAGATTTTGGAAGCCATGATTTCATGCATTTATTACTTTACTGAAACCATAATATTCCTTTTAATTCTGACAGTTCTACATTTTTTTTGTTTGAATTAGACTAGAATTCACAGTAATGTTTCATAAGTAAACCAGGGTATGTATTACAGTTTTTCTTATGATTAACTTTTAACAGCATGTTGATTAGAAATGGCATGAACAATGATTCGCGAGATCTGACCAGAAGCCTCGTTTAATGCCATATTCTCACATCCATTGTCCGAGCATGCAGAGTAATTCATGGGCAGGCCACAGGTCTGACCCCAACTTGACTGCCTCGTACACCTATATGATGCTGTCAAGCTAGGTTCAGGAGATCCCCTCACAGTCCGTCCCTCACAGAAATGCAGCCTACTCCAAGAATCTTTTGGGAAATGGGGACTGCTGCTGGCTTATTTGTTCCTAGGTGCAACATATGCAAATGACTTTTTCAGAGACTTTTACTCTAGTGCCACGTATTGGAAGCAGCAATCCTAAAAACCAATATTAACTATTTAAAGCGAAATGGTCACCAGGTTTTTCCATTATGAGCTTCAGCCACCACCAGTGAGCTCTTGTATACAGTATTCCAGACTACTGTATGGAAGAGCCCAGGCCGCTCTGTAGAACATAAGAAACACCTTTATAATACCTTTATAATACTCACCTAGGGAGTGGTCCAGTCCGATGGGTGTTTTGGTCTCTGTCCGGCGCTGCCTCTATCTTTGCCAATCGCCGACCACCTTTCCAGCCCTTGTGCATGACGCGTCCTGCGTCATTCACACAGAGAACTCCATTGCAATCCTGCGGATGCACTGAGAGTATGTGCGGGCGGTCTTTGATTTTTTTTTTGCACCTGTGCATTGCAGTACTTTGCTCTGCCCTCAGTAGGGCCGATCAAAGTGCGCAGGAGCGCAATGGTGGCCTCTTTGTGGATGACGCAGGACACATCATGCACATGGGGCTGGGAAAGAGGATGGCGACTGCACAAGATTAAGGAGGCGCCGGAATGAGAGCAGTGACACCCAACAGACCGGACCGCACCACACGTTCAGTTGTTTTTTTTTCCTTTTTAAAGTAGGGTTTTATTACTTAAAACATATGTCTTACCATTTAACTGTCCACGTCAAGATGGTCTACTGCTGTCTCTCGTATAATATATGTATAATATACCATATTTTTCGGACTATAAGGCGCACTTTTTTTTTTCCTCAAATGTTGGGGGAAAGTGGGGGGTGCATCTTATAGTCTGAATGTTGCTTCGGGGAATGAGGGTGCTGCGGTGGAGTGGGTCATCGGTGGCATGAGCAGGATGTAGCAGCCTGACGTGACCATGTGGGCCCGCTCATTTCATATACACGCCCATCCTCCCACCCATCATCCCTCAGCGCTGAAGCCGACGCTGACAGATGGGCGGGGGTGCGCACATAATTAACATCCGGCCCGCATGATCACTCCTGGCAACTACAGCCTGGAGTGATCATGTGCGGCTGTATTCACTGCCCCCGCGCATAATCATCAGCGCGGGAGGCAGTGAATAAGTATATTCACCTGTCACCGTTGTTTGCAGCATCGCAATCTCCTCCTGTCTGCCAGCCAGCTGATCTGTGTAGAGAGCGGTGAGCACAGGGATGACGTAATCGCTGTGCGCACCGCTAGTCTCCACACAGGTAAGCTGACAGGCAGACAGGAGGACGAGCGATGCTGCAGAGAAGGGTGACTGCTCCACTCAGGTCAGCGGCGCCACTGCCGGCACTGACAGGAGGAGGAGCGATGCTGCATGGAGCGAGGAAAGGCGAGTATAAACGTTTGTTTTGTGTGCCACAGATACAGGCCATATAACAGGATGGGGGTATATAGCACGATGGGGGCATATTCCAGGATGGGGGCATATAGCAGGACGGCAGTATTTAGCAGGATGGCAGTATATAGCAGGATAACGGCATATACCAGGATGGCGCTATGTAGCAGGATGGGGGCTATACCATAATGGCGGCATATAGCAGGATGGGAATATATACCAGGATGGGGTACATATATACAAGGATGGGGATCATATACAAGGCAGGAGGATCATTACCAGGATGGGGTACCTTTTAGTAGAGAATTTGGGGACATTACCCCCATAACAGTGTCAGCAGCAGATCCTCGCCCCGAAAGTGTGTCATGACCACATTATTTGCTTTAAAATTTTATTTTTCTATATTCCTCCTCTAAAACCAGGGTGCGTCTTATAGTCTGGTGTGTCTTATAGTCCGAAAAATACGGTATATTATTATTATATTATATATATATATATATATATATATATATATATATATATATATATATATATATATATATATATATATATATATATATTGTATATATTTTTTTTATTATGCTTCTAGTATGATTTCTATGTATGTTTGTTTGTTTTCAAAAAACTAATAAAAGCAATATATTTTTTATAAAAAAAAAGTGTTTTTTACATTCTACAGTGTGGCCTGGGCACTTATATACAGTATTCTGGAATGCTGTATATAAGGGCTCAATGGTGGTGGCTGCAGCTCATAAGTGAAAAACCTGGTGACAGGTTCCCTTTAACATGACTTACAATATGACTTCGGATTACTACTTCCATTAAGTGGCACTAGTGTTCATTTTCTTCCTCTCTTGAGATGTAATTTGCATATTTAGTTTCCCTGAGGAGCATTGCATGGCTTATAAGCCTCCTTTAAATTGGCATGTCACTCTCCACAAGATGAAATGTTAGGCTATGTGCGCACTAGAAATGTGAAGTTTCTCAAGAAAATTTCTTGAGAAACTTCTGGGAGTGAAAGATTTCCGGACCTCCGGAAAAAATCCGCACCAAATCCGCATGCGGATTTGCCGCGGATTTGCCACGGATTAGCCGCGGAATTGCCGCGATTTTCCCGCGGGTGGTTCCCTGCGGATTTTTGCAGGCTGTACTGCCGAAATCCGCAGGGTACCTGCGGAAATAATGGACATGTTCATTTTCTCAAGAAATTTTCTCGAGAAATTCTTCTCAAGGAAATTTCTTGAGAAAAATCCGCACAAGTGCGCACAGCTAATTTTTTTTTTCATAGAAATTGCTGGGAAATGTCTGCACAAAGATTGCAGACATTTCTCAAGAAATTTCCGCGGCAAATCCGCGGGTAAAAAGCTCTAGTGCGCACAGAGCCTTACTCTTTCGATCCCGATAAGGGCAATATAATGTTTTTTTCTATTTGAACATTTGTAGTACCTATTGTGACCTACAGGTGTCACTCTTACATTTGAAGCCATTGTGTCACTATTGTTGCAGATGCTAAATTATGAAAGATCTAATTTTATTTAGAAAATGTCACTAACACCTTTCCTCTTTCTGTGCAGAGCATTTAAATATAATAATGTTCGAGCTGTCACAGAGACTGCACAAAGCTTTCTCCAAAGTTGATATGTCTTTCTATACTTCAAGCGAAAATGAGACACCTGGGAAAGATAATGCTGGTCCCCTTTGTCTTCACCAGCAGCGAGCAAAGCTTGTAATGGTCAGAAAAGAAGGCCCCAACAAGGTAACTTCTTCCTTTCCGTGTATTATAAATTTAGGAGAAGGAGTTGACTCGCAAACAATTATTGTGTTAGATCAGTCATAGCCTAACAAGTTCACAATTGAATTTATTAAGGTATTTTTTATCTGGGTGTTGATATTGTTACTGTACTTGTTATTGTGAACTTTTGCTACTACCTTTTTTCCCTTCTCTAAATGTCCACCTATTATGTACAGTTATAGTAAGATGAAGTGTCTTCTCTTGTACTGATTACACAGGTCTGCAATAGTAAAATTGTTTAAAAAAAAAATTATGATTTTTTTTTTTTATGTACTTTCAATCGCTGAACCTTTTTAGTAAAAAAAAAAAAAAGATAAAAATTAAAATTCCATTGTGTATAGTTTTTCACAAGAACGGACTCAATAGGCTTCCAAAAGAAGAGAATTCCAAAAGGAATTCCTTTTATATTTTTCTCAAGACGGTGCTCTAGTCTATTGCAGTGATGTTCCTGGGATAATTGAAAAGTTTAACTTTTGAGAACAATGTGGGCGAGTGAAGACTTTGGTTCATCCAAAAAAAAAAGTCTGAAGGCTGTGCTACCGCATAATGTCAGCAAGTATGCTTCAGTGTCTGAAAGTTCTCTTTTTTTCCTTGGGCAGCAAGGAGGATACACAAAGTACCCATGCTTTTTGTGTGAGTGGGACAGCCGGGATAGGACTCGTCACAGGAGGCAATAAAGTTGGCCAATGAGAACATCTTTGCAACCTGAACTCAAGGACATAATTGTGGAAATGTTTAGTTGATCCCACTAAAATTCTCCTGCCACCACTCCACATTAAGCTTGGACTGATGAAGGAGAAACTTTAAGTACCTGTGTACCAAGTTTCAGGGACCGTCCAAAGCAAAGCTGAAAGAAGGCATTTTTGTGGGTCCGGTTATTCAGAAACTCATGTAAAAGCTATGACCAGGTGCACCCCAATCAGGATGGTCCATGACTCAAGATATCTCGCCTCACTATGTGTCAGCGGGCCTCAATAGACAAGGGCAGAGCAGGGTTAGTACCTCACTGTTTCACATCTGCCTGTGGACAAGATACACCGCCCAAAAAGGCGGTTGGGACAACTCCCCTATGTGTACAAAGTCCAAAAAAAGTATGCAGAACTAAAGAAATGAGCTGGAACACCAATTGTTATAAGTGCAATGTGTGATGTGCACCTAAACATTGCCTTTACACCAATAGGTGTGCTGGCCCATTTATTCAGGCTTGCGTATATTAAAGGGGTCATCCTGGATTGAACATATTATGATTTGTCAGGTGCAGTCTGACGCCTAACACCCCACCAATGAAGTAAAATCGATTCTGACAATAGCCGGATGTACATTTTAGAGAGTGGAACACGACTTACTGCTCCTTACATTACTTCGTGACCTCTATTGTGTAATGTTGTTTATCTCCTATTCAAATGAGTAGAAGGTAAAAACAGTACTCCGCAGCAGCCACGAGAAAATTACAGAGCTACTGTATTCAACGCGGTGTGTCCATTTTTAGCCGGCCGTTGTCAGAGCAGATTTCAGCAGGGTGTCTGATATTATATAAATGACCTATACTCTACATTGCACTGTCTTGAACCCTTTCAAAATCCTGAAAAGGGCAACTTCATAAAACTGCCCCTGGGGGACTTGGTCATAATTATTGGAATACATGTTCTAACTCAGTCACCACTTAAAATAGTCACCAATGCCAATCACATACCATCTGCACTGAAAATACAGATGTTGGCTCCAATTCAGATATCTGTGTTTATGGTACATAAAAACAGTGTGTTGTTTTTCAATAATTTGGATCTGCGTTTCATCAGTGCTCAGTCAGTGTCAGTTTTTACCATCCGTGATTTTCACATGTGAAAAAATAAATACATTACAAAGCTTCTCCGACAGGTAAAATATATCTTTTTACCGCATCTCCTATACACTACAATGGTACTCCCGGACAGCACATGGATTGTACACTCATGCCATTGGTGTGCTGCTGCCTGTGAATTTTTATTTATTTATTTTATTTTTTTTAACTCATGTTATTTGATTATACAATTTAACATCATAGCGATAAACTGCTTCTATTGTTTTCTTGTCTTTCTAATTGTATTTCAAAAAAGAAATCTTCATATGCATTTTTTTTTTTTTTTTTAAAAAATACATATCTGTCTATTATAGGGACGCTTCTTTTTTGCTTGTGATGCTCCCAAAGGCAGGCAATGTAAATTCTTTAAATGGTTGGATGAAATAAAAGAGACCTATAATGGTAGAAGCAAACCTGAATCTCGAGTGGTCATGGCGGATATGAAGAGTCTGTGCAACTATGTCAGATGTCAGAATATAAACTTATATGAGGAGAGCCAGCTCATTATTAGGTATGTATTCAATATTCATTTCAGTTAATCAATTAAATCATATCATTTTTTTTTTTTATTTTTATTTAATAATCAGACATTTATATTTTCTGGACTATTTGGGCTTTAGAAGTATTAACCCTTACACTAAAAATATTTTAGACTTGTAGAAACTTACAATATTTAATTTGCAGCAAATATGTGCATTAAAGTGATCTTTTTGTTTAGACCGTTAATTGAATAACAATGGGCTCCTTTATAACATATGGCACAGCATGAACATAACACCTGATCAGTTATGTTTCTAAAGGGGTTAAAATAATGTGTCCTCTCTTGCATAACATTTATAATTTCCAATTTTAACAAGAATCTAAAATTTGTGGATAGCATAGTTTGCCCATTCATATCTACTCTGTACCCAACCTCCTCTAATTTTTGTTTTTGTTTTTTGTTGTTTTTTTGGTTATAATTCTGGTGCTACATGATGAATCAGATCAAAATATGCAAATCAATTAAAAGAATTCTAATACATTTCCAGATTTCAATTTGACTAATTGAAATATGGAAAGGACCATTTAAAGGGAACCTGTCACGTTGGTTTTTTTAATATTAACTCACTTCCAATGTGTTTTAATGGGGGCCTTTTGCTGGGAATCTGTCATGTCACTCGCGTGCAAGCAAAATTATTTTTTGAATTTGGTCAACCCTCACCCCCCATACAGTATAATCGATTATACACAGATCCTTCACCAGAATGCCTCTGCTTAGATCTGCTTGTCACTGTGGTAAGATGATCGTGACATCACACTGATCTTATATGGACATTGCTAAGCTTCGCCCATTATTCACATGATAATGACATCACACAGGTCCTGAGCTCCAGAGATCAGCATTGGTCTATCCAGGTCTTGTAAAACAAGAATGCCGCAGAGACACCATCACATGTTTCTCAACGCTGGCAGGAAACTAGCCAGGTTTTTCACCGGGAAGGAACAACCACGGGAAGGGCAGTCTCCAGTCAAGGAGACCACCTATGCCAGCCTTGAGAAACATGTGATGGTGTCTTCGCAGGCTTTCTTGTTTTGAATATTTCCCAGGGGGCCTTGTTCTAGTGTCACTGCGTTGAGAAACACGTGACTGTGTCTCTGCGGTGTTGGTTGTTGATCTCCCTGAGGTCAACCATCCTTACCTATGTAGTCTTCTACTAGGCAATGCTCCCACTAGCCAGTTTCCTACTCCACACTGATGAGGGGCAAATACCCCGAAACAGCTGTCTGTGGATGGATACCATGTTTTGGTATAGGCGGTTTCCTTGACTTGAGACTGCCCTTCCCGTGGTTGTTCATTCCCTTTGAAAGACCTGGCTAGTTTCCTCCCAGCGTTGAGAAACATGTGATTTGTGTTTCCGCGGCATTCTTGTTTTGCATATTTTCCCAGGGGGCATTGTTCTAATGTCACTGCGTTGAGAAACACGTGATGGTGTCTCCGCGGTGTTGGATGTTGATCTCCCTGAGGTCAACTATCCAGGACATGTGTGATGCTATGATCATGTGACTGTAATGGGCGGAGCTCCGCATTGGACAAATGGTCTACGCATGCAGGACCTGTGTTGTGATGTTACGATCATATGACTGTATTGGATGGAGCTCAGCAGAAGTTCTGATTTAAAGGACCTGTGTATAATCAATTATACCTCAGGGGGGCATGACTAAGTTCAAAAAAGAAATTTGCTTGAAAGTGAGTGACATGTCTAACTCCCAGCAAAAGGCCCGCCCTCATGACTGAAAACAAAGGTCAAACAAACCGGTTTTACCTAAACATATAAACATTTTTTTTTTCTTTTTTATAAAGCTAAATCCATGGAATTTTTTTTTTTTTGTTCTCTAGAAAACAATGTTAGCGATGCACATTGCATAATTTAAAACACATTGGGGGTGGTTTAATATCAAATAACGACATGACAGGTTCTCTTTAATGGCCTTTTACCAGATCTTAGCGGACAAATACATGTTGAGGTTTTTCCCAGCTGAACATTGTAGCTGCTAGGTTAGGAAGGCTCATTCTCCCTTGTTTTATGCATCTAAAGCGTTTCTTGTTGTCTTTTTTGAGAAATTCTATTATTTTTTTTTTTTTGTATCAATTACATTTGGTCCTGAATATGTAAATGATTTTCCTGCACGTTGTTTTACAGAAAAATGTCGGCCTTTCCAAGAAGGCAATATGGTAAATTTACAAAATTTGTGACAGATGATTCAGAACTTGATGGTGAATCGAAAACTAAATTCTATCTGAAGTTGAGTAGGAAGGATAGTTGGTCTACTTACAGCAAAGGTAATAGTGTGACTGTACAACTGCCTTATGACCACAAAAAAGTATTTATATATCACATTTATTATTTGTATAGGGGTATTTACATCACGGAGAGACAATTGGCCATAATAAGTGATGTAGCCTTCTTTAGTATTGTAAGAATTGTTCACTGTTCCATGAGAAGTGCTGCTATCATATCCTTGGAGGTAACCTAAAAGTGCAGTGACCCAAGCCACAGCCTGCCCATTAATTGTGTGTAAATCCTTGTCATCCTCAGACCGTGCGGTTATATAGTACAGGACTATTTATAATCACCTACTCTATCACTTTTTCAGATGATATCTGGGTTGTTTCAAGGACCCTGAATTTTGATCCGCTGGATACATTTATTGCCTGCAGTGTTTTCTTTGGACCCTCTGCTAATAATGATATAGAGATTTTACCTTTGAAAGGATACAGTTCATCCAACTGGCCATTAAATGGTATGTGAATGGTAAATATGTACAACAATATATGGAAATTAATGTAAAAAGTTACCTTGTGAAGGCTGAATGTAATCAGAACTTCCCATGATCACTAGAAGATGGTATCTAGTGAATGACATGTCTGCTGTACTGCTGGAGACTAGATAGGCAGGACGACACTATCGACAACACTAGCGGAAAGTCTTTTCACCCAATCAGACTGTTGGACTCTAAAGCTGGGTTTACACACTGCAACATCTCAAACGACATCACTGTAACGTCACCGGTTTTGTGACGCAATAGCGATGTTGTTTGCGATGTTGCAGTGTGTGAATCACATCAGCGACCTGGCCCCTGCTGTGAAGTTGCTGATCGCTACAAATCGTTCAGGACCATTCCTAGGTCCTTTGTTTCCCGCTGTGCAGCATGCATCGCTACAAAGTTTCAGTGTGTGAAGACTTTGCAGCGACTTTGTTAGCAACTTCCCTTTCAAAAAGCTGCTTATCAACGTCCCCAACAACCAGCTAGGTCGCTCTGCAGGTCCGGATCGCTGTTGCGTTGTTGTCCAGGTTTGCCTGTTTGACAGCTCACCAGCGACTCACCAGAGACTTAGGGAGGTCGCTGTTACGTCACAAAACCGGTGACGTAACAGCGATGTCCTTTGCGATGTTGCAGCGTGTAAACCCAGCTTTACAGACAACGTGAAACTGTTCACCTTATCAGCCAGTCAAATATCCACTTTAATTTTTTGTAAAGCATTTAAAAAATGAAAGTGACCTATTGTTTGCTTTGTGCATCAATTTCTGTATTTCAGAATCTCATGTCACATTAAAGATAAGAGTTTATTGTACAAAAATAATAAAACCTAACTAAGACTATATATTTAATATCTCCATAATAGTTCTGACCCACTGAATAAGGTTACCATTTTATTTACGTAGTACAAATAGCATAAACTTTAAACCCAGTGGCAGAAGGGCTATTTTGTATATATCCTCGCCCCCACTAAATATATGTTTAATAAGTTTTATATGTACCCCAAAATGATATCCCAAAAAATTGCCCCCATACAATTACATTGTCATAAAATAAAAAGTTATGGCTTCTGGAATAATGAGAAAATAAAAGTGAAACGAAAACAAAATTGTCATAAACGTCAACACTGGTTTCATAAGGAAGGGGTTAAATTATGCCTCATTTTTGCACTGAAACAAATTTTAGTAATAATTGAGCTGGAATAGTGAAATATATTATGTACAGGTATGAACTGAAGCCATAGCAGTAAGAGCAGGTGTAGATTATGTCTTATCACCATTTGTCAGCTTATATTTCATAGCACTCATTTCATACTTGGATAGTCCCTTTTAAAGGAGTGGTACAGTTTAACCATCCCAATGATATTTACTAGTTTGGGGAATATTAAGCTTGTAGAGAAGGGTCCCCCGTTATAATCCACATCTATTGGCAAAAGTTAAGAGTGGTTACAAAGATTGTGCCACTCTATAGTCCTGCACTCTATAGACAACACATTAAATTAAAAGGGCACTGTGTAATGCTTAGGCTGCTTTCACACATCCGGCTTGAGCTCTGCGGCTCAATCCGGCTGTGCAAGCTATGCAACGGATGCGGTGAAAACACTGCATCCTTTGCATAAGTTTTTCCCATGCGGCCCGTCCGGTTTTTGCCGCTTGCGGCATGCTACTGAGCATGCGCAGTGGCAAAAACCGAATGCGGCGCGATGCGGTTTTTTTTGCCGCACGAAAAAACGTGCCAGGCAACGTTCCATCCGGCCGCCGCATGGGCTAAATCTGCCGCATGCGGCAAAAACCGGATGGAACGCAAGGCTTTGCGGCACAATGCGGCACTAATTAAAGTCTATGCAGAAAAAACGCAACCGGCAGCAAAAAAAACCGGTTGCGATTTTCCTGCAAAGTGCCGGATTGTGCCGCATTGCAGAAACCGGAGGTGTGAAAGCAGCCTTAGTTTTCCTTGTAGTGGTGCCTCAGGGATAAGACACTGAATAAAAGGGATGCTACTAACAAGTAGGCGTTGTGCAAAGCAGACCCCTTTTAAGTATTTTTTCTTTTGCAGTGGTTGTTCATGCATTATTGGTTTGCAATGCAAGTACAGAACTGACATGTTGGAGAAATATACAGCAGCACTTTAATCCGACCACTCTGCCGATTATGTCTCACCTCCTCATAATGTAAGTAAACCTATTCTAATGGAGACTCAAAGGATTGTCCCCTTGCTGTACGAAAAATTCTAGCTAAACTACATATAAGGCTACATTTACACATCTGTAGGAAATGTCGGTAAGCCGTCTGATTTATTTATTTTATTATCCACCATAAGGATACTGGGGGCAGTTCATTGAGGCTGGCAGAGCACACATCAGTCTTTAATGAAGGAGTGAACTGACCCGATTTATTAACCCCTTCACACCATGGCCATTTTCCGTTTTTGTTTTTTCCTCCAAGAGCCATAGCTTTTTTTACTTTTCCCTCAATATTGCCGTATGAAGGCTTCTTTTATCTGTGAGGAGAGTTGTACTTTTGAATGACACCATTCATTTTATCATATTGTGTACTGGAAAACGGTGAAAAATATTGGAGTGCCGTGAAATATGCCCCCCAAAAAAGTGCAATTCACATAGTTACATAGTTACTAAGGTTGAAAAATGACCTAGGTCCATCTAGTTCAACCTTCCTCCACCAGTTCTACAATTGGTCACAAAATCATTTATAACCAATTCACAATTGTTTTGTTTTTCTTTATTTGCCATATTCACTATATATAGTAAAACTTACCTGGCAATATGATTCTCCAGGTCAGTACGAGTACGTAGATACCAAATGTATAGGTTGTTTGTTTGTTTGTTTTCCATTTAAGTAGTGAAAAAAAATCAATAAAAATGCAGAAGCTTGTAAAAAAAAAACAAAAAAACCCCCACTTTTGGTCCCATTTTTGCGAGATTTGTAACATTTTTATTTTTTGGGGATCGGGGGCTAAGTGTAGGCTTATGTTTTGCGCCCTGAGCTGCTGTTTTAACTGATACAATGATTTGATCACCTCTTTTTGTATTTTATTGCAATATTTCGCAGCCTTAAAAAAAAAAATAATAATTAAATAAAATAAAAAAATAAACATTCTGGCATTTAGAACTTTTTTCGTTTCACTGTTTACTTATCAGATTAATTTATTTCATATTTTGGTAGCTTGGACATTTCTGCACACAGTGATTCCGAATGTGTATTTTTTTTTTTATTTTTTATTGTTTTTTTATGTTCAATGGGGCAAAAGAAGGGGGGAGCGGTTTGAACGTGTTTATTTTTTTTTTATATTTTTAAAAACGTTTTTCTTTACTTTCTAATCTACCAGTCCCATTAAGGGACTTAAAGCTGCGATAATCTGATCACTTGTGTTGTACAGAGTAGTGCATCAGCACTGTTCTGTTTGGCAGAAATTACGATTTCCTATGAATGCTGGCTCGCAGACGGTGTTCACAGGATAATTAGTCATGACAGACACTGGGGTCATCAGCTGACGTCTGACTTTCATGAGAACCTACCGGCGCCACAATCACGTTATGGGAGCAGGCAATGATGCGCCCCCTGCTGCTGCGTGCTAAATCCCGCTGTCAGAGATTGACAGCTGGGTTTAACTGGTTAACAGCTGCTGGCAGATCTCCGATCCACCTGCAGCTGATAGAGGCACATCAGCTGATTAAATCAGCCAACGTGTGCAGGGAAAGATGCGGGCTGTGTGTGAGCCCGCATCAAGGGCTGAGATACAACTTATGATGTAAAAATACATCACATGTCTTGAAGGGGTTAAGCGCCATTCTCCACTAAATAAATCAGGTGCATCTTATATCTAGTGTGCATGGTCGCCAGAAATATATGCCAGCCTGAGGTTTGTGTAAATTCCTGGGGTAGATTTTGCCACAATAGCGGTGTAACTTGTGATTGACTTTTGCTCATGCTACCCCCTTATTTTTTCTGCCTGGGACCATTTGGAAATTTCTACCAACATTCGGGGGGCCGCACAAAATTATCAATGTGAAAATTACCCATCTATAATTGGTCAAAAAATTAACTCACCCATATTGTGGTTGCCAGAGCTGCTTTTTTTTAGTGTGGCTGTGATGTTTGGTGATACTAATCATGTTGCTTTTCGCAACAGTTTTTTCAGGTTTGTCTCGGTCTGGAGCGCAGACATAGGAGACGCTGAGACTGCTGTACATAAATCACAGGAGACACTGCATGCACATACATCACTGCAGTGGCTGGCGGCATATACATCACAGGAGACACTGGGACTGCTGTATATACATCACAGAAGACACTGGGGGCACATACATCACACGAGGGGCTGTAGCTGGTCAGGGCTTGCATATAAACCCCAAAAGTTGAAATATTTTTGCGCAACCGCAAAGTTGCACAAAAATATTACAACTTAAGATGTTTACCCTAAAAATCTGGTGTAAACCTCTTACTAAATTGCCCCCATAGAGTTAAATTGATTTATGCACGCATTTTTGAATATCTCGGATCCGAGCGTGCGATCTGTGAGACTGAGCATATCTAATGATGATCCATGTTTGCAGAGTACACACTGCTGTACAAGTCTGTAGGGATCCTTTAAAACACAGATGAAAATCAGAATTCTTCCATGTCTCACAGATTTGTTTTAGTGATCAATTATAATAAAAATGTGATCCTCTATAGGTCTTTGTATTGGTGCGTAAGCAAACACACCTCTTCATTGGGAAAAAAACAGACGCAACTAGGATTTCACCTGGAAAAAAAGGTCTGATCTCACAGATGTGTGAATGTAACCTTAGTAAAAATATTTTTCTATTAAGTTCCGTATGATACTTTAACCCACTTAACACTGTTATTGGTTAGAAATATGGTCCAGACATTTACTAAATAGTTTTTGGGATAAGCTTGGTGCTTTTTTTTTATTTTTTTTTACCATTTTGACACACTTGGCATTAATATTAAGAATCGTATCCTGTTGTAAATTTGATAAACTGTTAAAAAAAAAAAAACCTCATTGTCCTTGAATTCTTGATGATTTTGTAAATCACGCACAATTGCACATCTAATAGGGTATCTAACGAGAAATCGCGGTATGATGTGCCTCTTCCTTTTTTCAGGTCATCTGAATCTGTGAGACCAATGAGAATTACTCGAGGGAAATTCAACCCACCTGGAGTCACTTTTAATGTCCCCAGCAGATGCAATATCTCAGATCACACATTTGTGTTTAGTTTAGCAAAGGAGATGATCAGACAGTTTTCTTTGAATGTGGACCAAGCCATAGCAATGCTGCAAATCGCACATATGATGGCTAGCTCTGATGAATTGCTTGGGCCAAGGCCTGTCCCCATCACAATCATTCATGGTAAGAAAATAACTATTTTGTTCCGTAACGCTTTATTGTATGCACGATACATACATCAATCGGTTTGCACCTCTTGGAGGACCCATGTAATGGAAATATTTAAAGGAAAGCTAGAACCGAAAATGACCTATCATTTAAGGCACGTATTTCTCCTACATGTATGTTGGTTTCCATATAACCATTTTATTTAAAAAAAAAAAAAAAAAAAAATGGGGTAGACAAAAAAAATTTAATCTTGAAATTTTCACACTGGAGGTTTTTTTTTTTTTTTAAGATTCATACCTCCCATTTTTCAGGAAGAGTTTTTAGCAGGCTCCTTATTAGCGGCAGGATTACAATGCCTGGTAACACCTGTATACACAGCTGATTACATGGGATCCACCCATCACAGGCGGTGTCACAGCTGACTATGTTCCCACTCCATTCACAATCACCTTTTTAAAAATGCTATAGAAATCATAATAAGGTGCTGCAAAAAATTTTTCAATTTTTTTTTTTTTTTTTAATTATAATTTTGTGTACAAGCAGCAAAACATATATAAATGTGGTAGCGCTGTAGTGGTACTGACCCAAAGAATAAAGTGTGTTTATCACTTTTATCCCTGTGAACGGCATTAAAAACAAAAAAACCAAGACAATTAATGGCTGTTTTGCTAACTTTGCCTCCCAATAATCAGAATACAAAGCGATCAAAAAAGTAATTCTTAAAAATGGTACCAATAAAAACTCCAGTTCATCCCGCAAAAAACAAGCCGTCACATGATGGTCTGCAGAGGAATTGAAAAAGTATAGTTCTTAAAATATGGTGATGCAAAATACTTACTTTGTTGCAAAAAAAAAAAATATTTTTTTTTAGTGTTATAGTATCAAAACCTAAAAGAAAAAAAGTGATATAAATCTGGTGTCTCTGTGTTTGTACTGACCCAAAGAGTAAAGTCGTCTTATTACTTATGCCGCAACGATAAAAAAAAATTTAACTGACGGTTAATTTATGGCACACAAATGGTGCAGGTTATGATGGACCTGTACTCTCCTTAATAGTTTTGATACATTGGTCCTTTTGTGTTATTTTACAGACTGACATTACATTTGTATTTGCTAGATTCAGATGTGAAAAGCATGGAACCAATGAACTTTTCCCACCTTTAGTTAACCATAATCTACACAAATCCATTGAGAGAGAAGCTAAAATCATTTTGAGAGGTAAAATAATGTGGTTGCATCAGTGTGAACATTTATAATTAGACATATGGCCTTGTTCAGAATTAGCCAATTTACATTTAAACTCATGTTAAATAGTAGTTAGTACACAGCTGCCATCATTTAAAATTATTCTGATTAACCCCGGGTTTGCTGTTTAATAGCATTTCCCTGACCATTCCTTAGTTGCATTTTACAGCAAAATCCATGTTCCATAAATCACATATAACAAAGGATCTCACTGTTGAAACTTATCAGTGAGTAGAAAGGTAGAGAAAAAATTCTAAGGCATTAGCTATTACATGAAATACTGCAGACAGTCATCAAGAAGTTAAATTTGGCACAACCGTGACATTACCCAGAACTGCATGTCCCTCAAAAGTTGATGAAAAGGCCAGAAGAAAATTGATCTGGGAGGCTGCCATTAGGCCCACTGCAACATTAGAGAACCTGCAGAATTTTCTGGCATGATGATTTTGTACTGCATGTAACCACAATCTGCATATGAAGAATATGTCTGGCCTTTGGGGTTAGGGTGTCAAGATGGAAGCCTTTTCTTAAAAAAGTAAACTATACAATTCCTACATAAGGTGTACCAAAAGAATGTGGGATGTTTTATAGTCTGAGACCAAGGTTTTTTATCATAATTCCTAAAGTTTTGGATTTGCGCCAAGCATTACTGTACGTCATCAAAAGAACACTATACCCACAGTAAAGCATGGTGGAAGTAGCATTCTGCTTTGGGGCTGTTTTTCAGCAGTTGGAACTCGGGCTTTAAATTGAGGTGGAGGGAATTATGACAAATCAGTGAATTTTGCAACAAAACCTTTAGGCACCTGCTAAAAAGATGAAAAAGAATCTCACCTTTTCAGCATGACAACGACCCTAGGCATACCTCCAAATCAACAAAAGACTTGCTTCTCCAGAAAACGATCCAAGTTTTGGAATGGCCCAGGCCTGAATCTGATTTATAGTCTGTGGGTGATCTGAAGAGGTCTGTGCACAGAGGATGCTCTCACAATCTGACAGATTGGGAGCGCTACTACAAGGAACAGTGGGCAAAAATGGTCGATTGTAGATGTTCCTGATGATTATATTTATGCAACCACATTATTTTAGTTTTTATTTTTTTTTTTTTTTTCCCACCCAAAAAGATTTCAGTTTATTTTTTAATTTTATTGTACATATTATAGGTGACATTAAATGGGGAAAATATTCTGAAATCATTCTTCTATGAAGTTTTTTTTACATGGCAAAAAAAATTGCATTTTAATAAGGATTTGTAGACTTTTTACGTCCTCCTCTATATGCTTGTATGCTTTGATGTGCTTCTATATGATTCTATTATGAACACAGAAGGTGTTAGAAATTAATTTGAGGTAAACCCAAGCTTTATATTTATAAGTATACATTTAAAAATCTATTCGGTGCAATTGCTTCACTAGTATTATAAAGTAAAAAATTATTGCGCACAGTTTTACAAAAATGGTATGACTTTTGCTGTTTTTGAGACGTGGATGGGTCTTAGGACAAGAATGACTCTTCTAGCACATCCCACCAGATCCACTATAATTTACACCACAAAAGTGACGTATATTATATCAAATTTGTACATTTCTGGAGATGGTGCATAGCAGTTGAAATATGAGCCAAATTCATTAAATGGGCATGCTCTTAAAGGATTGTCCAGGACTTTAACACTTACGGGTACTTTGCACACTACGACATCGCAAGCCGATGCTTGCGATGCCGAGCGCGATAGTCCCCGTCCCCGTCGCAGCAGCGATATCTTGTCATAGCTGCCGTAGCGAACATTATCGCTACGGCAGCTTCACATGGACTTGCCTGCCCTGCGACGTCGCTCTGGCCGGCAAACCGCCTCCGTACTAAGGGGGCGGGTCGTGCGGCGTCACAGCGACGTCACACGACAGGCAGCCAATAGAAGCGGAGGGGCAGAGATGAGCGGGAAGTAAACATCCCGCCCACCTCCTTCCTTCCGCATAGCCGGTGTGAGCCGCGGTGACGCAGGTAAGGAGATGTTCCAGCGATGTGTGCTGCCGCAGGAACGAGGAACAACATCGTATCGTCGCTGCAGCGCAATTATAGAAATGTCGGACACTACACCGATGATACGATTACGACGCTTTTGCGCTCGTTAATCGTATCAAAGGATTTACACACTACGATATCAACAGCGACGCCGGATGTGCATCACTTTCGATTTGACCCCACCGACATCGCACCTGCGATATCGTAGTGTGCCAAGTACCCCTTATGGTCTATTTTTAGGATAGGTCCTCAATTTCTTATAAGTGGGGGTGATTAATATAATTAATCATTCATTTAACTGTTTCAGCAGCAGCCAGGACAGCTCAATTGCTGAGAGCTGCAGTCTGGTCATGGATGGGTGCTGCATATCCACCCTGTATTGGTTCGACTAGGGCGCGAATATACAGTACCCAACCATGGCCATAATACAGGTGACGGAGCTGTGCTGAGCAGCTTCACAACTGATCTGTCTCTGCTGCCTCCATTACCAGGAACAGCTAATCTACGGTAGTGTCGGGTATTGCACCCTCACCAATCAGAAATCAATGACCTACCCTAATGATGAGCCATCAGTATTCAAATCTCGGACAACCCCTTTAATTGATTTTGTACATCATACTCCAGCACATCCTGAATCAAGTCTGATGTATAATCTCCAGTGTATCAAGGGACTCCACTGAGGATCCTCATCAGCTTCGTAAGACGCAGATATTGTGGTGGAGGAAATGAGGTGCAGAACTAGTGCAATCATTGTAGTTGTCGTCTAGGCAGATGTTCCCTGTGTGTGATGTGCTTTTTGCTAGTATAATGCTGCCTCCACATATTCTATAATTAATTTCACAACACACTGCACACTTTTGAATCCCCACAGCATGCATGCTGTCAGTATTTTTTTGGGAGTGGGGCAATCATGTGACTACAAGTATGCGCTGTGCAAACTTCCAGCCACATTGCGACTAGACGTGTCTCGCCTCACTCAACTCACTTGTATTAAACGAGGCTGTGCACGTCTAGTCTGAGTGTGACTGTATGTATGCAAATTGCAATTTGTAGTCACGCACCTACCCGCTGTTGGCTCTGGAGAATCCGGACAGCATGCACTGTGAAGATTCCCAAGACTGCAGTCACATGCAGTGACTGCTGACTAGCCTGGACAGCCCCTTAAACTGTTCCTGATGTCTGGTATTGACTGCAACGCTGATTTCATGTCAACAGCTTCAAAGCATCTGTAAGATTAGAGGGTTTTTATCCGTGTAGACAGAGCGCTTCTTTTGGCCTCACTGATTGCCTGTTGCAGCCAACACCAGACAGCAGAAGCAGCATCAGAGACTCAATGCTAGACCAGGACATAAAGAGTCAAGCGAGTTTTGGGTTTTTTGTTTTAAGACCATATTGCTCAAGGGGGCAAACATTATCTGAAAGGTGACCACCCCTTTTAAGTCTCTGTGGTGCAGCAAAGTTTCTTTCTAGCAAACACATCTCTCAAAACTCTGCTCATTAGTTCCTAGAAAAATAACAGAAAAGGATATTCATAAAATTACCTTTACCTAACATTAATTATATGTTATTGAACAGTAAAAAGTCTTATCCATGTTTGTCGTAATGTAAAATCTTATACTTTGTGATATTTTAGGAGTATTTGGAGCTGGAAAAAGTTACTTGCTGGCCGTGGTGGTTTTGTTCTTGGTTCATCTTTTTGAAACCTACAATCCTCCTGAAGAGCAGGGTTTAGTCCACTGGAAATTACTCATCTCATCGTCCACAAATGTAGCAGTTGACCGCGTTCTTCTGGGGTATGTAAAAATGGTTAATTGTACCATACAGACAGTTATTTAGGGTTATACTCCCATTTGACATAACATATTACTTTATTGGTACTAGTGAATGCCTGAGTCTGATTTAAAGGGAACCTCCTCAGGTCATTTGTGTTCTAACCTAGTAGCAGTGTGATATGTGGCCTAGTAACCCCTTCATACCCATCCCTGTGTTGTGGGCGTTTACATGTTTTCTGTGGTATCACGCCCCTGTGCGCACTTACCATTCCCGCAGCCTTCTTATTCGCGAGGTTGATTCTCGTCTTCAGGCGCGCACTGTGCATGCTAAGAAGTCTCCTGCGGTTCCGGTCATGCACAGTGCGCGTCTGAAGATGAGAAGCAAGCATCGTCTTACAAACCAGGCTGCGGGAATGGTAAGTGCACACACATGGTATCTCAAGGAGCGAGGACGTCGCTGATGTAAATCCATGGTATCACCCCCACAGGGGCGTGATACCACGGAAAACATGCAAATGCCCACAAGGCGATGCAAAGCCCATAGGGCTAGAGCCCCTGCTCATTTAAATAGGATACACATAAGTAATAAAACATATATTTTTATACATCCACATTACACAATATTACATCACAGGGATGGGTAGGAAGGGGTTACTAGGCCACACATCACACTGCTACTAGGTTAGAACACATAAATTACCTGACAGGTTCCCTTTAAGGTTCGCATGTGTTAAATTCTGCATGATATCAGGGATGCATGATGTAAAGGTTCTCAGCAAAACCACAAATCTCCAATTATTTCACACAACAATTGTTAAAGCACTACTCCAGCATTTTTATTTATTTTTTTTATTGCAGTGCTGGAGTGGTGCTTTAAATCTAAGTCTCCCTACCCCCTATCATATACTCTCCTTCTGGCGACTTCACCTTCTGTTGCCACTACTCCATTCTGTCTTGGCAATTTGTGACCTGACGGCAGCTTCAGTGTTTCATGGAGTCCTTCAGAGGTTACAAATCAATGCATTTCTATAACAGCCGTGTTCTGGCTCTCATAGACTTGCACTGGGAGCTTGTGACGTAACTTAGTCACAAGATGGCGCTGCAGGACTAGAGCGACATTGTTTAAAAGATGAAGATGCCAGAAGGTGAGTATATTACAGGGACAAGTGGCTTATATTTAAAGTACCTGTTAGTCCTGTGGGTTAAACTATGGTGTAGCAACTGCCGTCTGTGTCTGATTCTAAGCCACCATACCATGTCTGAGGAAAAAAAACACTTCCAGCAGGTATATAAACAGGAAAATGTCACTAATATCTTATCATTTTAAGATTTTCTTAATTTAGTCAGCTCAAAATCAGGATTATTCGGTTAATTGCATTCCTGATTGTCTCTCGTCCCTTTGCTGATGACGGTTTCTTGTTTTACTTTGAAAATTAATAAAATGTATTAAAAATGAAAAATCATGCAGGACTATGCTTGCTGGCTAGGCTGGAGTGTCATAAGTGCTGTAAAATATGTTGGTGCAATTTATTAAAGATTACTATTCTGTACCATCAATACAGGGCACTAAAAGAAGGCATGGAAGTGCTACCTTCTCTGGTTTAGAGGAGGATCCAGCAGCAATACAATACTTCATAGTATAATTAAAGGGAACCAAACATCAGGATTTTCGTGTATAAGCTGCAGCCAGTGCAGTACTGGCACTATCATGCACAGTGTGTACATACCATCAGGGGGCAGCTCGGGTGTTTAGGCAGTGAAATACAACTTTATAAAATTTGAAATTTCGTGCACTTTTTGATTGACGTGTGCACCTCTCTGTTAATGTCCGGGCGGGTTATGCAGGAGTTCCCCGCCTCCCCACCAGCCTGTTCCTCCCTCTCTCCTGATGTCCGGGCGGGTTATGCACGTGTTCCCCGCCCCCCCGCGCCGCCTGTTCCTCCCTCCCTCCCTCTGGCTGTATGTAAATATCTAATCTTCAGAAACATGGCGCCGGAGTGGGCCTCTGCGCATAGCGCTTATCTCCGGCGCCATGTTTCTGAAGCCCCCGCATTACACAACTTGGTGTCTGAGAGGGCGGCGCATGCGCCCTCGTTTCTTCACAGCCCGTTGTGACCGCGGGAGCGCGCGCGATTAGAACAGGACAGAACAGCTGACCGGAGGACGCGATTACCTGCTGCTCCTGTATCGTGCCGCCCCAGGACACCGGGCCAACACACCAGCCGGTGTGACTTCGCTGTGGCGCCGCCCTCTCAGACACCAAGTTGTGTAATGCGGGGGCTTCAGAAACATGGCGCCGGAGATAAGCGCTATGCGCAGAGGCCCACTCCGGCGCCATGTTTCTGAAGATTAGATATTTACATACAGCCAGAGGGAGGGAGGGAGGAACAGGCGGCGCGGGGGGGCGGGGAACACGTGCATTTACCCGCCCGGACATCAGGAGAGAGGGAGGAACAGGCTGGTGGGGGGGCGGGGAACTCCTGCATAACCCGCCCGGACATTATCTGCAGAGGTGCACACGTCAATCAAAATGTGCACGAAATTTCAAACTTTATAAAGTTGTATTTCACTGCCTAAACACCCGAGCTGCCCCCTGATGGTATGTACACACTGTGCATGATAGTGCCAGTACTGCACTGGCTGCAGCTTATACACGAAAATCCTGATGTTTGGTTCCCTTTAAAGGGTCATCAAATTTTTTTTTTTTTCCAATAACTGAAAAATTTATAAAATATTTAATGTTATGTTTAAATAAAATTTAGTTTTTAATTGAGAAAAATATATAAAAAAAAATTGAAAGTTTGATATTTTCCACTATTAAACACCTAGGGGGAGCAGCTGCTGAAATCCTACTATAGAACAATCTCACATTACAGCTGCAGTAAAAGTGGGCGGAATCTGCTCTCCTGTGTGTGATGTCACAGTTCCCCTTCCCAATCTGGGTGTTTCCATAAGGATAAGGGAAGGTGAAGTTTAGGATCACAGTGTGGAGTCATTTTGTTGGTAGCCACAGAGTGATTCTAATATGGCTAAAGTGTCACTAAGGTCAGCTGCATAAAGCTCCACTGTATCACACGCCGCACTGTATCCCAATGTCCTGCTCTCTGTATCCCTAGGCTCCGCTGGCTGTATCCCAGTGCCTTGCTGACTGTATCCCTATGCCCCGCTGGCTGTATTCCAGTGCCTTGCTGACTATTTCCCTATGCTTTGCTGGCTGTTTCCGTATGCCATGTTGGCTGTTTCCCTATGCCATGCTGACATATACTGTGCTGCCGGCCGGGATCGGAGGCCCGAGGTGACGTGTGGCGAGGAGAGGTGATCTGCAGCCTGAGCGGCACTGCTCTATAGATGTCATGCCACACTCACCGCTCCCAGCCGCATGCACTCACCTCAGACCTGTGCCCCCGGCAGCGTGTCCTGTCAGCGATCACAGTACGAGCAGCAGAGGCCCAAGGTGAGCGGTGTGGGGTGCGCTGCAGAGTGCGGTCGGGGGTGCGCGGCGTGCAGCAGAGTGCAGGGGGGCGCGTCAGGATCAAATAAACAATGAGTTTAATTTTGTATTAAAAATACTTGGTTTCTTAACCCCTTCACGACCATGGACAGATCTTTCCGTCATGGTGCCCTGGGCCTTAAAGACCAAGGACGGATCTTTCCGTCATTGCGTAATCGCGGCACCGGAGCCTCCGGTGACTGCGAAAAGTTAGCATAAACCGCAGATTCGGGGAGGAGGGGACCTGTACCTGACCTCAGGAGGGGTGGTGCCTCCTCCCCGGACCTACGGAGGCTGTGATTGGTTGAGCGGCGTTTGTCAGCCAATCAGAGCCACTGTAATGTTCCAGCCATTTAAAATGACTGAAACATTGAAATCCAGCCCTGACCAGTGCAGCTGTAGCACTGGCCATTGGCTGGAGCTGGGTGACCTCACTGGATCACCCTCCCCCCGTTCCAGCAGCTCTGATTGGAGAGATCGGCCTTGTGACTGATATCTCCAATCACCATGGACCTGTTGTCGGTGACCGCCCCCGTCACCGTCACTTGTCGTCCCTGCAGCACACCAGCACAGTGAGTGTATACAGTGCAATGGCAGGGCGACAAGCTTCGGTCCCATGCTGTTATGTGACCCGGAAGTTGGGACCCGGAAGTTGCCGCGCTGCCATTGCACTGTATGAAACCGGCGAAAAGCCTCCCAATCCGCTGCTGCCCTCCGCGATCTGCCACCTGTCTCCCCGATCTGCTGCCCGCACCCTCACCCCTCGTGATCTGCTGCCCGCACCCCCACCCCTCCCGATCCGCCGCTGCCCTCTTCCGTCTGCCACAGTGTCGCCTCTCTCCCCGATCTGCTGCCCGGCCCCTCCCCCTCGTGATCGGCTGCCCGCCCCCTCTCCTCCGTTATGTGCTGCGCGCCCCCTCTCCTCCGTTATGCGCTGCGCGCCCCCTCTCCTCCGTTATGCGCTGTGCGCCCCCTCTCCTCCGTTATGCGCTGCACGCCCCCTCTCCTCCGTTATGCGCTGCTCCCCCTCGTGATCGGCTGGCGCCCCCTCCCCTCCGTGATGTGCTGCCCACTCCCCCCCACCTCTCACCCCCGTGATCGGCTACCCGCCCCCTCCCCTGTCACCCCCGTGATGTGTGCTCCCTCCCCTGTCACCCCCGTCATGTGTGCTCCCTCCCCTGTCACCCCCGTCATGTGTGCTCCCTCCCCTGTCACCCCCGTGATGTGTGCTCCCTCCCCTGTCACCCCCGTGATGTGTGCTCCCTCCCCTGTCACCCCCGTGATGTGTGCTCCCTCCCCTGTCACCCCCGTGATGTGTGCTCCCTCCCCTGTCACCCCCGTGATGTGTGCTCCCTTACCTGTCACCCCCGTGATCTGTGCTCCCTCCCCTGTCACCCCCGTGATCTGCTGTCCGCTCTCCCGCCACCTCTCACCCCCGTGATCTGTGCTCTGCTCACCTGTCTCCCCCGTGATCTGCGCTGCGCTCCCTCTCCCACCTCTCACCCTCCCCGATCTGCTGCCTCCTTCATTTCCTGTGATCCTGCTGCCTATATCCATCCTGTAAGGTAACTATCCCCAATATCACTTCCCACTCCCCATCCCCCCCATCCCCCCTTCACCCCATCCTCTGCCGCTCCTTCATCCACTGCGCCCTCTCCCATCCGCCCCCACCCTATCCCAGCCGCCTCCACCCTATCCCAGCCGCCTCCGTCTCACAATCACAGATGCTCCCTTTATATGCCGCTGCTCCCCCATCTGCCGCCCCCCATGTGCCGCTGTTCTGATCCATCCTGTAAGTATTGTTCGTGGCTCTTTTCTAACTATCCCCAATCGCATCTCCCACTCCCTCTCCCCCCCCATCCTCCCCCACCTGCTTGCCGCCAAGTGCTGATCAGCTACGTGATTGGTTGATCAGGTACGTAATTGTTGCTCTAGTTTTTGCTTTTTTTTGTGCACCCCAAATAAAAAAAAACAAAACTTGAACAATTAGGTAACTGATCAGCAATCGTCCTGCAGTCGTACTCTACTTTGGACAGGACTTCTTTTTTCCATTCCACCTGGTCCCCCCCCTTTTTGCAGAACATTCGTGCGTACGCCCTGTTTTTTTTTTCTATGCCATGGGGGGTCTAGTTTCCAAAATGGGGTCACATGTGGGGGAGCTCCACTGTTTCAGCACCTCAAGGGGTCTCCAAACACAACATGGAATACGCTAATTATCCCAGACAATTTTGCGTTTGAAAAGTCAAATGACGCTCCTTGCATTCCGAGCCCTGCTGTGCGCCCAAACATTTGATTTCCACCACATATGAGGTATCTGTGTACTCAGGAGAAATTGCACCATACATTTTATGCAATTTTTCCTGATACCCTTGTGAAAAAAAAGCTACCTGGTTGAAGTAACAATTTTGTGGTAAAAAAAAATTTTCTTTATTTTCACGGCTCAACTCTATTAACTTTTGTGAAGCCCCCAGAGGATCAAAGTGCTCAATAAACATCTATATAAATTCCATGAGGGGTCTAGTTTCCAAAATGGGGTCACATGTGGGGGGGAGCTCCATTGTTTCGGCATCTCAGGGGCTCTCCAAATGCAACATGGTGCGGCTAACGATTCCAGCTAATTTTCTGTTTAAAAAGTCAAATGACGCTCCTTCCCTTCCGAGTCCTGCCGTGCGCCCAAACAGTGGTTTTTCGCCACATATGAGGTATCTGCGTGCTCAGAAGAAATTGACCAACAAATTTTGGGGGTCCACTTAATCCTGCTACCCTTGTGAAATGCAATATTTGAGGCTAAATTAACATTTTTGTTGCAAAAAGTAAAATGTTCACTTTTTCCTTCCACATTGCTTTAGTTACTGTGAAGCACCAGAAGGGTTAATAACCTTCTTGAATGTGGTTTTGAGTAATGGTGTCACTTTTGGGTGTTTTGTGTCATGTAGACTTTTCAAAATCGCTTCAAATGTGATGTGGTCCCTAAAAAAAAAGTGGCTTTGTAAATTTTGTTGTAAAAATGAGAAATTGCTCATAAACTTTGAACCCCTATAACTTCCTTAATTTTTTTTTTTCCCCAAAATTGTTCTGAGGTAAAGTAGACATGTGGGAAATGTTATTTATTAATTATTTTGTGTCATATGTCTCGTTGGTTTTAGAGCATAAAAATTCAAAGTTTGAAAATTACAAAATTTTCGCGAAATTTCCGTTTTTTTCACAAAGAAACGCAAAAAATATCGGCCTAAATTTACCACTAACATGAAGCCCAATATGTCACGAAAAAACAATCATAGAATCACCGGGATCCGTTGAAGCGTTCCAGAGTGATAACCTCATAAAGTGACACTGGTCAAAATTGCAAAAAATGGCCTGGTCTTTAGGGTCAAAATAGGCTTGGGGCTGAAGGGGTTAATCACTATTTTTAATACAAAAATAAAAAAAATGCGAGACCTTACCTTTAAAGGTTTTCTCCTAGCAAAAGATATCGTTGACTGGGTCACTGATATGAAATGGGTATTTGTTCAACACCCAGCACATGAAACGATCAGTCAATGGCGGCTAATTTGCAGCACTTGGCAGCGCTGCTGTACACTGCATTTTTTTTAATGTTTACATCTGGACCCCACCTATTTCATAATTTTGATTTGCCATAAGGATAGATGACCAATATTATTCAACCAGACAACCTCGTAAACTGTTTTTTACATCTTTTTATACATTTTTGAGCTGCCCTTCCCCACCTCACATTGGTTCCTTAGGGTATGTTCACATGTTACTTTTTGAGGTGGATTGTGGAGGGGGACAAAAAAAATCCCCATTCAAAAAATTAATTAAAAACAAAACCGAGGTTTTTTTTGTTGTCTTTAGGTTTTATTTTAATTTTAGTCCTACCAGAAGTAGTTCTTTCAAGCAGAAGAGTCTCAAGAATTGTATTATAACGGTGTATTTTTACTGAAATGAATAGGGACTATAATTTAAAGAGTATTGATGTGGCATTTTATTTGATTTTGAAACAGAAAAACTCAATATTTTTTTTTTTTTTTTTTTTTTTTTTATATCCAATGTTTTGGCTTTTCTAGGTTATTGTAATATTGGTGTAGGATATCCGTATCCAGTGGCTTGCAGGCTTTAAGAAATGTCAAATTCCAAAAATATTCAGTGACTAAGAAGCATTTATAGTGGCTTGACCAATAAACTGCTAACGAACGACTACTTGCAAGCTGAACTGCGGTTGAGAAGTCCTCTAGACTGCAACTCCATGCTCGCAGAACGATTTTTAAAGAGAACCTGTCATCAGCTTCTTCGTGTCCAAACCGCAGACTGCATGAATGAGTCTGGTTGCCTGTTACACTGAAGTATATCATCTTTTCTCTGAAACCGTAGAGCTTTTCAGAAGAAAAGTTAGAAGTACCAGCTAAAAAAATAGTTAAAATATTCTGCAACGGTTCTTTTCTGTAGGCTAAGACTAGTCCAACTCCACCCCTAGACAGCTCTTGCACATGCCTCTGCAGGTGATTACCATAACAGGTCTCTCTAAGAGGGAGACTTTTCAATCATCTCTTGCAGCACTGGGAAGAGCCAACCAAGAGTTGCACTGGACTAGTCTAGTCTCCAGCTATGGTGCCCGGCCAGATCCTCTATTTCTTCTCTGAAACACAGGTACAGTGGTACCTCGCTTAACGAGTAACCCACTTAACGAGAATTTCGCTTAACAAGCAAAGCTTTCTGTAAATTTGTAACCCGCTTTACGAGAAAGCTTTGCTGGACGAGCGAAATCCTCACCTCAGACACTTCCGGTTTCGTCCATCCACCGCGCTCTAACCCGCACTTGCAGTTCACACAAATACTCACATGTACTCACAAACACAGACACAAACAAACACGCACTCCCACACATACAGTATTATGCTCACCTTACCTTCCGTTCCACCGCCGGTCTCCTGGTTCTTGTAGTTCCCGGGTATATCGCGGCGAACTACAAGTACCATGAGGCCGGCGGTGGAACGGAAGGTAAGGTGAGCATATAATATCTGTACCTTCCGTTTCATTGCCGGCCTCCTGGGTCATATAGTGCGCCGCTCTGCTCTGCTCCCTCCACTCCAGGCATCGGCATCCATAGCAACGAAGCAGGAACTTCCTGGTTCCTGTCACCACTTGTGAAAGGCAGCGCGCTGGCCAATCAGAGGCAAGCGGCTCTGCCTTTGACGTCAGCGCTCTGGCAGGAAGTTCCGCCCTCGTCGTTATGGTTACCTGATACACGGCCCGCACCGCAGAACAGCAAGTCCCAGGAGACCGGCGATGGAACGGAAGGTAAGGTGAGCATATAATATGTGCGTGTGTGTGCGCGTGCTTGTGTGTTTGTGTGTGTTTGTGAGTGTTTGTACATGTTTGTGTGCGTTTGTGCATGTGTGGAATGATAGAATAGGGGACCAGGATGGGACATTTAACACATTGTGGAACGAATTGTCAGCATTGCAATGATTTCCTATGGGAAATCTTGCTCTGCTGAACGAGTAACTTGATTAACAAGCACAGTCCCAGAACGGATTGTTCTCGTTAAGCAAGGTTCCACTGTATATTCTTCACTGACACACTCGAGGCTGCAATCATTGTCAGGCTCTTGATTCCTGCTGCCTGCGATTTGTGTAGTGTAAATCAGATGACAGGTTCCATTAAAATAGATCATTCTGTTTCCATAGAATACCATTGTTCTCAGCAGCACATTACATGTTGACAACACAATAAAATTTGTAAGCAACTTAAAAAGTAAATTAGTGATGAACTAGCTTATTGATTGGTTGGTTGATTGCCTGCCTGTTTAGACAGGCCGATAATCAGGAAACAATTCCATGTAGGAAAGATGATTTCTGATAATCAGCCTGTCCACATTTAGTCTTGAAAGGTAAGCTATAATAAAAAAATGACCCACAACCTAAGGCTGCTTTCACACATCCGGTTTTTGCTGAGCGGCACAATACAACGCTTTGCAGAAAAAACGCAACCGTTTTTTTTGCCGCCGGTTGCGATTTTTCCGCATATACTTGCATTAGCGCCGTATTGTGCCACATGGCCTTGTGTTGCGTCTGTGTTTTGCCGGATGCGGCATATTTAGCCCATGCAGCGGCCGGATGGAACGTTGCCTGGCACGTTTTTTTTGTGCGGCGAAAAACGCATCGCGCCGGATCCGGCACGATGTGGCGCGATTTACATTGCAAGCCTATGGACGCCGGATGCGGCATCTTGCGGCAAAAAAACGCATCCGGTCACATGGAAAAACTTATGCAACGGATCCGGTTTTTTTTCTACGCATCCGTTGCATAGGTTTTTGAGCCGGATTGAGCCGCACTGCAAAAACCGACTCCACAGCCCTGGCTTTCACACATCCGGAGTCGTGGAATCGGAGTCGGAGCTCATTTTGGTGGAGTCGGAGTCGGTATCAAATGCACCGACTCCGACTCCTAAAATATATAATAAATTGGGGACAGTAGTGCAATGCAGAATATTCTGAATATTTTTTCATAGGAATTTGGGAAAGTCATGAAATGTCCTATAAATGGCTGTTCTATTCCTGATCTAAGGCTGCATTCACACACAGCGTTTTTGCTGCGTTTTTTGAGGAGATGTTTGTCAGCTGCAAAAGCAGAGCAGCTTTTTAAAAAACCGCATCACCTGAAAGGTTTTTGAGCTCATAAATAATGCTTTCAATAGCAAAAGCAGATTAGAAAAAGGCCACACAAACTGATATGCTCATTCTTTGTGAGGATCCTCACAAAATGCTGTGTCTGAATGTCTTATCTTTAAACCCATTTCCTTTGCTGGATGCCAGAGTCACTGCATTTCACTGAATTATTTTGCCATCAATGTTCAATATGTTTGTAACAAGAAAGAAATTGTTAGCAAGACACTGGCAGTAAAAGATACTAAAGCTCATCACATCAGCCAGTTTCTCCAGGCCGTAGTGGAAAAAGTTCTGCAAGATTAGGAACGCAAAAAAGAACAGGTTCTTGCCATTGTAACGGACAATGCTTCAAACATGATAAGTACAATTAAACTGATGAATGAGTAATGAACAACAGCTAGAAGAAAATTATGGATTTAGTATGTTAGAGATGTAGCCACAGTTCTATTCATGTAACTGAGGAACAAACAGATATTACAACAGAAAAAACGCAAAATGATACTTTAGGATTAGATGATCTTGTTGAAGCTGCTTCAAAACACTTTCATATTCATCACATGCGCTGTGTTGTGCACACGCTGCAGCTGGTAATAAGAGATAGTCTGCAAGAGGGATCCCGATTTCACACATCCGGCTTTTCGCCGCTTTGGCGCATGCGCCGCACTCCAGTACAGTGTATACAGTACAGTGGCAGCGCGACAAACGCCGGTCACCTGCTGTGACCCGGACGTTGCGGCGCTGCCACTGTACTGTATCGTACTGTACTGTACTGGCATGCGCCGCATCCGCCAAACCGGCGAAAAGCCGGATGTGTGAAACTGGGCGGACATGCTAGAAATCTAATTGGAAAAGTGAGGAAATTGGTTATTGCCGCCATAACCCCTAAAATTGATTCCATCTTGAAGAGACGTGCTGGGAAAGGGGCAATTGTTGATCAAGCCACTCGGTGAGGCAGCACTTATTTAATGATTGAGCGATTTCTTGAACTAAAATCGTTTCTTATAGATATGGTGAACCCTCAAGTAACATTAAATGAAGGTCAATGGACACAGGTGGCTGAATTGAAGGAATTGCTTAATCACCCATTTACCGTGACTAAAAAATTACAAGCTGAGGATTTAACTCCTGACATTTTTATGAGGGAGTGGAAGAACTTTGTATTTTGCCTGTCCCAAAGAGGAGGTTTAATCGCAGATGGCATTTCTGCTTTAATGAACTGGAGAGAGACACAGCTATTGGAAAATAAAATTCTTCTGGCAGCTGTTTATTTGGACCCAAGTCATTGTATACTGCTTGATGATCAACAGCTTACTAAAGGAAAAGAAGCTTTGAGTGAGGTAGCAGTTAGGATGAGTAGCTACAGGACTGCCAGGCGCAAAAGGACTTTGGGCCTGACAGTGCTACTGCTGCCATATCTTCATCCTCATCAGATGAGGAGTTTAACTTTGACAAGTATTTGAATGACATGGAGAAAGCAAAGCGTTGCCACAAGGAAAAAGATTTCACTCCGTCTCCTATAGCAGCAGATTGACCAGATTTCAGTAAAATTTTTCCCTTGCTCTCAAAGAAATAGAAAAATTCAACCGTTCATCAAAACTGACTGTGCATGAAGCAATTCCTTTATACCCGGAAATTGTTAGAGATGTTGCCCATGTGGTTACGGCTTTGCCTTCAACCCAAGTTACTGTAGAGAGGTTGTTCTCCAGCCTTAAAATTATTAGGTCAGATTTGAGGTCATCTGCGAAGGAGGATCTGATAGATTTGCTTCCATTTCTTAGAACAAATTCATAGACTGCATAAATGTTATTTAGTATGTTTTTGTTGAAAACTGTTTTTTTGCCACTTACATAGTGTATTACATAGTTTATTATATTGTGTTATATATAACACTATGTAAGTGGCAAAAAACAGTTTTCAACAAAAACATACTAAATAATAACATTTAGTATAATGCTTATATTTAAGTGAAAAATGTATTGTAGTACAATGTGAACATCAGACATTTAATAATTTTTATGATACAATAATCAAGATATAGATAGAACATAAAATATATTTATTGGAATACAACTGTAGAACACAAAAAACTAATACATTGTAAATATATAATACAATATGTAATATATACACACACATACACACAAGATATATATGTAATCTACTGTATATTACATAGTGTATTACATATTTACAATTTATTAGTTTTTTGTGTTCTAAAGTTGTATCCAATAAATATATTTTATGTTCTATCCAAATATCTTGATTATTGTATCATAAAAATTATTAAATGTCTGATGTTCACATACACATGTTCATGTACTACTATAAATTTTTCACTTAACTATAAGCAATACTGTGTATGTAGGAGATGGAGTCGGAGTCGGTGCAAGGGAAATTGAGGAGTCTGAGTTGAAGGTTTGGCTTAGGCTGCTTTCACACTACGTTTTTTTAACATGCGTCATGAACGTTTTTTTGCTGTAAAAGCGGATCCTGCTTTTACAGCAAAAAAACGCTTGCAAACGTATGTGTTATTTTGCAGGATCCTGTCACTTTAAGTTTATGGGCGGGCATTGGAGTCATGTGATCGGGAGTCAGTGGAACTGAACGTGATAGACTGGGAGCCGGCTCGTAACCAAGGTAAACATCGGTAACTTGCTTGGATACCCGATATTTATCTTTGTTACGAGCGTCTGCAGATGCTAGGAGCGGGCTCCCTGCACACGTAACCAACGTAAACATCGGGTAACTAAGAGAAGCGCTTTCCTTGGTTACCCGATATTTATCTTGGTTACGAGTGTCTGCAGCTCTCAGGCGGGAGAGAGGGAGTTAGAGAGAGAGAGAGGGAGGGGGGGAGAGACTGATCACCCGAGGCTGGTTTCTGTGCATGCTCAGTAGAGCAAGCAGGATCCTGCCTATCAGCATGCCAGCGTTCACATGCGTTTGCATGCAGTATAGTCAGGATCCAGCAATTTGCAGTATTTGGACGCAGCTCAAGAACGCTACAAGTAGCGTTTTTGAAAAATGTTAAAAAAAACTGCAACTCGCTGGATCCTCACTATAACGCACGCAAACTCATGTGAACGCATGTTGACGCGAGTCCATTGCAAATGCATTGAAATGAAAACGCATTTGCACTGAATCCGCTTTTGCGTTAAAAAAAACGTTCAGGACGGATGGTAAAAAAACGCAGTGTGAAAGCAGCCTTACCGACTCCACAACCCTGGTGAAAGCAGCCTTAGGCTATGTGTGCACTAGAGAAGTGATTTTTCTCAAGAAAATTTCTTGAGAACATTCTGGGAGATGAAGATTACCGCACCCGCGGTAAAAAACCGCACCAAAACCGCGGGAAAAACGCATGCGTTTTTGCCGCGGTTTTTCCGCAGGTTGGTCCCTGCGGTTTTTTTATGCTGAACTGCAATAAATAATATAGATAATAGATAGATAATCGATAGACAGATAATGGATAGAGGGAAAGATGGATAGATGAATAGATAGATGAGAAAGACCTATATAATGTCCCACCCCCCTGCATATTCTAAGCTGGCACCCTTTTAGTGACTTCATGTGGCACTAAAGGGTGCCTAGCCTTGTATTTAGCCAAAAAATAAATAATTAAAAAAACAATGACGTGAGGTCCACCCATCTTTTGTAGCCAACTAGGGTAAAGCAGACGGCTGCAGCCTGCAGAACACAGCTGGCAGCTTCACCTTGGCTGGTAATCCAAAACAGAGGGCACCCCACGCTGTTATTTTACATTAAATAAATAATTTAAAACAAAAAACGTGGGGTCCCTCCATATTGCATCACCAGCCAAGGTAAAGCGGACAGCTGGGGTCTGATATTCTTAGACTAGGGAGGTACACTGTTATTGGACACTCCCCAGCCTAAAAATAGCAGGCCGCAGCCGCCCCAGAAGTGGCGCATCCATTAGACGTGCCAATCCTGGCGCTTCGCCCCAACTCATCCCGTTGCCCTGGTGCGGTGGTAAACGGGGTAATATATGGGGTTGATGCCAGATGTGTAATGTCACCTGGCATCAGGCCCTGGGGTTAGTGATGTCAGGCGTCTATCAGATACCCGACATCACCAACCCAGTCAGTAAGAAATAAAAAATAGACAACAAAAAAAGTTTTATTTGAAAAAACACTCCCCACATTCCCTCTTTCACCAATTTATTGACAAGAACAATAAAATCCGGCGTAATCCAATAAGGGGGGGTCCCACGACGATCTATACCATAGTCACTGTCCCAGTAAGTTAAGAACAGAAGGTTCCCCATTGGCTGGGAGAGTAATGCAGTGACCTGAGCTAACATCAATAGGTCAGCCCAGGTCACTGCAGGGGATGACCAGCGCAGCTGTCAGGAGGATAGATGAGATCATTACCTGCTGTGATGATCTCCTGCAGTCCTGCCATCAGCGCTGTCACTGCCTTGTATGCCCGCCGCGTTGTCAGCAGTATCGCGAGAGCCCGTGACGTCACCGCTAGTGACAGTCTCGGGCCGCGGGCATAGACTGCAGTAACAGCGGTGACGTCAGGAGGCAGGAGATCGTCACAGCAGGTAATGATCTCATCTCACCTCCTGACAGCAGCGCCCGTCATCCCTGCGGCTGCACGCACTGCTGTGTGTCAGTGTCTGCCTGCGCTGCAGGGTGACAAGCTGCTGATACTGCGGGCAGACACTGACACACTGCACGGCAGGCAGCGGCGGGGCCGGAGCGGGACACAGACTGCACGGGCACCCGCCGGACGTCACACGGAATTGCTTCTGTGCGGCGTCCAGGGAGTGTGACGTCTGTAGTTACTCTGCTCCGCTTCCTCTTCTGTCATAATGACATCACTTCCTGCAAAACCATAGGCAGCGATGACCATTACCGCAGGTAAATCGCGGCTATACCGGGGGTATACCGCACATCATTTGTTACCTGCGGTATACCTCCGGTATTTCGCGATTACATTACAGTGAATGGAGTGAAATACCGGGGGTAATACCGCAGGTACCTGCGGAAAAGAAGTGACATGCACATTTTCTCAAGAAAATCTTTAGAAAGAATTTTCTTGAGAAAAAAACGCAGTGTGCGCACAGCTATTTTTTTTCCCATAGGTTTTGCTGGGAAATGTCTGCAGAAAGATTTCAAACATTTCTCAAGAAATTTCCTCAGCAAAACCGCGGGTAAATCCGTGGGTAAAACGGCCTAGTGCGCACATAGCCTTAGGCTGGTTTCACATCAGCGTTTTTTTGTCTTAGGCAAAAATCCGCAAACATGAAGTGACTGGATCCTGTTAAATTGACGCAAGTGTTAGGCTGGTTTCACACTACGTCTTTTTAACATCCGTTGACAACGTTATTTTAGCGGACAAGCGGATCCAGTGCAAATGCGTTTTCATTTCAATGCATTTGCAATGGACTCGCGTTCATATGCGTTCACCTGCGTTTGCGTGCGTTATAGTGAGGATCCAGTGACTTGCAGTTTTTTAACATGTTTCAAAAACGCTACTTGTAGCGTTTTTCAGCTCCGTCCAAATACTGCAAATTGCTGGATCCTGACTATAACGCACGCAAACGCAGGTGAACGCTGGTGTGCTGATAGACAGGATCCTGCTTTTGTACTGAGCATGCCCAGAAAGTACTGAGCATGCCCAGAACCAGTCTCGCGTGATCTGTCTCTCCCTCCTCTTCCCTCCCTCACCCCCTCTCTCTCTATCTCTGTCTCTCCCTCCCTCTCCCCCACCTGAGAGCTGCGGACACTCGTAACTAAGGTAAATATCGCGTAACCACTTCTCTTAGTTACCCGATGTTTACGTTGGTAACGTGTGCAGGCAGCCCTGCTCCTAGCAGCTGCAGACACTCGTAACCAAGGTAAATATCGCGTAACCACTTCTCTTAGTTACCCGATGTTTACGTTGGTTACGTGTGCAGGCAGCCCTGCTCCTAGCAGCTGCAGACACTCGTAACCAAGGTAAATATCGCGTAACCACTTCTCTTAGTTACCCGATGTTTACGTTGGTTACGTGTGCAGGCAGCCCTGCTCCTAGCAGCTGCAGACACTCGTAACCAAGATAAATATCGGGTATCCAAGGCCGATGTTTACCTTGGTTACCAGCGTCTGCAGCTGTCAGAAGCCGGCTCCCAGTCTAGTTCCCCTCACTCCCGATCACATGACTCCAATGCCCGCCCCTAAACATCCAGTGACAGGATCCTGCAAAATAACAGATGCGTTTGCATACGTTATTTGCTGTAAAAGCAGGATCCGTATTTCCGCTAAAATAACGTTTTCAACGGATGTTAAAAAGACGTAGTGTGAAACCAGCCTTATTTACAGGATCCTGTAACTTGCAGTTCGTGAGATTGGGAATGAGCTGTATTGATCCTGCCACATTTCAAAAAGTGCTGATGTGAAACCAGCCTTAATCAGATTATGGCATGTGTATTTGAGATTTTTTGTCGTAATCTTTGTTTAAAAAAAAGTAATCTTGGAATTTTCAGGGTCTGCTGTACATGGCTGCAATGGGCAGACTCTGACCCTACGTTTTGTATTAATGCATCTAATGAGCTTGTGCAAATGTCATTGTGAAGAGAAGTGGAGCAAGGTCAGGTGTGATTTCAGCTATTGTGAATGCTGGATCCTGTGTCATCAGCCATGTATAGATTGCTATGTGTTTGGTATGGTAGAGGAGTGTAGATGAGCAGATAATATAGTGCCAACTACTGTATATGGGAAACTAAGGATCTTGGAGTTGTGCCAAGATTGTTGTCCCAATAAAATATAGATTATCAAAATCCTGTTAGACCTTTTTGTAGAAATATCTCCTATTTAAGTTATGTCTATGGGGTGAGGCTCTTCTTACTCCATAATTAAGCTGTAAGAAGGCACAAATATCTCTGTCAGACCAGAAAGCTCGGGCTTCGCACCATGTATTTGAATTGCTGTTTTAAATGGGGATTCTGGGATTATTTTAGGCTATGTTCACACTCTGCATTTTTTACTGCATTTTTGGTGCATTTTTGACGTCACAAAGATGCACCTAAATGCATGCGTTTCCTTCCCTCAGTAAAGTCTGAAATTTTCTATTTTGCTGTCCGCACAGTGCATCATTTTTTGGCTGCATCTTGGCTGCGTTTTTGAAGAAGCCAAGATGCGGTATGTCAATTCTTTTTGCGTCTTGTACCTGCATTTCGGAGGACTGGCAGATCAATCCCTGCAGATTCGAGGTCGGTGGGGGATTGATCCCTGGAATCTGGGATGCCGGTTCCCATAAAGTCAATGGGGACCAAAATCTGACTCAAAGGAGAAGGAACAAGCACTTCATACTTAACAAATCACCGGCGAGGCTGTCACACTGCTCCCGCGGCCGGTCGTTCACTTCCCGAGCCACTCATTACCTTCATTGAATATGCACTGCTTCCCCTGCCCACAGGTGGCTGTGATTGATTGCAGTCAGACGCGTCCCCATGGTGAGTGACAGCTGTCTGACTGCAGCCAATCACTGTTGCCGATGGGTGGGTCTATATCGTACAGTACAATAAATAATTAATAAAAGGCATGCAGTCCCGCCCAATTTTGATACCCAGCCAAGATACAGCATCACAGCAGTGGGCTGGTATTCTCAGGCTGGGTAGACCCATGTTATTGGGAGCCCCCAAGCCTAAAAATATCAGCCAGCAGCCGCCCGGAATTTCTGCATCCATGAGATGCGACAGTCCCGGGACTTTACTCTGCTTATCCCAATTGCCCTGATGCGGTGGCAATCGAGGTAATAAGGAGTTAATGGTAGCCCATAGCTGCCACGAAGTCCTAGATTAGTAATGACAGGCGTCTACCCGAGACACCCCACCCCATCACTAATTTGTAAGTGAGATGAAATAAACACAAACACCGAAATAATGCTTTATTTGAAATAAAAGACAAAAAGCACCCTTTTTCACCACTTTATTAACTTCAACACAACCCTCCAGGTCTGAGTAATCCGCACGAGGTCCCACGACGCTTTCAGCTCTGCTACATATCTGAAGCTCACAGCGAGCACCATAAAACTGGACTGTCCGCTGTGAAGTTCAGGCTGCAACTGAAGTGAGCCGTGCACTCAGCGGTGATGTCACTCAGGTTAGCCGTGGTCACAGCATGGCCACGACCACAACCTGTGACTGCAAATCACCTGAGTGACGTCCCGCTGATCGCGCTGCTCACTTCAGTTACTTGGGTGATTTGCTGTCATAGGTGGAGGTCTCCAGCTGTGGCCGCGGGTAACCTGAGTGAAGTCACCACTTATCGCGCGGCTCACTGCAGTTGTTGCTTGGAGCTCACAGTGGGCAGTTTTGTTATATGGCACTTGCTGTGAGCGTCAGATGTAGCAGTGCTGGAAGCATCGTTGGACCACGTGTGGATTACGTCAGACATGGAGAGGTATTTAAGGGTTAATAAAGTGGTGAAAAAGGGTGCTTTTCTGTCTTTCAAATAAATGATTTGTTTGGGTGTTTGTGTTTAGTTGCTTTCACTTACAGATTAGTGATGGGGGGTGTCTCATAGACACCTGCCATCACTAAGCTAGGGCATAGTAGCAGCTGTGGGCTGTTATTAACCCCTTATTACCCTGATCGCCACCACACCAGGGCAATGGTAAGAGTCGGGCCCAACACCAGAATTGGTGACGCTTCTGGGGCAGCTGTGGGCTGCTATTGTTAGGCTGGAAAGGGCCAAATAACCCTTCCCATCAGCCTCCAGTTCTCCAATGTACCTTGGCTGGTTTAAAAAAAAATCTAAAATAAGGGGATCCCATGTGAATTTTTTTAATAAATCAAATAATTTAAGAAAAAAAAAAGTGTGGGATCCCTTCTTTTTGATGACCATACAAAGCACAGCACACAGTTGAGGGTTGCAGCCTGCAGCTGCTGCTGTTCCTGTGTTGGATATGAAAAATGAGGGTATCCCATGTCATTTTTTAACAAAAAAAATAAAAAAAACAGCTGGCCAAGCTAGCTATCCCTCTATAAAGCTATTCCGTTATTTCTTTCAATTTAGTCTATATGTTCTTTCTTATTATGTATTTATTATCTAGCTATTCTCTATCTAGCTATCAATTATCCTATCCTATCATATTTTGTTTCTCCTTTAAAAAACACGTTCACAAAAACACGGCAAAACGTCACGTGTTTTTTAGGCTACAAGCTGCATTTTCTGAGACAACAGGAAAAAGATGCAGTCAAGATGCACTCAGAAAAAAAAGCAGGGTGTGAACATACAGAGCCTTACAGAACACTAAATATTTTCAGGATTGAAAAGATGTTTTGGAAACCTTGAAGTTAAGTGGATCAGATTGTCTGTCTGAAATAAACCAATTACCATTCTTGTATCTAACACCATATAACTGCACATTGAGCCTTTGATACCAAAACATGAAGATTACCCTTTAATGCTAGAGGGTATGTCCTACTGTTGAGGGTTAACAATTACCAATATGGAAACGGTGCGACTAAGCATTTGACACTCTGGAACATGGTCTAATGGAAGTGGCATATGCTACTATGTTTTGTGTCCTAACGGTCATTAATAACCTTGTTGGAGAGGTTCTTGTCATCCCCTTTGTGTGTATTTTATACGTGTTCACTGCCTGCAGGCTTCACTCAGGATCGCACCCATCTGTTACCTCCTTCTGCACGCACCTTACTGAGGAGATGGTTTTAGGCAACCATAAATACTGGCTAATTTGGGTAAATTACTGTAGTCTCCAATAACTCCCACTTCTGCCACCATGTAAGATGTCTCCGGGCATAAGTGTGCTTTCTATTTCTACAAAATCATAAACACAAGTCATTGGGCAATCCACTACGTCGCATTGTAAGGGGCCATACGGTTAATAGACATTACACTAATATATATATATATATATATATATATATATATATATATATATATATATATATACTGTGTATACATATACTGTATATAATTTTATTTTGCTTAAAATCTTGTTAGCATTTGTTTTATGTGACACTTTAGGGGCTGCAAATTACATACAAGGCTGTGCTGTAATGCCTTAATTGTTGAGTATGCTACACGTTAATTATTTTCTCGCTAATTGCAACATTATATTGATGGTGATAGATTCACTTTGGTTACAAGGTAAAGACTGTAGATTTATTTATTCATTCATCCATTCATTCATTTATTCATTTATTTATTTTTAAGGCTGCTTTCACACTTGCATTGTGAGGCAACTGTCACAGTGCGTTATGTGATAGATGCGTTGCAAATAGTGTGCTAATAAAGGTAATGGATTCCTGTGAAAGAACGTTTTGCGTTTTTGTTTTTTTTTGTTTTTGTTTGTTTTTTTTTTTTTTTAATGTTTTGCCGGGAAAGAAGATTTGCGGTCGGGAGGAGAGAGGGAGGTGACCGCATATCCCCTGAGTGACCCCGCCGTGAGCTGCGTGATCAGCGGTGCCGTCACTCAGGTGACCCGCGGCAACAGCTGATGTCCTCCACCTGAGAGCGGTGGCCGCGGGTAACCTGAATGAGGGCACAGCTAATCGCGCAGCTCACTTCAGTTGCTGCATGGAGCTGATAGAGAGAGGTCATGTGCTACGGCCGCTCCGGTCAGCTTCATGTAGCAGAGCTTGATGCATCGCGGAACCTCGTGTGGATTACGTCGGACCTGGAGGGGTATTTGGAAATTAATAAAGTGGTGAAAGACGGTGGGTTTTTTTGTCTTTTATTCCAGATAATGGATTTTTTCGGGTGTTTTATGTTTATTTACTTTCACTTACAGGTTATTTGTGGGGGTTGTCTCATAGACTCCTGTCATGATCAACCTAGGACTTAGTGGCAGCTATGGGCTGCTGCCATTAACTCCTTATTACCCCGATTGCCACCGCACCAGGGCAATTCGGGATGAGCTGCGTAGAGTCCAGAACTGTCGCATCTAATGGATGCGGCAATTCCAGGCAGCTGCTGGCTGATATTTTTAGACTGGGGGGCTCCCCATAACGTAAGTCTCCCCATCCTGAGAATACCAGCCCACTGCTGTGATGCTGTATCTTGGCTGGGTATCAAAATTGGGGGGGGGATTGCACGTCGTTTTTTTAATTTATTTATTGTACTGTATGATATAGACCCGCCCATCGGAAGCCGTGATTGTTTCCAGTCAGACAGCTGTCACTCAGCATGGGGGCGCATCTGCCGTGTGGCTTTATCTTGGCTGGTATCAAAATTGGGTGGACTGCACGCCGTATATTTTTTAATTATTTATTTATTTATTGTACTTTACTACATAGACCCGCCCACCGGTAACTGTAATTGGTTGCAGTGAGACAGCTGTCACTCAGCGTGGGGGCATGTCTGACTGCAACCAATCATAGGCGCCGGTGGGCGGGGGAAGCAGGGAATACGAGATGGAGTAATGAGCGGCCGGCATTTTCAAAAGCAGGAGAAGCCGCCAGAGCAGTGTGACAGCTGTGCAGCGCCGCGCCTGTGATCGGTGAGTATGAGAGAGGAGGTGAGAGGGACCGACCGACAGAGAGAGAGAGAGAGAGAGACCAGGAGGGATTTTAAACTATTTAGATTGTTCTGCTGGACATGCTGAGCATGCTCAGTAGAACGTGATGGAATCAGTTAGCGGATTCTGCCGCTTAGCGCATTGCGGCGGAATCCGCCACCATAGACAATCATTAGATTCTAACGACCCCTCCGCCCGACGCTGCGTCAAAATAACGACTCAGCGTCGTCCAGCGGATGCAACACAGACACTTGCGTTACAGTGTGTCGTCAATACAAGTCTATGGAGAATAGCGCAGTGCGTTAACGAACTGCGCTATTCTCCATAGCAGCGGATTGCGCTGAACGCAAGTGTGAAAGCAGCCTAAAGCTCTTGCTAGTTAGTGATACTTCTGTAGCACAAAGGCATAAAAGTATGGAACACAAAGCCAGTACACTGAGTCAAAACCCCAATATAAAGAAGGCAGGGGATATGGTTTATTTAACTCATTCGTATAGCACCGTCATATTCCACCTCGTTTTACAGGCATTATCATCCTCCCCATTGGGGCTCACAATCTGAAATCCTTTCCAGTATGTCAGTAATGTGGAAGGAAACCCACATAAGGCCTCCATCACATGTCCATGCAAAACACAAACGTTTTGCACAGTCTGCGATGAAGGTGTGTGTGTGTGTGTGTGTGTGTGTGTGTGTGTGTGTGTGTGTGTGTGTGTGTGTTTGTTGTACGTGTGCTGTCCATGTGCTAACTTTTTAACATCCGGATAACACATGGACAGCATGAGCTGGTATACCTACCTGTCTGTGGCGCTGCTGTTAGTCATTCAATATGCAATGAGAGTAATGAGCGGGCTTGGAATTAACAGCTGAGACAGACTGCAGCGCTGGAGACAAGTATAAATTATTATTATTTTTTTTTTTATGTGACTTCTGTTTTCTCCAGTACATGTCACACAGATCACATCAGTGCACTGTCCGTGTGACACGTGTGTGCTACACATGGTCAGTGTGAGAACACAGATGTGTGTCCGTGTCTCCGGTATGTGTGAAAACAGACTTCAGACGTTCCTGGAGACCCAGATGTATGAAGTTGGCCTAACAAATGGTGAGCATATTGACTCCTTGTAGATGTTGTCCTTGGTGGAATTTAAAGAACCTCAGCTTGGCATTGCTAACCACTGAGCCACCGTGCTGCCCGTAATGGGTGTTCACCTTGTAAAGTTGCTTGATTAGGCACTGTTGTCACCAATAATGAATTGATGCTGCTGATATTAGAATGCCTCAGGAGCTGGTGCTTCAGTTTTGCCAGGGAAAATCACTGAACTGGAATGTAATCTCCAAAAATGTCAATTGTGCCTGGCACAAAGCTATCCACCTTGGCAATGATAAGAAGGATTTATGAAAAACTTCCTATAATGTAATGTATTTAGAGGAGCTTGGTCCTGTTTATCAAGTATTCAGAAGTGGTGACCAGTTAAAAGAGGATCAAGGTCCTTGAAATGTATTTTTCGATACCGCATTTCAGTCTTCTGTAGCGCAGACACTTATGTGAGCCAAGGTAATAAAACTAAGGAAATGGTTATGATGTCTCCTCACCATGATGACCCAGCAGAAGGTATTTGAAATTGTCCCTCTTAATGTAAAATGAGAAAAATATTAGTTTACCTCATTGTAAAGGGTATTTCTATTTTTGTTTTTTAGTCCAGCGAAATGTGTTTTGTTTTTGTTGTTTGTGGGACATCGGTCACATGAGTCTTTTTCATTTATAATGAGTGGAGTTGGTATCTTTTTATTTTCTAGGTCATTTAAGGATAAGTGGGAGAAAATACACTTTTCCTTATTGATTTTTTTTTTTCCATTTTTCTTTGAGGTAGTTGCTGCCATAACTTTTTCCCCAAAAATGAGTCCAAATTCTTGTGTGCCTAGTGAAGTTAATTACGTATATATTGTGTAATGAATTCCAGCAATATAGCCCCACATGGACATACACTGTTTTTACTAGTGATAGGCGAACCCCCCTGATGAGCTTTTTGTAAAGTTCGGGTTCTGAGAACGCAAACTTGCGTCCGAACCCTGAACTTGCACTTTACAGTTATGGGATGGGGCGGGGGGGAGGCTGTAAAATAAAGAATATAGTTAATAATAAACATAGTCATTATACTTACCGCTCCCGCGACGCATCCTGCAGACTGTCTCCCGGCCGCTTCTGCTTCTGTGTCCGATCATTAACTTCCGGGGGTATTCACTATACTGCTCGTCACTCGGCAGTCTTTGGCTGTTTTCGGCCATGTTCGCGGTGACGTCAGGGATCACCCGAGTCCATGTGCCATAGACTTGATTGAACTTTCACTGTCACTGTGCAAGTCTCGCATCGGTGTCACCCTGCACGGCGCACTCTCTCCTTACAGGAGCGGGTTGGCTGCATGTATTTCCATGCAGTTGAGGCGTGCACCGTGCTGGGTGATACCGATGCGAGATTCGCAGGAGTGATACACAAGTGGAATATTACCCTCAGTGTCAGCCTGCTTCTCTCTCTGTAGAGACACTTGTCTGTACAGAGCGATGATGCAGAGCTGACATTGCTCTACCTGTGGACTATCTCGGACAAAGGATTTTTTTTATAATAAAGATGGAGTCTAATTGTTGTGGGGTTTTGTTTTATTTTTAATAATTTTTTTTATGTGTTGTGTTTTTCTTTTTACTGTTTACTAGAAATTCATGGTGGCCATGTCTAATTTGGCGTGACACCATGAATTCCAGGCTTAGTACCAGCTTAGAATACAAAGCTGGTATTAACACCTTTATTACCCAGTGTGCCACCGCCATCAGGGCCGCTGGACAAGCTGGGTAAAGTGCCTGGAAATGGTGCTAAGAAACAATGCACCATTTCCAGAGGTGGCTGCAGAGAATCCCAGCCCTCGGCTGCCTTGTGTTACCTGACTAGAGATCAAAATACAGCGGGAGCGCACACATTTCTTTTTTAATTATTTTTTTTTTAAATAATTAAGAATAAAAATGGGCTTCCTGTATTTTTGCCAGCGAAGGTAAAGCCAGGCAGATGGGATTGGCAGCCCGTAGCTGTCCTCTTTATCTGTGCTGAGAATCAAAAATACCGTGGTGTGCTATGTCATTTTTTTTATTTATTTTTTTTTTAAATTATTTATTTTTACACTATATAGGTGCGAGGAACCTAACAGCCAATCTCAGATGCTGTCGTGCAGAATGGGTGTCTGTGATTGGCTGTTGGAGTAACCTGGCATCTGAACATATATTCTAGATGCTAGAATGTATGGGCTGGTTTCAGGTTACTCCAGCATCAAATCAGACGCCCACTGTGACAGCGTCTGTGATTGTCTGTTATTTTAACAGTAAAATAAAACAACACAGAGAAAAAATATTTTATTAGAAATAAAATAGAAGACATTTAGGACTCCCATCTTTACTACTAAAAAAAAAACCCCTCCGACGTAGTCCAAAGGAAGGCGAGCATCTTCAGTTCTGCTACATTTGTGCAAGGAGACAAACACAGGTCTGCTCACACTGACTCAGCTGAGAGCTGTCAGAGCCTTCACCCGAGTGCACAGCTGAGGCTTGCATATGACTCCTGCGAGTCTCGCATCGGTATCACCCAGCATGGCGCACACTCTCCTGACAGGAGTGCCTCAGCTGCATGTAAATACATTAAGCCGACCCGCTCCTGTAAGGAGAGTGTGCGCCGTGCCGGGTGACACCGAAGCGAGACTCGCACAGTGATAGTCAAAGTTCAATCGAGTCTATGGCACATGGACTCGGGTGAACCCTGACGTCATTGTCACGGGCGGGGAGGACGCCGTCGCTGCTGCGCTCTTGCTAACGCTCGGGTCCGCGGCTGCTGCTGCTCGGTGGCTCGAGCAGTGGGCCGGATCCAGGGACTCGAGCGGCGCTCCTCGCCCGTGAGTGAAAGGGGTGGTTGGTTTGGGGGATTTAGTCCGTGATGCCACCCACGGGTCGTCGTGAAGATAGGCACCACCGCTGCTGATGACGGGGATCCCGGGAGCGATGGTAAGGAGCAGCTGGGATGTTGTTTTCCCCCTCCGTGGGTAGGGGTCGGTGGTCCCGGGGCCCGGTGATGTTGTGACGGGGAGGCAGCGTCAGTGAGGTGCAGGGTTGCAGGGACAGCGCGGCGCGGTGCCGGATGGCACGGGTGTACTCACTCAGCCAGAAAGGTACAAAGTCCTCGGTAAACCAAACGGCTGGATGGACGGGTCCCGCAGCCGGCGGCAGTGCTTCTCCCCGGACAGGTGATGGCGGCTGTCTTTCCCTGCACCTTGATGTTCTCTTTCTGACTACTATGGATTCCCAACGGTAGTCCTCTCCCCGGTGTATGGGTACCGGAGGAGCCCGTTTGCCCGCAGACGCTGGCCCTTGGGTCTCTAGCCTTAGGCAGTAGCTGTATACCCTCACTGTATGGTCTGTTGCCTTCAATCGGGACTTTTGCTGTTGTGAAACCCCTGGGGTTCCAGTCACATTCGGATCTGACTATTGTCGGCGGCTCGAAACCTGGTCGGGGTCCGATGGCTCTGCCTGTGTGTGCTGACTTCACTTCGCTCCCCGGTCGGTACCGGCGGGCCGTCGCGGGTCCTACGGTTCCGCGTTGCTCCACCACTCCTGCAGACGGCCACCACCGTCTGCCAACCTTGCTGTCAGTGCCTGGGCCACAAACCCAGACACCCAAGTGTTTACTCCTCACTCTTCAAACTCCTACACTGTTCTGTCACTTTTCCCGCCTCCAGGCCTGTGAACTCCTCGGTGGGTGGGGCCAACCGCTTGACTCCGCCCCACCTGGTGTGGACATCAGACACTGGAGGGAGGCAACAAGGATTTTTGTTTGGCTGGTGTCCCTGTCTAATGGGGGTGGGGGTGTTTGTATGTTATCTGTGACGACCTGGCTAGGCCAGGGCGCCACATCACCACAAACACGGACGAAAACTGCGGAGTGACGTGCAGTGCAGTGAATAGCACCGGAAGTAAATGATCGGTCCCGGAAGCAGAAGTGGCCGGGAGACAGTCTGCAGGACGGGTCGCGGAAGCGGTAAGTATAATCATAATGTTTTTTTACTAATGCGCTTTTTTTTTTTTTTTTTTTTTAATACAACCCCAGGACTCGAACTGCAAACTGTAACTCAAGCTTCCTAGAAAGCTCGTCTTCGGGATCATGTGCACAAACACTGTGTTCAGAACGGATCCCGAACTTTACAGTCCGAATCGCCCATCACTATTTTTGACTTCTCTCTCCTAGTGTTTTTACTGACTATGAATTTTGTTTCTGTAAAATGCTGTTATTGTATTCATTTAGTGTTTGTTGTCAAATCAGTTGATGACCATGTTCACAGGAGCAATGTAATCAACCAGATTATGCAGAATAGTGTAGACTGCGCTATTAGCCCATTATTTTAAGTAATGCAGGCATTAAAGGGTTATAAATAAATACTTTTTTGTTGTGTAGACGTATACTGTGTAAAAGCTTCTCACCTTCCTCCTACCTCAACTGACGGGAGGTACAAGTAGAGAGAAGTTTTTACAGCATAATGTAACACATTTTTCCTTTTAACACCATGATTCTCTATCATAGTGGTCATGTAACTGGGATCAAAACCAATTTAGGTCCTGATGGTGTCACCAGGACCAGAGGTCGTTGGTATAATTGAAATCTAAAGAAGGGCGTAAGTGGCTGCAAAATAATGGACATACAGTGGGTACGGAAAGTATTCAGACCCCTTTAAATTTTTCACTTTGTTTCATTGCAACAATTTAGTACATTTAAAAAAAAGTTCATTTTTTTTTCTCATTAATGTACACTCTGCACCCCATCTTGACAGAAAAAACCCAGAATTGTAGAAACTTTAGCAAAATTTATTAAACAAGAAAAACTGAAATTTATCACATGGTCATAAATTTTGAGACCCTTTGCTCAGACACTCATATTTAAGTCACATGCTGTCCATTTCCTTGTGATCCTCCTTAAGATGGTTCTACTCCTTCATTGGAGTCAAGCTGTGTTTAATTAAACTGATAGGACTTGATTTGGAAGGCATACACCTGTCTATATCAGACCTCACAGCTCACAGTGCATGTCAGACCAAATGAGAATCATGAGGTCAAAGGAACTGCCCAAGGAGCTCAGAGACATGATTGTGACAAGGCACAGATCTGGCAAAGGTTGCAAAAAAATGTCTGCACTACTCAAGATTCCTAAGAGCACAGTGGCCTCCAAAATCCTTAAATGGAAGAAGATTGGGACCACCAAAACTCTTGCTAGACCTGGCTGTCCATCCAAACTGAGCAATCATTGGAGAAGAGCCTTGGTGTGAAAGGTAAAGAAGAACCCCAAGATCACTGTGGCTTACCTCTAGAGATGCAGTAGGGAGATGGGAGGAAAGATCCACAAAGTCAACTATCACTGCAGCCCTCCACCAGTCGGGCCTTTATGGCAGAGTGGCCCGATGGAAGCCTCCCCTCAATTCAAGACATATGAAAGCCTGCATAGAGTTTTAAAAAAAAAAACAAAAACGTATGAAGGACTCCCAGATTATGAGAAATAAGATTTTCTGGTCTGATGAGACAAAGATAGAATTATCCCCATAATGTTCTAAGTGGTATGTGTGGAGAAAAATAGGCACTGCTCATCACCTGCCCAATACAATCCCAACAGTGAAACATGGTGGTGGCAGCATCATGCTATGGGGGTGTTTTTTAGCTGCAGGGACTGGACGACTTTTTGCAATTGAAGGAAAGATGAATGCGGTCCAGTCCAGAGAGATCCTGGAAGAAAACCTCTTCCAGAATGCTCTGGACCTCAGACTTGACCAAAGGTTCATCTTCCAACAAGACAATGACTCTTAGCACACAGCTAAAATAACAAAGGAGTGGCTTCAGAACAACTCTGACCATTCTTGACTGGCCCAGCCAGAGCCCTAACCTAAACCCAATTGAGCATCTCTGGAAGGACCTGAAAATGGCTGTCCACCAATGTTCACCATCCAACCTGATGGAACTGGAGAGGATCTGCAAGGAAGAATGGCAGAGGATCCCCAAATCCAGGGGTGAAAAACCTATTGCATTATTCCCAAGAAGACTCATGGCTGTACGAGCTCAAAAGGGTGCTTCTACTCAATACTGAGCAAAGGGTCTGAATACTTGTGACAATGTGATATTTTAGTTTTGTTTAATAAATTTGCAAAAAATTCTACATTCCTGGTTTTTTTTCTGTCGGGATGGGGGATGGGGTGCAGAGTCTACATTAATGAGAAAAAATGAGCTTTTTTGAATCTACCAAATGGTTGCAAGGAAACAAAGAATGGAAAATTTAAAGGGGCCTGAATACTTTCCGTACCCACTCTGTATATATTGGAAACATTACACAAAAATCTCAATGTGCCATGTACTGTATGTATACTGTGAGTGGTCCGGAAATGGCTAAAGGTCAATTAATTCCAAGTTGTCGTACATGTGAAGGCTATTTGGACAAGCCAACAGTCTAATGGTTACTGAAGGAGAAGGGAGCTGCATATATGGGTTTACAATATATAAGATATAGAGGAAGAAGAGATATCGTGCCAAAAAATGATGATGATATGATGACTTTGAGTTAAGTGATTTTCATGAGGAGAACTTCTTTTTCCATGGAAGCTGATGTAACAGTCAGTCTCAGAATTAGCTTCTCACATCCCTGCCAAGCAGCTGATTTTGCCATGAATAATTGCTGTCTGCTATACATGTAGTATAACATGTTGGTCAGCCTTGTGATTAATAAACAGCTTGAGAACCTATGTTTGCTAATAACTCAACTTTCGTGCTCTTAAGGGGGTTAAGTATAAGACCCCATTTAAAATATCTCTATGCTTCTCCTATACCAGGGTGATGGCTCAACACTTGAGGCTGCTCATGATTAAATAATAGCACCATCCAACCAGTCTTGTATACTAGATTGATAGATGTATTTCATGTTGTTTCACTCTCTTTTTTTACAGGTTACTAAGTCTCGGGTTTAACCAGTTTATTAGAGTTGGAAGTATAAGAAAAATTGCAAAACCCATCCTACCACACAGGTGAGCTGGGGTGTTTGAGCAGTGCTATTCATGCCTCCCAAATATTGATGTTTTTCCAATTTTAAAGGGGCAGTTGACTACCTGAAACAAGCCGTTTTTATATAAAGTGCACTTTCATTATAGAATAGAAGAAACATATACTCTCCTCCCGCACCAGTGCCATCCATGAATATCCTCACCAAGTCTGCCGGAGTTCACATGGCATTGGCTGCAGGACTATGCATGGCATAACAAACAAGAGCTGCTACTGGTTTGCTGAACTCTTTTTCCACTTGTCTGTTATTCCTTGGCTAGAAGTGAGAGTGAATCAGCCCAATAGCCAGTGATTGTCTGTGGGGTTCACATGGCATGCCATTTCCATGTCTGGTGGATGTCCGGTGCTGGAGGCTAGTAAGGTATATGTATTTTTTTTTTTTTTTTTTTAATTTTACAAAGAGCAATTAAAAGGGTTGTCCAGGTAGTAGGCAACACCTTTAATTTCTGGAACCGTAAATATTCAATACTAGAGTATTTTTTTGTCACAAACGAAAATATATACTGTAAAAAATCACAAGTTTTTTTTTCAGAATCAGTAATATGTGAAAGATTTGACTTCTGTCTAGCCTGATCAACTTTTCTTTTTTTTTTTTCTTCATTTTAATGTGTTTTACTCCTTTTATCCTTCTTGTTTGTGCAGTTTAGAGCATTATATGTATAGGGTGTTTAAAGCGGTTCTCTACCAAAAATCTACTTTTAGAAAACAAGGAGGATGTGTATTTTGACACTATTTCTTTTGTCACTTTGCATTTTTCTCAATAACTACTGTACTGTAATGTGAAGCTTACACGCTGGGTCTGAGAATGAAAGTGATCAACTTAAAGAACTCCAGGCACTTTTAAAAGAAGACTTAACACCTGGAGAAAAGGCATACGTTCGAAAAAGTATTGAGCTGCAGAAACTGGGCACTAATAAGACTTTGCTGAGACAGGTATGTGTTGTTCTTCATTGAGTGAGTTTGGTCTCCATTACAAACCGCATTTATTCTTGACCTGCTTTTCATATAAGCACAATTGTATTTGCAATCTGCATTTTGCCAGGTTCGTGTGGTTGGTGCTACTTGTGCAGCATGTCCTTTCCCTTGCATGAGTAATCTAAAGTTCCCAGTTGTGATTCTTGATGAATGCAGTCAGATGACAGAGCCAGCATCTTTGCTTCCAATTGCCAGGTAACAGTAAAATAATTTTTCTTTTTTTTTTCTGCCCCTTTGCAAATATAATAATGGAGCCTGGACTGTTCATTGTTTGTGCCGCACAGACTGAACATTATATTTAAGCTTCCCCGAACCATGGTTGTTCGGATGCATCTGCTGTAGGCTGATACACCTTTAAAGGTACTGTCACACATAACGAGATCGCTAGCGAGATCGCAGCTGAGTCACCATTTTGGTGACGCAGTTGCGATCCCGTTAGCGATCTCGTTATGTGTGACACTTGCCAGCGATCAGGCCCCTGCTGTGAGATCTCTAGTCGTTGCAGAATGGTCCAGGCCATTTTCTTCAAAGGCGATGTCCTGCTGAGCAGGACACATCGCTGTGTTTGACACTGTGTAACAGGATCACAGTGACTGCTGAGATCGTTATACAGGTCGCTACTGCGATCTGTATTGTTCTGCATCACTGGTAAGATGTGACTGTGTGACATCTCACCTGCGACCTCCCAGCGACTTACCTGCGATCCCTATCAGGTCGCATCGTTTTCGGGATCGCAGGTAAGTCGTTATGTGTGAAGGTACCTTAAGACAAAAAGTGAACAGATTTTGTATAAGGGCTCATTCAGTCGTTCGTGCACATGGGTCCTATCTTTGAGTGCAATGCACAGACTGGTCGCTACTCTCCTGACTTGAGCACTAGGGCTGAGCAAACCCAGACTGTAAAAGTCCGGATCAGTGCGGTTTAAAAACTGCCCCGTTGCCGGGTTTACAATCCAGATTCAGCAGTGGGAAAATTAAACGAAAAATAACGAAAACAAGAATTAAGGGTGAGTTTCATACTTACGGAGACTCGGTGTCATGGCAGCAAACTGCTTCCGGGTCACGCATTCACTTCCTATGCTGCTCAATAAGCTCATCGCATACACACAGTTTTCTGTGCTTTCCCCACCCACTGGCTGTCCTGTCGTCTGTGATTGGTTGCAGTCAGACATGCCCCCAGCGTGTGACAGTGTCTGCCTGCAGTCATTGCTCATCGCAGCTCGGTCAATGTATGCACTCACAGCGGACGGTCTTGTTCTATGACCGCTCGCTATGAGATGTAGCAGAGCTGGAAGCGGCGTGGGAGCTCATGTGGATTACGCCTGACCTGGAGGGGTGTTTGGGGTTAATAAAGTGGTAAAAGAGGTTGTGTTTTTGTATTCTATTCCACATAAAGGATTTTTTTCTCTGTGTTTTGTACTTATTTACTTTAATTTACAGGTTTGTGACGCCTGCCATCACTAACCTAGGGTTTAGTAGCAGCTGTGCGCTGTTATTAACCCCTGCTATTATCCAGATTGCCACTGTACCAGAGTAGCGGGAAGAGACGGTGAAGCACTGGGATTGTTACATCTAATGCATGCGGCAATACCGGGTGGCTGCCGGCTGAGAATACCAGCCCCCAGCTGGCTTTTTCTTGGGTGGGTATCAAATTTGGGGGGAACCGCACGTCGTTTTTTGTTGATTTTTTTAAATTATTAAATAAAAAAAAAAAGCCGCATGCGGTTTCTCTTAGGCCGGAGTCACACTTGCGAGGGACTTGCGCAAATCTCACGTCGCATCACCCAGCACAGCCGCACACTCTAACAGGAACAGGTCGGCCGTTGTGTTTCTATGGAGATGCACGCTCATGTTCAGAGAGCTGCAGGCCATGCCGGGTGATGTGATGTGATGCAAGTCCCTTGCACATGTGACTCTGGGCTTATTTTGATACACCACACAGATAAGGCCCGACAGCTGGGGGCTCCAGCCGTGGGCTTTATCTGTGCTGATATCAGAATACGGGGACCCTACGCCGATTTGTTTAATTTATTTTCATACCACCATACTGACCCACAGACACTTGCAGAGCTTTCCCTGCCCACCGGCCGTCCTGGCGTCTGTGATTGGTTGCAGTCAGCTGCCACTCAGGGTGGGGGCACGTCTAACTTAAACGAATTACACACGTCAGTGTGCAGGCAAAGCAGTGACTATTCAATGAGAGTTACTTGTCAGCTTCGAAAGGGAAAGCGTGACCCGGAAGGAGTGTGCCGCCATGACATAGCCTCGGTGAGTACACCGTGCGTGCTCCTGCCCCCCTATTCCTTCCTTCCAACGTTTTTATTCTCTGGATTCTGGTCCCCATAGACTTATATGAATACCAGATTCTGGAGCAGATCCGTTTTTTGTTTGTTTGTTTTTTTTAATTCAGTAGGGATCCACCGGGTTCAACCAGCTCTATTTTGCACGACCGCCTCATAGAAATACTGTATATAAAGCAGTTATGCTCCAGTCTGGAGACCAGTGGCCAGTCGCTGCATTGCAGTTCAAGATGGTACTGATGTGGACATCTAAATGAGTCCTGAAGAACATACATGTTTATTGTATTGATTTAGCCTTTGCTTGCATGTGCAGATTTCAGTGTGAAAAGTTGATCCTGGTTGGAGACCCAAAGCAGCTTTCTCCTACTCTCCAAGGCTCGGAGGCTGCCCATGAACATGGACTGGAACAAACTCTCTTCAATCGGCTTTGCCTAATGGTATGCTTCCTGCGTCTACTCTATTCACCATCATTTGTCTCTGTTATTCTGCATTGTTGTTTATATGTAGACACTCATTTGGGGATCGTTGGCTTTATTTCATTGTGCGACACATTGAACGTCCCAGTCATTAATCTGATTTAATTTAATTTAAAAAGCTTGTTTAACCCCTTAGCAACTGGTGCTTAAATAGTGAGTTTTACTAGTAATGCCGCATGAGAATACTAATTTCATGGGCACTGACCCTGTGCCCCTTTATCAAGACCAGAACAGTGACTGTAATACACAGCCATTCTCTTGATCGAGCCAAGAGGTTTGATGTGACGTGGCAGTGAGCTTAATACAATCTGATCAGAATGTTAAACTCAGAACCTCATGTTCAGTTTTTTACTTAGGGTGGTGTCACACACAGCGACGACGACAACGACGTCGCAGCTACGTCACCATTTTCTGTGACGTTGCAGCGACGTCTCGTCGCTGTCGCTGTGTGTGACATCCAGCAACGACCTGGCCCCTGCTGTGAGGTCGCCGGTCGTTGCTGAATGTCCAGCTTCATTTTTTGGTCGTCGCTCTCCCGCTGAGACGCACACATCGCTGTGTGTGACAGCGAGAGAGCGACGAAATGAAACGAGCAGGGAGCAGGAGCCGGCGTCTGGCAGCTGCGGTAAGCTGTAGCCAGGGTAAACATCGGGTAACCAAGGGAAGACCTTTCCCTGGTTACCCGATATTTACCTTCGTTACCAACGTCCGCCGCTTTCGCTGCCAGTGCCAGCTCCCTGCTCTCTGCACATTGTAGCTGCAGTACACATCGGGTAATTAACCCGATGTGTACTGTAGCTAGGAGTGCAGGGAGCCAGCGCTAAGCAGTGTGCGCGGCTCCCTGCTCTCTGCACATGTAGCACAGCGACGCGTGCCGTTATGATCGCTGCTGCGTCTGACAGCTAAGCAGCAATCATAACTGCGACTTACAAGGTCGCTGTTGCGTCACAGAAAATTGTGATGTAACAGCGACGTCGTTGTCGTTGTCGCTGTCGCTATGTGTGAACCCAGCTTTAGCCACACTAGATCAAAGTATGATTTTTGGATGTGCGGTCCATGTCTTCTTCTACAGCTATGGTATAATTAATACATTTTTTTTTCTAAGCATTTTATTACATAGCAGTTGCATCACCAAAAGGCTAAGTTTCAGATTTTCATCCAAGATAAAAACCTGATTTTTTTTTTTTGTTTCCATCTATATTGTTATCTATATGTCTGGTTTTTTTACATTTGTACACGTCAACAGTTAATAAAATTTACATGGCCAAATACAGTTTTCTGTGTTGAAAATTGTAAAAATTGGATGCCATAAGGATGATACTTATGGATTTTTTTTTTTTTTCTGGGAGGGGGTATTTGTGCACCCATAGACTTGAATAGGTAAGTCCTAGCCGAAATACAGAAACCCTAGTGCATGGTGTACGTTTTTTCACACAGACATTCGGTCCATGTGAAAAAAACAATCTTATGTTTGAGCAGCCCAAGTGAATAACATTGGTCCTTGTGCTGTAAGCATTTTTCACAAACACCGCTCAGACCTACAAATACGGTCATGTGAATGTAGTCCACCTAATAACCACTTTTCTGTGGATGTACAGGAGCAGGGTGGAAGTGTCAAATTACTTGTGTATCCACTACATGACGACAACTGATTTATATCCACTTGAGGCAAAAAATGAAACTGGTGAAAAGTGGCTGGTTTCACTCTCCCCACTTTAAGACAAATTGCATACATCCGGAGGAAATGAGAGCAACCACAGCCCTGAGAGTAAAGCCAGCGTTGATTGGCAGGACACAGGGATCGTATGACATAACGTTAATAAGCCACCAAACAACTGAAAAATGAAACTGTACATGTTAAGTATTTGGTGCAGACATTTCTGCACCACTTCTGCATCTCTTGGCGAGAAAAACTCAACAGTAAAAACATCTGGGGTTGTTTTTTGTTTTGTTTTTTTCAATTGTTTTTGGTGCAGATTTTTCCACTCATGCGGGAAATCTGTAGCAAAAACATCGAAAAGTGACATGCTGCAGATTTAATTCTGCATCAAATCTGCAAGCAGAAAATAAGCAGCTGGCATCAGGAAATTGTGACAAATCTGCTCAGAAAAACACTATAATAATAGAGAGCGCAATAGGGCTTTACCAGATTAAAAAGTGAGGTATGTACGAAAAGACACCTGGCAGGGTTGTGGAAGGCACGACAAATCTGCAACGTGTACACAAGCTTTTGGGGTAAGTGCACATGTTGAGTATTTGGATGCAGAACTTTCTGCACCATTCCTGCATTTCTTCGCAGGAAAAGCACATTGACAAAAAAAAAGGTGTGTTTATTGCAGTGCATTCGATGCGTTTTTTTTTATTCATGTGTTTTTCTAATGTTTTTGGATACCAATGAATGTTATAGAGAGAGATCCTAGATACAGATAAATATAATTGCACAACCCCCAACATGTAATAAAATTGAACCCTGTGGAGTTCATTGGACAGCTTTTTATGATTCAATGAAAATAAAAAATAAATGAAGTCCCCCTTATTTTTCATATCCAGCAAAAATAAAGCAGACAGCTGGTGGCTGATATGAGGCTGGGAAGGTCAATGGTTACTGGGTCCTTCTCAGCCTAAAAATGCCAACCCGCAGCCGCCCCAAAAGTCGCACATCACATAAGATGCACCAATTCTGGGCCTTCGCCTCAGCTCTTCTCAATTGCCCTGGTGCATTGGAAATCGGAGTCATGGTAGTTTGGGTTGATGTCAGCTGGCATGAAGCCCTGGTGTTAGTAATAGAGAGACTTCTGTTAAACACCCCTATTACTAACCCAGTAAATGAAAAGAAAAAAATACACAAATACTTTTTTTTTTTTCTTTTTTTTTTTTTAATCCGATAAATTTTTATTTTTCACCAAGTATACAAAACGTGTTTATATTTTCAGCAATAACGAGCAGAACTATAAACTTTTCCTCCCCAACATCCCCTCCCCCCTCAGCGTACATATTACCCATATCAATATCAAAGATCTTACATTTTAACCCTTCAATAGCATATATTGGAATGTATAGAACTAACTATCTCTGCCCCTAGTCCAACATCTCCCAACTCTAATATGTATCCATATTGCAACGACGGATTCCATAATCTATCAAAAAGTTCAAGTTGTTTCCTTTTCCCATATATGCTTCTCTCCATTCGAACAATATGATTAACATATGTGACAAATTCCCCTCTAGTCGGTGGGTCCCCCTGCATCCAGTGTTTGGAAATTACTTTCCTTGCCACATACAGCAGTCTGGCTATCACTATTTTAAAATTGTTGTCTACTCTAATTTCTTCCACGTAACCTAAAAGACATACCAGGGGTTGTCTGGGAAGTTTACATCTATAAGCTCCTTCTATTCTATTAAGAACAGTTATCCAAAAGGGTGCCAACCTGGGGCACATCCACATCATGTGGAAAATGCCAGCACCTTCTCCATTACATCTAGAACAGTCGGAGTTACTCCTCAATCCCATTTTACACATAATTAGCGGGGATCGATATGCCCTATGCAACACGTAGAGGTGGGATAATCTTGTTGGTTCACTCATTCATAATTTCGGTATGTATTCCAAAACACTATCCCATACCTCATCAGTGATCCCGTTTATCTCTTCCTCCCATTTAGTCCTAGTGTTTACAGGGTGATCAAGCAAATATGTAGGCAGTAGGTCCCTATATATAGTAGATATGATTCCTCTTGTGGGTCCACTGCTACACACATATTTCAGTACTAGGTCTGCCTGTACCAGCAATGATTGCTTAACCCCCTGAGCCACCACTGCATGCGCCAACCGTTTGTACTGGTACCACCCAAGTGGGGATATCCCAAACTCTTCCTGTATTTGTGTAAACGATTTCAGACGTGCCTGGCTAAGAATTTGCCCCATATAACACAAATACTTTTTGAACAAATAAAACAAAACCTCCTCACCCTTTCCCTGGTTCACCATTTTATTAAGAAAAAAAAAAAGCTCCGCCATAGTCCAAGGATTCCAACGTAATCCGCAAATGGAAACTTGAAAGACATAAAAACAAAGAAATTAAAGCAAGACACTGTCCCTTCACCAATTTATTGTAAAACAAAGTTCACAGGTCTGACGTAGTCCTGCGGTTTCCACGATTACCTGCATCAAAGACTGGAGCGTCAGAACGAGGATCCATGGCCTTTAGCAGCAGTCAGTCCTGGCTCACGTTGTGCTCCATGAGACCCAGGACACTGATGAGCGGTGACGTCAGGAACATGACCACTCATCACTCTGTTAAAAAAAGAAAATAAACAAACCTAGGGCACAAAATGAAAACATTGTTGTCTGAATCAAACCATCACATTGGTTGTATAAATAACATTTCTATAATGGTAGTGTGATGCAAAGGGTCATTTAGGTAAACCTGTATAATATAAAGACAAAATAAAGTAAACCGGGTGCGTGTTTTTAATTACCCCAAGGGGGGAAAGTATGGGAGTCTCACAAAGGGAGTGCAAACAAATGAACAGACCAAGGTACAAAATCAAATAACAACCACACAGAACCATACCTGTGACCAAAGCTAGAGAACAACTGCCATGTGAATGTGCCCCAGGGACCATTTGACACTGAGGCCAAATAGGATTTTATTATGTATCTCTCTAGCATTCACTGTTGTCTAAAAACGCATACAAATCATTTTTACACCTGCATTATAGCGTTTTTGTCTGACTTAATTAAAATCAAATGGTGGGAGCAAAAACACAGAAAGAATTGACTTGCTGCAGATAATTTTCAGCACCAAATCTGGAAGTCACAAGTAAGGCTACTTTCACACATCCAGTTTGAGCCCTGCGGCTCAATCCGGCTGTGAAAACTATGCAACGGATGCGGCGAAAACACCGCATCCTTTGCATAAGTTTTTACATGCGGCCCGTCCGTTTTTTTCCGGTTGCGGCATGCTACTGAGCATGCACAGTGTAAAAAATAGCATGCGGCGACCGGATGCGTTTTTTTTCCGCATCGCGCCGCATCCGGCCTCCATAGGTATGCATTGAAAAATGCGCCGCAGCGGCCGGATGCGGTGTTTTTTGCCGGAGCAAAAAACGTTGCAGGGAACGTTCGATCCGGCCGCGGCATCGGCTAAATCTGCCGCATGCGGCCAAAACCGGACCGAACGCAAGCCCCTGCGGCACAATACGGCACTAATGTAAGTCTATGCAAAAAAAACCGCAACCGGCGTTACATAAGCCGGTTGCGGTTTTTCTGCAGAACGCCGTATTGTGCCGCAGAGCAAAAATCTGGATGTGTGAAAGTAGCCTAAGCAACTTGTGCATGGCACTTCAGGATTCTCATTGACTTTGTTGGTATCAGGATTCCCTTCAGATTTTGCAACAAAGCCTTACTCAAAAACACATAAAAAAGCGATAAAAATGCAAAGTGTGCACACAGCCTTATGGGACTCAGAAAATGGCAACACAAATTTTGTATTTACAAATATTGATTTGTAAATAAAAATCGTACAAGTTTGCTTTTCCCCAAATCGTAGTGCTGATGCAGAGTATTGTATTACCAGGTCATTTTTACCACATAATTTACACCGTAAACTCAATTCCCAAAAAAACATATCAGACTTGCTTTTTTTTTTTTCTTCTTCCAATTTCAATTTATTTTCCAGTGTACGATGTGCTAAAATTAATGGTGTCATTCAAAAGTACAACTCGTCCTGCAAAAATCCAGCCCTCATGTGTATGTGTACCGAAAAATATAAGCTATGGCTCTTCAAAGAAAAGGAGAGAAAAGCAAAAAAAAAAGGGGCCATGTCAGGAAGATGGCAATGTTACAAAGCATTCATTTTTCTTAGAATTATTTATTTCAAAGGAGATTTTAGCTTTTGCATTAATCTGAAGTGATTTAACCAAAAATATTTTGCAATATTCATCTTAATACACAAATTCAATATTTCCAGTGATTCTGTGTCTAATCACTTGGCTGTCTTGACCTCCAGGGCCATCAAGCTGTGATGCTGAGGACACAGTATCGCTGTCATCCGTCTATTAGCGCGGTAGCTAATGAACTGTTCTATGAAGGGAATCTACTCAATGGAATATCCGAAGACGAGAGGAAGCCGCTATTGGACTGGTTACCTACATTATGCTTTTATAATGCAAATGGATCAGAAGAGGTATGCATAATGGGAGATTTGGCTTATTTAATGTCTTCTAACACTTAGATGTTATTTAAAGGAGTTTTCTAGGAGCTGTTCTTATCGGCATATCTGCATACCGGTCGTTTAATATACTGATCCGGCTTCAGATGAGTACTGATGAGCTGTAATATTTGTGTACATAGGCTGCCTTTGTTCTCAGCAGTGCAAGTCCTGTTTACACCAGAGGCTGCACTACTGAGAGCAATGATCTTTAATGCAGTGCAAATGATCATTTCACCCCAGAAATGAGGATTTTGCTCCCTTGTCGAGTGATTACTGTGAAACGAGTATTCTTGGGAATGATGACATGAAGTGTGAAATGGACCTTAAAGAGTAATCATTGTTTTAAATGTTTATTTAATTAATAAATTAATAGTACACATGAAAATATGTAGCTTAGTAATATATCTTATTAGACAAATTTGCTTCTTTCTCTGTTAGAATTGATCAGTCACTATCAAAATTCTCAATTCTGAGGTAAAATCTGTATTCAGTGAAGACTTTTCCATTACTGAGAGAGAAGATGGCAGTTGGTACTGATGAGATTCTCTGATAATGGGAGGAGAAGCTAGAGGCAGAACCCCGCCCCTCCTCCCTCCTATCTACATAGAATCTCATCAGTACCAACTGTCATCTTCGATCTCAGTAATGGGAAAGTCTTCACTGAGCACAGATATTACTTCAGAATTGAGAATTTTGATAATGACTGATAAATTCTGGCAGAGAACAAAGCAAATTTATATGGTAAGATGTATTACAGAGCTGCTTATTTTCATCTGTACTATTACATTAAAACAAGTTGTTTTTGTTTGTTTTTTCTGGCAGTAATTCTATAGCACAAATTTGTGATCTACGGTTTTATTAATGTGTTTAAATGTTTGAAAAGTGCATGAATTATTTAAAATGAGGGCTCAGTTTAGTTACAAAGCTGATTGTGTCTAAAGGTAAAATACCAAAATTATGGTAGATTTAAATAGTACCTACCAGTCTGGGGCTGCCCTTTTTATTTAAGAAGAGAGTTGGTAGCCCAAAACTGCTAATACTAGGTGGGTCCCTAATGCTGTAGAGTATTAAGTGGATTATTTGCTGTGCAGTATTATGGGATGCTACTAGGCATGCCTAGATTCCACAATCCGGAAGTTCAGACCCGACTTTTGCTAGAAATTCAGGTCCTTTAGGGGGCATTAGGGACTCTTGTAGCCACTAATACACTGATGATTTTTCTAAATATCATGTAATTCATGTTAAAGGGAACCTGTCTCTAGGTTTTTCTCTTATGAACTGTGGCCACCACCAGTGAACTCTTTTATATACAGCATTCTAGAATTCTGTATACAAGAGCCCGGGCCGCTCTGTAGAATGTAAAAATCACCTTTATTATACTCACATAGGGGTGGTCCAGTCCGATGGGAGTCACTTCTCTCGCTCCGGCACCTCCTCCTTCCCAGCATCGTGTCTATGACACATCCTGGAATACTGTATATAAGAGCCCGGGCCGCTCTGTAGAACGTAACTCACCTGGGGGGGCGGTCCTGTCCGATGGGAGTCACTTCTCTCGGTCCGGCACCTCCTCCTTCCCAGCATCGTGTCTATGACACATCCTGGAATACTGTATATAAGAGCCCGGGCCGCTCTGTAAAACGTAACTCACCTGGGGGGGCGGTCCTGTCCGATGGGAGTCACTTCTCTCGGTCCGGCACCTCCTCCTTCCCAGCATCGTGTCTATGACACATCCTGGAATACTGTATATAAGAGCCCGGGCCGCTCTGTAGAACGTAACTCACCTGGGGGGGCGGTCCTGTCCGATGGGAGGCACTTCTCTCGCTCCGGCACCTCCTCCTGCCCAGCCTCATGTGTATGACACATCCTTGAATACTGTATATAAGAGCCCGGGCCGCTCTGTAGAACATAAAAACACCTTTATTATACTCATCTGGGGAGGGGGGGGTGGGGTTCAGTCCGATGGGAGTCACTTCTCTTGTTACGGCACCTCCTCCTTCCCAGCCTTGTGTGTATGACAAATCTTGGAATACTGTATATAAAGGCTCACTGGTGGTGGCTGTAGCTCATAAGGGAAAAACCTTGAGAGGTTCCATTTAATGCTCACCATCATCAAGGACTCTATTAATTTTAATTGAGTAGGACATATTATGCAACATTTAATTAAAGTGGTATTCCCAGATGTGAAAGTTATCCTCAAGTAATAGAATAGCTTTTGTACCCCTAGCAATCAAAAAATGGAGTTCTGGATACCTAGAACAGGGCAGATTTTAGACTTAAATGGCACGGTGGTGAATATGTCTATGAGCCTGACAAAGCAAGCTCTGAAAGGCACAGAGCTGGAGCATTTGATTTTTTTTTTCTTTCCTCCATAAGTCTTTGCAGTGCCAGTTCTTTGATTGTAGCTGGGGATCCATCTGTGGGACCCCCATTTATCAGTAAGTTATCCTCTATCCTATAGATAGGGATCAGTTCTGGAAATCACTCATTAACGTTTTTTTAATCTAAAGGCTTGCTAAATGTACTGTAAAAATAGCAAAGTCACTATATCGCTGCCACTCTGCTCCCCCCTGGTCTTGTGGACATGGCTGCTGTACTTTTATAGCCTTGGCGTTTATGCTGAAGTAGCCAATAAAGACCCCTGGGTGATTGGCTGCAGTGGTCACGCGTGCTGTAGGTATGATATCACCACAGAAGAGTTGGGTGAAAACGGTATGTAAAGCATATATTGTTGTTTTTACACAGATCAAACTTTTGGATTAAGAAAAAAAAAGTGAAACTTGTGTAAAATTAGATAATTACCATTTTATTAAAGGGGATTTCCATGTTCAATGCCCCCTTTTTTTTATATTTATTTATTTTTTTTAACGATTGACCAGTCAGTCTCAATGTGTATTGAATAGATCAAGTTTCCTTTCTAAAAATGTATGTAGCAATGTTATTTGACTGAATAAAGCGGTCATTCTAGATCTAATTTTTGTAGATTACATCTATCACACACATTGATAAACTAGTAATGGTCATCATTATAAAGAAAACGTATACTAGCATGTATGTATAGTATATGAGACATGGTATTTATGTGAGACGTTGCTCTGAGTGACAGTTCTTAGATGCTTAGTTTACAAGAGTTACAATTGTTTGTAGGTGGAGGGGAATACCAGCTTCTATAATATGGAGGAAGCCAACTTTACTGTGAAGCTTATTCAGTCACTGATTGCAAGTGGTATACATGGAGCCATGATTGGAGTAATTACACTCTACAAATCTCAGATGAATAAGGTTTGTTTTTTTGTTTTTCAATTCTATCAATGCTAAGGGTATGTGTACATATGGCAATTTTTCATTTTGCATTTTTTCATGCGTTTTCCTTGCTTATTTTAATCATTAAAAGCAAGGAAAAAGCATCCCAGCAAAGTCTGAGAATCCTGACTTACTGTGCACACGCGGCTTCTTTTTTCCTTGCAGATTTTGTTGCTTAAAAAAAAAGACAATTGTTTCCGCGTTTTTATTTTTTTTTGTTTGTTTTTTTTTTTCTGCGTTTCTATAATCCCCTGCAATGCTTTATCACCACAGTGGATTATATTGCAGCACTTAGCCTCACACACCTTGCATATAGCATGATGTATGAGGCTCTTCAACCTGGGGTCATCATGGTGATGACGCGGGGATACCATGGCAGCAATCTGGTCCCTGTGATCGCATTAAGGTAAGCGATTCCTCTCCCTGCCTCGTGAATGCTGTGATAGCACAGATCACATTATTTAGGGGGTTAAACTGCCGGGAGCAGAGCAGGCATCACTGCGGGCAGTGAGAGCCGGGTCCCAGCTGTAACATCAGACGGAGACTCAACTGTGATCACTGGGGTACAGTGCCTGAACCCCTGCGATCGCCATGACTAAAAGAAAAAAGCACAAAAAAGAAGCAGGAAAAAACGCATGTAAAAAAAACTTGCAAACGTAATAAAAAAATGCACGTTTTTTCTGCTGCGTTTTTCCTGCCAAAACATGCAGTTTTGTGTGTAGAAAAGAAGCGCATAAATAAAGCAACGTGGGCACGTAGCCTAATTGTTCATGTGAAAATATTTTTGTGTTTGAATGTATTACAAAAATTTGTCACTTCATTAGTTTGCATGGGAGTGTCATGTCGCTAAAACATACTCCCCTTTTTACTAAAGCCTGCTGTACTCAAGAGTTGGTTATCAGCCGAACAATGCTTTGGCCAGTCGTTCATCAGGCAGCCATTTTGGCCGGCCATCTCATACACGGTCACTTTTTTGGCTGAACTCTTTTATATTCTCTTACCTTAAAGAGAACAAATGAATTGGCAGTCCAAAATGAGATATGCTGGATCGATATGTCTTCCAGGGCTCCTATACACATTAGTGTTGGCAAATCCAGTTGGTATGGAAGGTGATGGCCAACATTAGCCTACTGTGTTTGAGTAGAGTACATTTCTCACTCTGCTTGGGCAACTAAAAAGTACATGTACCGCCCCACGGGCTCGGCCGACTGCCGAGCCGCTCGGATCCGTGCTCATACGGTGGGTGGCTCGAGCTCCTCACGGACCCGGGGGTCACGTCGCTCTGCAAGGGGGTTGACGCTACACGCAGGGACTTCGGTGGGGAGTTCCACGGCCGGGGCCGCGGTGGTTTGTAAGGGATATAAGTTCGTGACGCCACCCACGGGTTGTGGTGAATGGATGGACACCACCGCTGCCGTTGACTAGGCCTCCTGGGGACGGTGTTGCGCAGCTTGGTGTTGACCCCTCCGTGGGTAGGGGAGTGATGGTCCCGGGGGCCCGAGGGAGGTGCTGAGGAGTGGGGATGGGTGCGTGCTGGGTGCTGGTGCGGTGCGGCGCGGTGCGCGGCCTGAAGGCACTGGTGTATTCACTAGGACACAACACACTGGAGTCTCTGGTAAACAAAACGGGGTGATGAACGGGGCCCGCAGCCGGCTGCAGCTTTTCCCTCAACAGGTTGGTGGTTTCCGCCTTTCTCCTGCACCTCTTTATGTGTATGTTTTGACTCCTATGCCTAAGCAACGGTAACCCGCTTGCTGGATGTCGGGAGAGCCCTCTTTGCTCGCAGACGCTGGCCCCTTGGGTCTCTATGCCTTGGCGGTGGCTTTACCCTAATGGTTGGGCTGTTGTCTTCAGTCGGGTCTTGTCTGGGATAGGTCCTAAAGTCCGGTCCTCAATCAGTTGATTCTACTCAGCCCTGTGGATTCTGGGCTTCGTACTGGGTCTGAGTACCCCTCCTGGTACTCCGGTTTCCAATCGGTTCCCCGGCTCGGTACCGGCGGGTCACCGCCTGACCCCGGTCCCTACGGTTCCACCGGCTGTAATCCCAGCTCCTGCAGGCGGCCACCACCGTCTGCCTCCTTGCCAGAGGTGATTGGGCTCCAACCCAGCCACCTGAGTAGACTATTGGCAGGCCTGGTCACAGGTCTGCCCTTGAGCTTGACTTCTCTCCTCCACTGTCAAACTACTCTCTCCCTGAACTCCCAGAACTCTCTACTGCTTTTTCCCGCCTCCAAGCCTGTGAACTCCTCGGTGGGTGGAGCCAACCGCCTGGCTCCATCACCCTGGTGTGGACATCAAACCTGGAGGGTGGTGACAAGGTTTTGAAGTTTGGCTGCTGTCACCTTTTCAGGGAGGGGGTGTGTGTGCATGGGACTACCTGGGACAACCTGACTAGCCTAGGGCATCACATACACCATATTCATTAAGGACTCATTCAGAAGTCCATGGTTCTATGGTTCTCATATCTTCTAAGGGTAGATCAAAGTATTGTAGTGTGCAAGCGCGGGTGGTCTTTGACCCTTTTCTCGCACCTGTGCATTATAGTACTCTGATATACCTTCAGCAGGACAGATCAAAGTGCGCATGCGCAGGACCGCAATGCCAGCCTGGGTGGATGACTTAGAACGCATCATCCACACAGGGTTCAGAATGAGGACAGCGATCGCAGCAGAGAGGAGGTGCCGGACCTGTAAGCATCGACACCCATCTTACCGGACCGCCCCTTAGGTGAATCTAATAAAGGTTTTTTTGTACGTGATACAGAGCAGCCTGGGCTCTTCTGTACAGTATTCTAGAATGCTGTATATAAGAGCTTACTGGTGGTGGCCGCAGCTTATAAGGGTAAAACATCGTGACAGGTTCCCTTTAAGCAAGCTTAAAAATAATTTCACGTGACAAACAAGCGAGTAATTGACAGCCTATTTTCACTGCCTGATTATCAGGAAATGAATGCTCATTCCTGATAATTGTGCAGTGTACATGTACATGTACGTGTAGTGTGGTATGTGCTTAAAGGAAATGAGTGTTGCAGGTTTTCAACTACTTGCAGTTTCTATCAAGAGAAATAAAGTCTGTAGTTTGTTGTTTTTGTTTTACACCTATAGACAGACTAGCAGTATGTCTATTTTTATTTGTCATATTGGATCATTATTCTTAATGGATGTAAATATATAAAGTTTACTTCCTAGGTGATAGTGTACTTGGCCTCAGGGTAGGGAAATGATTTAACATGTCTGTGTATTTCTCTTCTTATGTAATATTCCCTATCCGCAGATTTGCTGCATGCTTACCTCTGCTGCCGTGTGTGACCCCTTGGATATGAAAGCAGTCCAGGTGTCCACAGTGGATGCCTTCCAGGGAGCTGAAAAGGAAATCATTATCCTGTCTTGTGTGCGGACCAAGCAGGTTGGGTTCATAGACTCAGAAAAGAGGATGAATGTTGCGCTGACGAGGGGAAAGCGACATTTATTAATTGTTGGCAGCCTCGCCTGCTTAAGAAAGAACAAGCTGTGGGAGCAGGTGATCCATCACTGTGAAAGTACGTAAGAAAATACCATTTGGTTAAGCCAGTGTGTAACGTTACCTCTGTTGTTAAATTGCCATTACAAGAATGCTTAGGCATCTGTTCACCTAGAATTTGGTGCAATCTAGAATTCGTGGGGGTCCATTACCTGCTAGCCCACACCTTTTGGCTATGTGCGCACGTTGCGTAAATACATGCAGTTACGCTGCGCTTTGTAGCGCAGCGTAACTGCATGCGTCCTGCGTCCTCTGCACAGTCTATGGAGATTGCGCAGGGGCCGTGCGCACGTGGCGTCTTAGAGCGCAGCGCTTCGGCTGCTGCCCGAAGCGCTGCGTTCTAAGAAGTGACATGTCACTTCTTATGTGCGCTTTGCCGGCAGCTCCTGCTCCGTCTATGGCAGGAGCTGCAGGCAGAGCGCATGGAATCGGCTTTTTTTTTTTTCTCTACGGACATTTTCTGCAGCGATTTGAAGCGCACGTGTGCTCTTCAGATCGCTGCAGAAATTTCTGCAGGGCTAGTACGCAACGTGCGCACATAGCCTTTAATGATGGGAACTACACCGATGTAAGAATCTCCATGGTGTGGATTGGAGGAGCCGTGTGTCTAAATGAAATGGGTGAGGGGGCAAAGTCACATTTCATTGGGTGAATTTTCTCCGGTCTGCCTTCATAAACAGGCTGTTAAGTGACCACTGATCGCAAACAAGTGGCTGATCAGCGATCCTTTAGTGCCACCTGTCGTTTCGTGTAAACAGACCGTAAATTGCATACTAGCTTGTCTTTACAAGCACTTTGCAATTATTTTGATGTTGAGCATGATATAGTAGTTATATAGATTGACTTTGCTATATGATTAGGGTCCTTTCAGCCGTTCGTCACCTCCTTAGGCCAATGTAACATGTCTGACGTGCAGTCTATATTTAGTAATCTTATTTTCACGATGATCATAAATATATTTGTATATTTAAAACCGTTGACTACCATTTGACAACCCCTTCTTAATGTACCCAGATCCCTGCATGAAATAAAATAATCTGTGTATATACAGTTGAAACCAGAAGTTTACATCCACTATCTGAAAAGACACATCTGCATGTTTTTCTCACTTTCTGACAGGAAATCAGAATAAACCTTTCCCATTTTAGGTCAATTGGGAACCTAAATTATTTATATTTGCAAAATGCCAGAATAATGAGAGAGAGAGAGAATGTTTTAAGGCATTTTTATTACTTTCTGCAAATTCAAAAGTTTACATACATTTCATTAGTATTTGGAACCATTGCCCTTAAACTGTATGACTTGGGTCAAACGTTTTGGATATCCTTCCACAAGCTTCTCAGAATAGTTAGTAGGAATTTGTGCCCATTCCTCCTGACAGAACTGCTGTAACTGAGTCATGTTTGTAGGTCGCCTTGCTCACACATGCCTTTTCAGCTTTGCCCATAAATTTTCAATAGGATTGAGATCAGGGCTTTATGATGGCCACTCCAAAACATTGACATTGTGCTTTTGGAAGACACATTTTGCCCAAGCTTGAAGTTCCTGGCTGATGTTTTCAGTATTGCCACGTACTTTTTTTCCCTCCATGATACCATCTATTTTGAGAAGTGTGACTGCCTTCTGCAGCAAAACCCCACAACACGATGCTGCCACTTCTGTGTTTCACAGTTGGGATGATGTTCTTAGACTTCAAAGCTTCTCCCTTTTTCCTTCAAACGTAACGATGGTCATTACGGCCAGACAGTTCAATTTTAGGTTTGTTAAACTACAGGACAAGTCTCCAAAAATTAAGGTCTTAGTTCCTGTGTGCATTTGCAAGCATTAATCTGGCTTTGTTTCTTTTGGAGTAATGGCTTCTTCCTGACAGAGTAGCCTTTCAGCCCATGTTGCTACAGTATTAGTTTCATCATAAAAAATGACAATCTTAGCAGCTTCTGCGAAAATGACAATCCTTAGCAGCTTCTGCGAGCGTCTTCACAAGGTCTTTTGCTTTTGTTCTTGGGTTGATATGCACATGTCTGAACGAAGAACATTAATCTCTGGTACACAGAACCCGTCTCCTTTCTGAGCAGTATGAGGCCTAGACATTCCCATCTAGTACAGATGAACGAGGCATTTCAGGTATCTGAAAATTGCACCCAAGGATGAACCAGATTTGTGTAAGTTCACAATTCTCTATATGAGATCTTGGCTGATTTCCTTTGACTTTTTTATGATGCTACACAAAGAAACCGTGTGTTTCAGGCGTGCATTAAAATACATCAACAGATGTCTCTTACTCAGATTTTGCCAATAAACCGATCAGAATCTTCCAAAGAAATTACATCATCATATTGTTTTAACCCTTCATGACTGAAGACAAACTGCTATGTCTTAAATCCTGTTTGGGTAATCACCAGCTGCTGCGGTGAGCCAGTGGCGATCCCTGCACATGTCTGCTGATTTGAACAGCAGACATGTGCGGCTAACAGGCGCGGGTGGATCCGTGATCGACCAGTGCATGTTAACCCCTAAGATTGTGCTGACAAAATGTGACAGTGCGATTTAAATGGCTGCGGCAGGGAAATTGCCTTTTTCTGCAGCCATCGGAGGCCCCATGACTCGATCACGGTGAGCAGATGGTTGCCATGGTAGCATCTGCTCATGTGATCATCATGACGTAGTTCCTGTTAGAGCCGACAGAAAAGCAACTCTAACAGGAACGCAGCATTTTTACGGATCAGAGCTGTGCAACAGACTGCTGATCTTTATAGTCCCCTAGTGGGACTAGTAAAATAAAAAAAAAATTAAACGAAAAGTTCAAATCGCCCCCTATTAAAAATGAAACGGTTAAAACAATAAAAATATACACATATATTTGGAATTGCCACGTTCAGAAATACCCGATCTATCAAAATATAAAATCATTTAACCTGATTGGTAACCGGTGTAGTGGCAAAAAATTCCAAACTCCAAAATTTATTTTTTTTTTTTTGGTGGCCGCTAATCTTGCGCAAAATGCAATAACAGGCAATCAAAATGTAGCGTCTGCGCAAAAATGCTACCATTTATAAACGTCAGCTCGAGACGCAAGAGATAAGCCATCACTGAGCCCCAGATCCCGAAAAGTGAAAACGCTACGGGTCGCGGAACATTGTACAAAAAGTGCACCACTTTTTTGGACAAACTTCTGAATTTTTTTTTAACCCCTTAGATTAAAGTAAACCTAAACATGTTTGGTATCTACAAACTCCTACCAACATGAGGTATCACACCGACACATCAGTTTTACCATATAGTGAACACTGTAACTAAAATACCCCAAAAAACAATCATGGAATCGCACTTTTTTGCAATTTTTCCACACTTGGAATTTTTTTTGCCGTTTTCCATTACATTATACGGTAAAACTCATGGTTTCATTTAAAAATAAAACTCGTCCCTCAAAAAACAAGCCCTCGTTTGGCAAGATTGAGGGACATATAAAAAAGTTACGGCTCTCAGAAGAAGAGGAGCAGAAAACCGGTGATGAAGGGATTAAAGGCATAGTACTCTTACTGTATGTAAACTTTGACTTTGTAGAAAGTAATAAAAATGCCTTAAATCATTAACTCTCTCATTATTTTGGCATTTGGCAAATTATAAATAATTTTGGATCCTAATTGACCTAAAACAGGAAAGCTTTATTCTGATTTCATGTCAGATAGTGAGAAAAACATGCAGATGTGTCTTTTTAAATAGTGGATGTAAACTTCTGGTTTCAACTGTATATACAGATTTTATTTTATGCAGGAATCCGAGGCCATTAAGAAGGGGTTGTCTAGTAGTAGTCAACTGTTGTAAGTATACAAATATATTTATGGTCATTGTGAAAGTAAGATTACTAAATATAGACTGCACGTCAGACATGTTACACTGGCCTAAGGGGGAGACTGATATGTATCTTTTTAGTGTATGTAAACTTCTGTCTTCAACTACTCTTTGTCAGACTAATGTAGACATTAAACCGAATCTGTCATCACAGTTTTGCTATCTCCCCTGAGAGCAGCATAATGTAGGCAAAGAGACCCTGAATTCTACGATGTACAGTGGGTACGGAAAGTATTGAGACCCCTTTAAATTTTTTCACTCTTTGTTTCATTGCAGCCATTTGGTAAATTCAAAAAAAGTTCATTTTTTTTTCTCACAAATGTGCACTCTGCACCCCAATCTTGACAGAAAAAAAACCCAAATGTAGACGTTTTGGCAAATTTATTAAACAAAAAAAACTGAAATATCACATGGTCATAAGTATTCAGACTCTTTGCTCAGTATTAAACGGAACCTGTCACCAGTTTTTTCACTATTAAAATAAAAGTATCACCTTCTGCAGCTCCTGGGCTGCATTCTATGAAAGTGCCCTTGTTCCCTTACTCCCCTTGCAGACCCTGAAAATAACTTAATAAAAGCTGACCGCCACGTATGCTAATTACCTGATCTAGTCGGGTGGGCGTCCTCTTTTTCGGTTCCTGTCCCCCCTCCTGCCACTGTTCGCTGTCCTTTTTTCTTGATTGACGTGATGACACCTCTGTCCTCATCCTCTTTGCGCTTTCAAATCTCGCCCCTGTTCAGTCATGTCTGCTCTCACAGGCGCAGTTCGCTCTGCAATATCGCGGGCGGAGTATAAAACATATCTGCCCTCGCGCGCGTCGGTGAGCTAAATGCGCAGGCGTGAGATTATGGTCAGCACTGTGCATGAGCTCACCAGCCTCATCCTCGTGCCTGACCATAATCTTGCGCCTGCACAAATTCCTCACCAGCGCGCGCGAGGACAACTATGTTTTTTGCTCGGCCCGCGATGTGGCAGAGCTAACTGCGCCTGCACGAAATTTGGCCGAGCAGAATGGATGACGATGGTGGCACCATCCTTGTCAATCAGGAAAGGAGGATGGCGAACGTGGCCAGAGGGAGGAAAAGTAGCAGAAAATTATCACGCCCATCTGACTAGATAAGGTAATTACCATACCTGGCGGTCAGATTTTATAAAGTTATTTCAGGGGTATATAAGTTTAGTCAGGAACAAGGTGCACCTTCATAGAATGCAGCCCAGGAGCTGCAGGAGGTGATACTTTTAGTTTAATAGGGAAAAAACTGGTGACAGGTTCCCTTTAAGTAGAAGCACCCTTTTGGCGCTAGTACAGCCATGAGTCTTTTTAGGAATAATGCAACAAGTTTTTCACACATGGATTTGGGGATCCTCTCCAGTTCCTTCAGGTTGGATGGTGAACGTTGGTGGACAGCCATTTTCAGGTCTCTCCAGAGATGGTCAATTGGGTTTAGGTCAAGGCTCTGGCTGGGCCAGTCAAGAATGGTCACAGAGTTGTTCTGAAGCCACTCCTTTATTATTTTAGCTGTGTGCTTAGAGTCTTTGTCTTGTTGGAAGGAGAACATTCAGCTAAGTCTGAGGTCCAGAGTACTCTGGAAGAGGTTTTCTTGTAGAACATCTTATTTGGCCTAATTCATCTTCCCTTTAATTGCAACCAGTCGTTCTGTCCCTGAAGCTGAAAAACACCCCCATAGCATGATGCTGCCACCACCATGTTTCACTGTTGGGATTGTATTGGGCAGGTGATGAGCAGTGCCTGGTTTCTCTCCACATACCGCTTAGAATTCTCACCAAAAAGTTCTATCTTCGTCTCATCAGACCAGAGAATCTTATTTCTCATAGTCTGGAAGTCCTTCATATTTTTTTTGCAAACTCTATGCGGGCAGTCATATGTCTTACACTGAGGAGAGGCTTCCGCCGGGCCACTCTGACATAAAAGCCTTATAGGTGGAGGACTGCAGTGGTAGCTGATTTTGTGGAACTTTCTCCCATCTCCCTACTGCATCTCTGGAGCTCAGCCACCGTATTCTTGTGGTTCTTCTTTACCTCTCTCACCAAGGCTCTTCTCCCATGATTGCTCAGTTTGGCTGGACTGCCAGGTCTAGTAAGAGTTTTGATGGTCCCAAACTTCTTCCATTTAAGGATTATGGAGGCTACTGTGCTTTTAGGAACCTTGAGTACTGCAGAAATTCTTTTGTAACCTTGCCCAGATCTGAGCTCCTTGGGCAGTTCCTTTTGACCTCATGATTCTCATTTGGTCTGACATGTACTGTGACCTATGAGGTCTTATATAGACAGGTGTGTGCCTTTCCAAGTCAAGTCCTATCAGTTTAATTAAATATAGCTGGATGAAGGAGTAGAACCATCTTAAGAAGGACCATAAGGAAATGGACAGCATGTGACTTAAATATGAGTGTCTGAGCAAAGGGTCTGAATACTTATGACTGTGATATTTCAGGTTTTTCTTGTTTAAAAAATTTGCAAACATTTCTATATTTCTGTTTTCTGTCAAGGTGGGGTGCAGTGTACATTAATGAGAAAAAAAAATGAACTTTTTTGAATGTACCAAATGGCTGCAATGAAACAGAGTGAAAAATTTAAAGGGGTCTGAATACTTTCCGTACCCATTGTATCACTTTACTGGGAGTAGCAGTTCTTACAAAAGCAGAGTTTTTAGATTTAGCAATGCAGCACAACTGAGAAAACTACCCCTCCACACCAGGCTCGTTATGTACATAGTCTATAGAAAGTGAGCTGCTGATCAAAGAAGGGGGCAGAGTTGGACGAGTGCATGCTAGTCACAGCAATAATAATCACCAGATGAGAAAGCCTTTAGTTTACGTAAGCAGCAGCATACAGCTTGACATATCACACATCATTGCATTCTGTGTTTCAACCCCTTTTTCAGATTACTTGGCAAAAGCCTGCTGACAGATTCCCTTTAAGTATCTGTTTTAATGGTATTATGAAGGCTGCAGCCAATCAGTGGCAGCTCATTGGCTGCTGCGATCATGACTGTTTATACCATAAACTGCCAAGCGACACAAAGCAAAGGAGCATCACCGATCTGGGAGGTGAGTATATATATATTTTTTTTTTTATACTGTGTGTAATATATATATATATATATATATATATATGTATGTGTGTGTGTGTGTGTGTGTGTGTGTGTGTGTGTGTGTGTGTGTGTGTGTATGTATGTGTATATATATATATAGATATATTCTAGTGTAATTAGAATCTAAGAAAATACATTTAATATGGCGCTTTTTTTGTTTCAGTGCATAAAGATGGATTAAAACATGTAAGTCAGTGGGATGACAGACTAAATGCTATACTTGCACTTTATCTAAAAAAGAGAGAAGCAACAGCATCAAGTACACAGAAAAAAACAAAGGCTGTAAAGGTAAGTAAAGCTAAGGAAGGCCCTCAAAATTCAGGGTAAATTAGTAATACCCATTTCTGGCTTAAACGTGTATTCTGCCTTGTTTTTATCTGTATAGCAATTTTTTACTTATCTCTGCAGCAGAGACTCGGTCTGTGTGTCTATATTGCTGTAACAATAAATAAATAAAACTGGCGTAGAGTCCCCCCATATTATGATACCCAGCACAGATGAAGCATACGGCTACAGGCTGCAGCCCCCAGCCATGATCTTATCTTGGTTGTGTAGCAAAGTAAGAGGAACTGCATGCGTTTAATTATTACTACTATTATTATTATTATTATTATTTATTTTATTTTTTATTAAATAAAACGGCATATGGTTACCCCAAATTTTGATGCCCAGCCATGATAAAGCAGACCGCTTTCAATCAGAGATGCAGGGACTGCCGGTAGGTGGGGGAAGCAGTGCACATGCATGAGGTTAATGAGTGGCCCCGGAAGTAGAATTACAGACGTGCTGCGGCAGGTAAGTATAAAGTGCTTCCTCTAATCCCTCTTCAACTGTGACAGAAAAAAACTACAGAAAATCACATTGTATCATTTTTTAAGTAATTAATTTGCATTTTATTACATGAAATAAGTACAGTGGAGCCTCGCTTAATGAGTAACCCATTTAGCAAGTATTTCGCTTAATGAGCAAAGCTTGCTGTAAATTTGTAACTCAGTTTACGAGCAAGCTTTGCTAAATGAGCAAAATACTCACCACACACACTTCCGTTTCCTTCATCCACCGCGCTCTAACCCGTTTTTGCAGTCCACACAAGCACGCACAAACACATACAAACAAACACGCACGCACACACATATTATGCTCACCTTACCTTCCGTTCCATCGCCAGCCTCATGGTTCTTGTAGTTCGCCAGTATAGGATGTGTATCGCAACCTTCGCGACGAGGGAGGAACTTCCGCTGTCAGCCGCTACTCAAAGGCAGCATGCTGACCAATCAGAGGCAAGCGGCTCCTGCCTTTGATGTCAGCGGTCTGGCAGCGTAAGTTCCTCCCTCGTCGCGACGGTTACCCGATACACATCCTGTACCGGTGAACTGCAAGATTCAGGAGGCCGGCGAGGGAACGGAAGGTAAGGTGAGCATAATATGTGTTTGTCTGTGTTTGTACGTGTGTGGAATGGCACAATAGGGGACCAGGATGGGACATTTAACAAGATGTGGAACGAATTGTCTGCATTGCAGTGATTTCTTATGGGAAATCTTGCTTTGCTGAATGAGTAACTTGGTTATCAAGCACACTCCCAGAACGGATTGTTCTCGTTAACCAAGGTTCCACTGTATCTGATAAAAATAGAAAAACAGAACTTAATATTTGGTACAGAATCCTTTGACTGCAATTACAGAAGTCAGATGTTTCCTATAGTTCTTGACTAAGTTTGCGCACACACAGCAGCAAGGATCCCACTCCTCCATACAGATATTCTCCAGATCTTTCAGGTTTTGGAGCTGTCACTGGGCAACATTGAGTTTTAGCTCCCTCCAAAGATTCTCTATTGGGTTCAAGTCTGGAGACTGACTAGGTCACTCCAAGAATTTGAAATGCTTCTTATGGAGCCACACCTTAATTGTCCTGGCTATTTTTCGGGTCATTGTCATGCTGGAAGACCCAGCCACGACCTAGCTATTTCAGTTCTCTTACTGAGAGAATGAGGTTGTTGGCCAAAATTATGCAATACCTGACCCCATCAATTCTCCCTTCCGTACAATGCAGTTGTCCTGCCCCTTTGCAGAAAAACACCCCAAGATATGATGTTTCCACTCCCATGCTTCACGATTGCAACGTTTTTCTTGGGGTTGTACTCTTGCTTCTTTCTCCAAACCCGGTGAGTGGAGTTGATGCCAAAAAATTATATTTTGGTCTCATCTGACTACATGACCTCCTCCCATGCCTCCTTTGGATCATCCAGATGGTCATTGGCGAACTTCAAATGGGCCTGGACATGTGCTGGCATGAGCAGAGGGATCTTGCATGCCCTGCAGCATTCTAATCCATGTAAATTAATGTAAGATTGACAAACATCATATGTTTCTTCCATTTTCTAATAATTGCATCAACAGTTGTTGCCTTCTCACCAAGCTGCTTGCTTATTGTCCTGTAGCCCATCGCAGCCTTGTGCAAGTCTACAGTTTTGTCCCTGGTGTCTTTAGACCGCTCTTTGGTCTTGGCCATGGTGGAGAGGTTGGAGTGTGATCAATTAAATTTGTGGGCAGATCTTATATACAGGTAACAAGTTTAAACAGGTGCAATTAATACAGGTAATGAATGCAGAGGAGGAGGGCATCTTAAAAAAAAAATATATATATATCAGGTTTGTGAGAGCCAGAATTCTTGCTGGTAGATGATCAAATACTTATTTCATGCAATAAACTTTAAATTATTTAAAAATCATACAATGGGATTTTCTTAATTTTTTTTTCTCTGTCACAGTTGATAAAAAAAACTTCAGACCTCTCCATTCTTTGCAAAATCGTCAGTGTATCAAATATATATTTGCTTGGCTTTTAAAGTCAGACTAAAAATACTGCGAACATTAAAACTCAAAATCTACCTCCCCTTCATGAGATTGCCCGCCCAATTTAGGCTCTATAAAAATGAAGGAGAAAAATGAGTTTTTGTATGAATGCAAAACCCCAGTGGGGTTTTGTAAGACCTAAGGGTCTTAAAGAACTAAAGAGACGGTGCCCAAAGAATAATTCTTAAAGGGGCAGCAACCATATAGTCGCTAAGGTGGGGCAACCTGATAAGTCACTCTTAATTTTGAAATTATAGCAATGGCTATCCACAACCCGTGCACTAGTAACTGGGGCCTCATTTATAAGAATTGCCTCACAGTAAGATCATTCTGGTTGCCTATAGCCACAGCAGAAGTAATTGGGCCTCATTTATGAAGATTGCCTCACAGTAAGATTGTTCTGGTTTTCTATAGCAACTAGAGTGCAGCTTTCAGCATTGAAGCTGCTAACAGTTTTTACCCAAAGGGTCTTAAAGAATTAAAGTCACAATGCCCAGAGTAGCTCTTAAAGGGGCAGCAACCATATCGTCGCAAAGCTGAGGCAACCTGATAAGCTTTTCCTGGTTGCCTATAGCAACCAGAGTGCAGCTTTCAGCATTCTAGCTGCTGAGGTAAAGTGAAAGATGAGAGATTGGTTGTTATGGACAATTGGAACAGTGTGACTGTGAGGCAGTTTTCATAACGGAGATTTGAGATCCTTCAGGACACACATTTTTTTGCTTTATACATAGATTCACCTATTAAATTTCTGATCTGTGTGAGGTGATTACTAAGGGTCATAATACTAAGGACTACTTTTTGAAATGCCACCCACAAAATGACCATCTATTGGGAAAGTTAATCCAAAAGTTATGAAAGCAAAACTGTCAAACAGTTGAGAGTCCTGGCTTGAAAAGAAACGGATGAGACAGGCTGAATCAAAGGCAACTGAAAAATCTGAACACTGGTATCGTTGTCTTCTGGAGAATCGTTTGAGTCAGGCTGAATCAAGGGAAGCTGAAACATGTGAGTAACAGGAATGTCGTCTTCAGGAGAAACGGATGAGACAGGCTCAATCAAGGCATACTGAAACCTCTGAACCAAAGGAATGAATGTTGTCAAGATGACCGTTTACGGCATTTGCAACTTAGCAAAGATGTAGGCAGCCTGACCTGACTTTTGAAGGTTTCACTAGTATCCAATTCAGGTCTATAGGTCAAGTTTGAAAGTCATAATAGGCAAAATGTACGTAATATGCGAACTTACTGTGACTCACCTGCTATGTGCTGCTCAAATGACAGTGTCAGTTTGGCACCTTTTTAAGGTTTATCCCCCCCCAAACCACTTCTTTCATACATGTCTGGAACACCACCCAGCTCCAAGCATTTTCTGATTCAAATCCACTTTCCAGATGTCATCCTTTGGTACAACGGCTGTACAGGATTTATGCCAAATTTTTTAAAGTCCACGGTTAAATATATCTCAAAATAGGTTTGAGGCGTCCTGTAGCAAATAAAGACAAACATTTTACAAATTTACTTTTTGTTTGACGAACAGATGCAACCTGATCGACGTTGTGAAGCTATACCTGAGACAAAAGACATTGTTTTGAATTTGCAAAGATTTTTCCATCACCGCAATCAGTTAGTAAACCTTTTTAAAACAGAACAGTGGTGAGCACATGAGGTGATTTAATTCTCCCATTGTTGACGAAATAGTTATTGTAATACTTGGACAGGACTTTCTGAGCCAAGATATAATTATTCAGCAACAAAGCGAAAATTTTCTATATATTGCAGAAACATAGATCATATGATGCCCTGTAATATCCTATAATATTTTGGAATGGCCAAGATGGCTATCGCTTTACTTTAATGCTGACTGATCCCAATTTAACATATTTTACGTAAGCGAAACTTCAGGTATTTTGCTACTGAGCTAATAATCTTTGGTACTGGACAATCTCTTTAAAGGTAAATTAAATGTGACGCGGTCAAAGTACAGAAAATTATCATACCCATTATGTCTAGTATGCTGGTACTAATGTAACTCAATGTTACTTCTGCCGTTCTAGCAAATCCCCGTGTATATTATGAATTACTCTTAAAAACTGTACATTTTGGGAATGAATGTATTGTGTGACAATTTAGTAAGAATTTCAGGAAAAACGGAAATTGTGACGTTTTCACTTAAATGTCTGAAACACAAAATTTCATTGATCAACTAAGGCCTCATTCAGATGTCCGTTTTTCACATACATGTTCTGTCCATGATATTTACAGAGCGCCTACCCATTATTGGGCTGTTTAAAATGTCAATGTGTCTTTTTTGGACCTTGTATTCCTGCAAAAATCATGGAGACTTGTCTGTGGTTTTTTTCTGGCATCACGGATGAGAAGAACTGATAAGTCAGACCACACATGGCATCAGTGTACAGTCCGTATGCAAAACACTGATGACACTTGTACCATTTTTTTGTTGTTGTTGTGTACATCAACAAACACGGATATTTGAATGAGACCTAGCCAAAAGGATAATTAATCAGGCGCGTTCTTCCTGGATACACTGGAAGAGCTGCCGGTGTGTGTATAAAGTGCTAAACACCCTTTGCAGTTTACGTTGTTGTTCCCTTTGGTTCCAGATAGCATAAGGTAATTCTTTTTTTTTATCCTATGATAGTACTTATCACTAAAGATAAACTAAGTAATTAATGCCATGATAGTAAGGGTACTGTCACACTTTAGCGACGCAGCAGCGATCCCACCAGCGATCTGACCTGGTCAGGATCGCTGCTGCGTCGCTACATGGTCGCTGGTGAGCTGTCAAACAGGCAGATCTCACCAGGGACCAGTGACCAGCCCCCAGCCAGCAGCGACGTGGAAGCTGCGGACACTGGTAACTAAGGTAAACATCGGGTATGGTTACCCGATGTTTACTTTAGTTACCAGCGCACACCGCTTAGCGTGTGCAGGGAGCAGGAGCAGGCACTGGCAGCGTGAGAGCTGCGGAGGCTGGTAACGAAGGTAAATATCGGGTATCCACCTTGGTTACCCGATGTTTGCCTTGGTTGCAGCTTACCACAGGCTGTGAGACGCTGGCTCCTGCTCCTTGCACATTCAGGATTGTTGCTCTCTCGCTGTCACACACAGCGATGTGTGCTTATCAGCGGGAGAGCAACAATAAAAAAACGAACCAGGGCTGTGTGTAACGAGCAGCGATCTCACAGCAGGGGCCAGATCGCTGCTCAATGTCACACACAGCGAGATCGCTAATGAGGTCACAAAAACCGTGACTCAGCAGCGATCTCAGTAGCGATCTCGCTGTGTGTGAAGTACCCCTAAGGTGTAAACATTCAATCTATTGTTCTGGTTTGTGCATACATTTTATGAGATTCTATGTATGACTTGTTTCCCCCATTAAATCTTTTCCACAGACATAAATGAAAAACAGAAGATGGCTCTTTAATCTTCTACTACTGGATTTATGTGAAAGTGAAGATAATGGAGTCTGATTTGCTTTTTGGCATGTTTGTTCATATTAACTCTTAAACTCCACTGAGTAGGGTTAAACCCTGAAGATGTGCACATATTTTTTAATTTATTTCATTGGGTATTTTTTCACCTTGTTGGTATGATGCACACCACATCTACGGTACATCGTTGGGTTTTAAACAATTTTAACTTATTTAGTGAGTCTGTCAAATTTCTTATTAAATGTCATTAAATTGTTGTTTGGATTGTAAACCTGTTATGCACAGAGACCAGAAAGCAACACAATAAATACATTGTATATGGAGCACTAGGTGGCACTAGAGTATGCCTTGTGTGTAGTTCTGTGACTAGTTGTGAGTATTTTTTTTACAATGTCTCTATATCAGTAGGAAAGATTTTAGTGTGTGTGTGTGTGTGTGTGTGTGTGTGTGTGTGTGTGTGTGTAAAATATATGATAATAGTTTTTATTTTTTTTTGTTTATGACTGCGCAGCTACTTCTAACTTTAGGTTATTTTTTTATTTTTTTTTTTATTAGGGGTGGGAGATTTATTTCCATCCATGAAAAGTTCCTTTAATGTATTAACAATGTTCAATTCTCTTCAAGTAAGGGGCTTCTAAATTAATAAAACCGAAATCTAGGACCATTGAATTATCTTATTTAAATTACTGCTGACATCTCCGTATAGTTTCTTAAAATCTCAATCAACAATCCATTAGAGCTCAACAGGAGTAAAACTAAATCCTCGTTTAAGTGTATTTATCCAATCTCTCTTCTCTCTTTCAAATGCTAAATCCATTTTAGCATATGCCCCTTCTTTCTCTCGCCTTTTTCTAAAGCCTAGCAGCTTCTATTACCCTTGTAAATATGAAAGATGCTAATCATATGACATATCACGTCTCAGTCGGAGGCTGGAATAAAGCCTTGAGATGTGGGATCATTGCATCCAGACAACAGCTTCATCAGCCAGAAAGTTGTGTTTTTTGGGTTTTTTTTTTCCTTTTGCCTTCAACTCTCAATCCCTTCTTTGTCTGCTGGAAAATGTAGGCAGTGCGAGCTTCCATGGCCATATGGTCCACTCTGTATTTTGTTAGTTGGATTCAGTAGGCTTTCTGTGTCTTGGGTGTGTGTGTAGAGATAGAGTATCCTCTTTTTTATCCTGTTTCCAAATGTGCATGTGCGTTTTATTATGTATGTTTTTAACCATTTGTACACTGTTAACCCTTTAATGACGCAGCCATTTTCTGCTTTTGCAATTTTTTTTTTTCACTTCTGCCAAAAACACCATTTTTTTATTAAAAAATATATTATTATTACATCTATTAATGTAGCCTGTAGCCGTATAAGGGCTTTTTTTTTTTTTTTGCAAGACAAGTTGTCATTTTTATTAGTACCATTCATTTTACCACATCATGTACTGCAAAATGGGGAAAAAAAATCCACAATGTGGTGAAATGACTAAGGAAAAAAAACAAACAAGTCTGCAATTTTGTTTTTTGGGGTTTTGTTTTTCCGGCATTCACTGTGCAGTAACAATGACCTGGGATATACCAGTTCAGTACAGTTTGTGCTACAAACCTATACATAAAATTTTCAATTTATTTTTTTAGATATAGATAGATATATAGATATATAGATAGAGATAGATGGATATATATATATATATATAATATATATATATATGTGTGTGTGTATGTATGTATGTATGTATGTATATATATATATATATATATATATATATGTATATATATATATATGAGAGATAGATAGAGATAGATATAGATATAGATAGAGATATAGATATATATATGTGTGTGTGTGTATGTATGTGTATATATATATAATATATATAAAATGTATACACATCCCTAAATAGAGCTGTATCAGGGCTTGTTTTGAAATAATGAAAGAAATTTTTAATGGATTGGACTTATTTTTTTCATTATTTTTGAACAGGTAAAAGGGGGAGAATTTTAATTTATGTCTTTAAATGTCTTTAATTTTTTATAGTATTAAACTTTTTTAAACAATTTTTTTTTTTTTAAACTTGAAAATGTCTGTTCTATATATCGAAATACTACTGTATTAGAGTATATAACAATAATAATTAATAAAATAAAACCTAGGAGTACCAACATGGTAGCCGTGTGAACCCAACACAGAGGGGAGGGTAGGAGGACACGTTGGGCATTTGAACAGATGCACCACCATGCTTGTGCCACTTAAAGGGAATGTCAGCACAAAGGCACATTTTGGTACAGTTATGGCCGAAAGTGTTGACACCCTTTGAAATTCTTCTAACACACACACGTGTATGACAAAATGTGTGTAATTGCAACACAATAAAATGAGGAAAAAAAGGCATATTGGACATAATTTCACTCAAAACTCCAAAAATGGGCCAGACAAAATTGTTAGCACCCTCAACTTAATATTTGGCTGCACACCCTTTGGAAAAAACGGCAATTACTTGCTTCTTATAACAATCAATAGGCTTCTTACACCTCTCAACTGGAATTTTGCACATATTCTTTTGCAAACTGCTCCAGGACCAGGTCTCTCATATTTGAAGGGTGCACTCTACCAACAGCAATTTTAAGATCTCTCCACAGGTGTTAAATGGCATTTAGATCCGGACTCATTGCTGGCCACCACAGAACTCTCCAGTGCTTTGTTTCCATCCATGTCTGGGGGCTTCTTGAAGTATGTTTGGGGTCCTTGTCCTGATTGAAGACCAATGACGTAGGACACAAACCCAGCTTTCTGACACTGGGCACTACATTGTGACCCAAAATCTATTGGTAGTCTTCAGATTTCATGATGCCTTGGACATACTCAAGGCAACTAGTGCCAGAGGCAGCAGAACAACCCCAAAACATGTTTGAACTGCCACCATGATTAACTGTAGGTACTGTGTTCTTTTCTTTGTAGGCCTCATATAGTTTTTGGTAAACAATAGAATGATGTGCTTTACCAAAAAACTCTATAGTGGTCTAACCTGTCCAAATGATTCTTTCTCAGATAGATTTTTGCTTACTCATGTACATTTTGGCACACTATAGTCTAGCTTTTTTTTTTTTTCACGTTTTGAGCACTTGTTACAGGATTTATTGTGCTATCGCAGTAACCAAAACAATTGAATTTTGGCACCTGATTAATTTTTTTTTCTTGTTTATAGTGTTTACCGATTGGTTTAGTTGTTTTTATATTTTGAGAGATCGGACTCTTCTGATCTAGACTTTTTTTTTTGGTAATGTGGAAAAAGGAGGGATGATTTAAACTTTTTCTTTTTTTCCCATACTTTTCCTGTTTTATTCTTTTACGCTTTTTTTAATAGTAGCCTTAAGGGACTTACAGCTGTGATCGTCTGATCGCTTGAGCTATATAGAGCAATTCCGCAGGATTACTGTATGTACTGAAAAATCAGTCTTCAGTAGACCCCCCAGCTGTCAAAGCAAACCCATTGGCGTTCCACTTTGCCGACACATGTTCAAAATCGCGAGCAAAGCTCTGCTACACCCGTGATTGTAAAGCCCGCTACACACGCTTCAATATATCTCACAATCCGTCGTTGGGGTCAAGTTGTAAGTGACGCACATCCGGCATCGTTTGTGAGGTATCTGCGTGTGACATCTACTTGCGATCAGGATTGAACGCAAAACCGTTGATCGCAAACACATCGTATCATTCTCTAGAATTGAGCGTTTTGTTGCACGAACCTAGTCAATTGTAACGTGTGACATCCCTCATACGATTTTGGTGTCTGATGCTATGTGCGCAGGTGTGCGCTCTGCACCGCAGCTTAAAAAAGGTCCGCTTCAGAGCGCAGCTGAAAAGCTGCGTTCTGAAGCGCCTCACAATGTCTGTCATTCACTAATCTCTGTCAGTCGGTCATTATCTCTGTCCCTCACTCTCTGTCCATGTCAGTCTATCCCCCTCTCTCATATACTCACCGATCCCCGGCGCTGCACGGCGTTCACACTGCTCCGGCGGCTTTTACTGTTTTGAAAAAGCTGGCCGCCCATTAACAATCTCGTATTCCCTGCTTTCCCCGCCCACCGGCGCCTATGATTGGTTACAGTGAGACACGCCCCCACGCTGAGTGACAGGTGTCACACTGCACCCAATCACAGCAGCCGGTGGGCGTGTCTATACTGTGTAGTGAAATAAATAATTAAATAATTTAAAAAAACGGCGTGCGGTTCCCCCCAATTTTAAAACCAGCCAGATAAAGCCATACGGCTGAAGGCTGGTATTCTCAGGATGGGGAGCTCCACGTTATGGGGAGCCCCCCAGCCTAACAATATCAGCCAACAGCCGCCCAGAATTGCCGCATACATTATATGCGACAGTTCTGGGACTGTACCCGGCTCTTCCCGATTTGCCCTGGTGCGTTGGCAAATCGGGGTAATAAGGAGTTATTGGCAGCCCATAGCTGCCAATAAGTCCTAGATTAATCATGTCAGGCGTCTATGAGACACCCTCCATGATTAATCTGTAAATTACAGTAAATAAACACACACACCCGAAAAAATCCTTTATTAGAAATAAAAAACACAAACATATACCCTGGTTCACCACTTTAATCAGCCCCAAAAAGCCCTCCATGTCCGGCGTAATCCAGGATGCTCCAGCGTTGCTGCATGGAGGTGACCGGAGCTGCAGAAGACACCGCCGCTCCGGTCACCTCCACGCAGGTAATGAAGACAGCTGCGCGATCAGCTGCTGTCACTGAGGTTACCCGCTGTCACTGGATCCAGCGGTGGCCGCGGGTAACCTCAGTGACAGCTCAGCTGATCGCGCTACTCACCGCCGCTCCTATCACCTCCACGCAGCAACTGAGGTGAGTTGCGCGATCACCTGAGCTGTCACTGAGGTTACCCGCGGCCACCGCTGGATCCAGTGACAGCGGGTAACCTCAGTGACAGCAGCTGATCGCGCGGCTGTTTTCATTACCTGCGTGGAGGTGACCGGAGCGGCTGTGTCTGCTGCAGCTCCGGTCACCTCCATGCAGCAGCGCTGGAAGCGACGCTGGAGCATCCTGGATTACGCCGGACATGGAGGGCTTTTTGGGGCTGATTAAAGTGGTGAACCAGGGTATATGTTTGTGTTTTTTATTTCTAATAAAGGATTTTTTCGGGTGTGTGTGTTTATTTACTGTAATTTACAGATTAATCATGGAGGGTGTCTCATAGACGCCTGACATGATTAATCTAGGACTTATTGGCAGCTATGGGCTGCCAATAACTCCTTATTACCCCGATTTGCCAACGCACCAGGGCAAATCGGGAAGAGCCGGGTACAGTCCCAGAACTGTCGCATATAATGTATGCGGCAATTCTGGGCGGCTGTTGGCTGATATTGTTAGGCTGGGGGGCTCCCCATAACGTGGAGCTCGCCATCCTGAGAATACCAGCCTTCAGCCGTATGACTTTATCTGGCTGGTTTTAAAATTGGGGGGAACCGCACGCCGTTTTTTTTTAATTATTTAATTATTTATTTCACTACACAGTATAGACCCGCCCACCGGCTGCTGTGATTGGGTGCAGTGTGACACCTGTCACTCAGAGTGGGGGCGTGTCTCACTGTAACCAATCATAGGCGCCGGTGGGCGGGGAAAGCAGGGAATACGAAATTGTTTAATGGGCGGCCGGCTTTTTCAAAACAGTAAAAGCCGCCGGAGCAGTGTGAACGCCGTGCAGTGCCGGGGATCGGGGATTGGTGAGTATGAGAGAGGGCTGCTAACTTCAGTAACTTAGGAGATTAGCGGTCACCGGTGAGTCCTTCACTGGTGACCGCTAATCAGGGCGCGACACAGACAGAGCCGCAGCATGACAATGAAGTTGGGTGAAGTTCACCCGAGTTCATTCTGACAGTGCGGCTCTGTCTGTGTCTGCTGTCATCTGCCATTCAGCTCTGCTACATGGCTGTCTGTGTCTGCTGTTAGCGGCCATGTAGCAGAGCTGAATGGCAGATGACATAGTAAAAACACATCCCTACACATTACACACGCTTGGCAAGTCAATAAATAAAAAAAAAAAAGGTGCCCAATGCATACGTCACAGAACACATGATCTAAAGGATCGCACACAAAATTGACCAATTTAACATAGACTACTAACGCTCGTGTGACAGCAAATGAACGACCAACATGCAATCTCATAAGATCCCGTATGCAACCTGGGCGTGTCACATCGCAAATGCGATTGTACAACTAATTGCAACGTGTAAAGTGGGCTTTAGAGGCAGGTCCTGGCTGTGTATTACAGCCATCACCTGACGAGTTTACATCGTGAGCATGCTCTATCCATCTTCTTCCGACGTGTCATAAATGAACATTACATGTCATAAAGGGGTTAATATATTTGTATTTCTAGATGACAAGTAAGAGATTATAAGCATCTTAGAAATGTACGGCTTATTTATAGAATGTCATGTGTGTCTGATAGTTGTCCTACCTCTGGGCCTGCATCTGTCTCCAGAATGAGAATCCACCAATTCCCTGTAAATGCAGCAGCTGTAAAGAGGTGTCTTCTTTCTAATAAGTTCACTGAAAAGGATCCATTTGAGGGAGGATCACTGACAGGAGATTTTTGAGGTTGCCACAGTTATCTGAGGGAGTCTAATAGACTCTCATGTATCTGTTCTTCAACATGTATTCAAAACTCTTCAGCTTCAACATGATATAGGGAAGTGTTCCGATCCATTGTGCCTCAAGTGTAAAGGACAACTGGTAAATTTATTACACAATGTGCCTGAACTTTAAACTCTGTTTACAATGTCCAACACCCCTTCCAAAAAAAGATTCTAATTAATTGATAGTCATCCCTCTTCCTTTGTGTGCATACAAAGGAAGAGGGATGACGGTATGTGGAAGATTTAGATACTAACAAGTATGGTGAAAACTTGCCATGGCTTACATCTTGAACATGGCAAGAAAATTGTTGGTTCAGTATTGGACTGAGGAATTATTAGTTTCCCCAAGTTTATAAATAAAATACATTGGTTGGTGAATATCGAGAAGGGAGTCTGCCGAAAGAGAAACGTGGTGACAAAATTTGAGAAAACATGGGAAATCTGGATTGATGAATGTATCATATCCAGGAGTGAATTATTAAGATATTGTCTGGGGATGCTGTAGCTTCAATTCATGGAATTGTGAGGATATCATTTTGCTGGGCCTGGTAGATATAAGTAAATGGGCGAAGGTACAATCCTCGGTGGGTGGATGTCAATGCATCAACTTGTTTATCGTAATATGTTTATACTGTATAGTGATTTGTATTTGTTTACATTGTGGTGCACATCATGTAGATCTATACTGAGGAATGAGGTTGGGGTGTTCTAGACCTACACAGACCAGAAAAAAGGTCACAATGTTTTGAACTTTTGACTTTCAGGCCCCATCTCACCATTCACTGCAGCTTTGAGCATGAGATTTTCATTTTATAGACAATCATCTTGCTCATCTCATACATAAACTTGACTTGCCGCTATTTAGCATTTTATTAGTTGTGCAGATTCTTGTAATGTCACTACATTGTTACAGTTTTGCTTTTGGTGTTTAAAAAAATCTGTTTCCTCCTGTATACTACAAATTACAACCTGTTCTCACATTCCCTAATAGCTTAGTTTGTTATTAGGTTGATTCCTAAGCGAAAGGTCACTGAATTAAATTGAGGACTAGCCATGAAGATTTTCCAAGAACAGAGCAACTATGATTTCTGAAAGTATGATTTCTGATAGAGTAGTTCCTGATTACTGCAAGATGTAGACTGGGCCTAATGCAAATTACAACCTCCACTCACATACCTCCTATTCATGAGGGGAGTGAATGTACACACACAATGCTTGTCTAAGGGGCCAGCCACAGTTATGTGACGCCCTGGCAAAACCAGGTAGTCACAGATAGGCCCCTGCATAACACCTTCCCTCACTTAGGAAACACACAGCCAACCTAAAACCATAGTCACTCCCTCTTAGGGAAAGATAGACACACCAGTGTGCGTGACCAGGCGGTTGCACACGCCCACCCAGGGGTCCAGACAGCCCGGGAGCAGGAAAACAGGCAGATGAAGTTTGGAGTTAAAGTTGGAGAGGAGTGTGGGCTGGAGCTAAGTGTAGCTCCAGCAGAGAAAGTTCAAGTTGAACGGTGCCACGGTAGGGGCCCTGGTACCTTGGCTAGGAGGCAGACGGTGGTCTCCGTCAGCAGGAGACGGGAAGACGGCTCGGCAGAACCGAGGTGGACTGGGACAGGGTTGTAGCCCGCTGGTACCGACACAGGGAACCGTCCCGGAAACCGGAGCACAAAGGGGGGTACTCGGACCCTGAAGCCAGGACTGGAAACAAGCGGCCTGGTTAATTAACCGATTGAGGCCAGGACTAGAGGTTCTGTCCCACCCAAAGTCCCTCATAGACGAGAACAGCCCACCGATGGGGATAACAGGTCACCGCCAGGGCCCATAGATCCCACGGGTCAGCGTCTGCGAGCACAGCTCCTTAGGCCACATCCAGCCGGGAGCGGACTCCTGAGTTCCAGACTAGGAAGTCCACCTTACACAAAGTCAGTGCAGAGGAAAAGGATAGAAACCACCAGGGGGACCCGAATACCTCCGGCCGCTGCATCAGCCACCAGCACCTTGGTTAGGGCTCTTCTCCACTGGCGTGTAAAAAATAACAGCGATACGCTGCTCAAAATCGGAGTCGAGCATCCTGCGTGTGATCTGCGTGTGGTCTGCGTACGGTGTGTGTTTTGTTTCCTCACATAGCATCCGTATGACATGTGAGCGTCATGCAAGTGCTATGTGAGTTTTTAGGTAAGCAGCGTAGGACTGGCTACGGGAGAAATGTCCTGTAAAACCAGGCCTGGCCGCGGTTACCTGCACTGAGCTCCAGAGCTGTAACCTGAGCTCCAGAGATCTGCCCGGTCTGTTTGCAGCTGTGCTGACCTGAACAGCAATCGCCAGGGAATCAGTCACTCGGCGCTCGCTGTTCAGATTGCACTCTGGAGCTCAGGTGACAGCTCTGGGGTTCAGGGCATGTAATCGCGGCCAGGACTGGTATTACTGGAGATTCCTCCGGTAGCCAGTCTGACGCGGTATGCAAGTGTCAGGATCCGTGTGACATGCACATGCCACCTGGATTCTGACTTTTTTCTCACCTCCATAGGATTGCATGGGGGTGAGAGAGATGAGAATGGCATCAAATCGCATCATGCTGCGATTTTTAAGGAGAGCCCGTGTAGCGTCTGAAAAAAACGGGGAAATAGAGACTGTATCATATGAAACTCTTTGACAGATTGCAATCCGTTTTTCCATGCGATGGGATTTGGAGAAAAAAAACGCCAGTGGAGAAGAGCCCTTAACCAGAGACTTGTGTGACTTATTGACTGTGAGTAATCAAGCATCCCCCTTGCCGTCGCTACACCCTGCACCAGACAATGGGTCCTGGGGCAACCATCCCTACCCACGGAGGGGGTTAACATCCAGCTGCCACTACATCTCCCCCGGGTGCCCCATAACAGCAGCGGTGGTGTCCCAACTCACCACACACCGTGGGTGGCGTCACAAACTTAATACGACCTAGCCCGTACATCTACGTCCCCCCCCATGTATTCGGCGTGTCTGCGAGACCCCCGGGTCCGGAGACCCTCGAGCCACTACCCCAGCAAGCCCGGATCCGAGCAGCGCCGGCTGCTGGCACGGGGGCGGCACAGTTACATGTAGTGCATCAAACTGGCACACAACCTATTGGTTATGCCCATACTAATAGATGGCTGTCCAGCAGTTTTGTAAGCACATGCCTAATCACAAGACCTCACCACATCCTACAACAAAGATGATAAAAATTAAGTGTTGGTTGACATTTGGAACAAAGTACATAAATTCTCAACCATCTTCAAGGATTATTATCATCTTAAAAGTCGCTGCAATAAAATCATTCACTTCTATGGAAGTTCTAAAAAGAGCCAGAGATGGTATCCACATTTATCGCAGAGTTTGCAGAATATTAATTATGTAATGTAGAGAATACTTTTTAAAGAGACTCTGTCAGCACAGAATGACTGTTCAAACCAAGTACAGTTACTCTGTGCATCATGGTGTAACCAAACATTTAAGTGCACCTTCCCACCTGCTCGTTTGCCCTTCACGGGAAATGCACTACTCTATGGTTGCAACTGACATACCGGTGGCTATATACGATACGTGGCAGAATGGTGTAGTGATGGTAGCGTAGTGTGTTGTATTCCTCAATACATAATGTTTGTGGTATAAAGCCCACCAAACTGATTTAATGCCAGGTCCTTAACGTTCACCATCACACCCACAAAATAAATCATACCCCTTTTTTTCTTACTAAGGATATTATTATTTTTTTTTTTTATCAGATACATTTTTATTAAGTTTTTCATTTTAATATACATACCATTAACAATAAACATCTCCCCACCAAGGATATTAATTTCTTAAAACTTTTCTACAAGGCAACTGATGTAATTGCATTCATGCCTGACCCCTATGGATTCCCAGTTCCTGCCATATCTATACTGTGTGCATAAATATAGCTACCTCGTGTGTGTGTTGATAGATATATATATTTCATTATACCATACTCTGCAAGGAAAAAAAAATAATACATGTCACATACATAGTATACATTTCTTTACATCGTTATTAGTGACAGAAACCGTTCTACTGTGCTCTGGCATCTCCATTGTCCCATTCTGTTGTGTCATGTACTACAAGTACCAGCAGTTATTGCTCAATTAGCCTCTCCTTACCAATTTCTAGTAGCAGATGGTCCCTTGAGCAGGTGATTTTAAACCATTTTGGGTCAAAGTTGCCATGAAGTGGAGCCTCACATGCTAACAGAGCAGGTGTAATTGTGACATGAGACATTCCCCTCTAAATGTCAAGTTTTCTGCAGTCTCGGCTCTGAGCTTTGCCCTAGCAAGAGTAGTAACATAAAGTCGTAGTGTGGCGTGTACAGTGCTTTGTAGACGCTTCTTTAAATGACAACTAATGTGCATTTATTTGTAAGGAGTAGCCTAACTTGGATGGCTGCCTACAAATCCCCTCCTTCCAGTTCCAGCCCTAACACAAACCCCAAAAGGCTTTCAGCCAAATCATTAAATTCAACAGAGGTGGTCAAACTAGCACAGCTTTTCTGTGATGCCTTGAAAAGAAAGGCATCCTTGAAGTTGAGAAGATGCCCAAGGAAAACTCCCTGAAAGACATGAAAAGATTGAGTTTCCATAGCTGTTGGAGCACGAGAGCAGTGTAAGAGCACAAAGGAGGATTGGAGCACTGCCACTGGCCCACTGCTCTATCTCAGCACAATTGGGTCACTGAAATGGGGAATTAATTACCATTGGTGAGTGGGCAGTCCATTCACCACTGGCTGAGTTTTATTAAACGCCAATATAAATAACAAAACAACTCTTGTGGCTGCACTATTCCTACACGCCAAAGGAAGGATTATGCCGAGGATTAACATCTTAAAGTCTATGAGACTTTCTGACTCAGGGCTCCGAGCTCGTAATCGTATTTGTCTGCTGTATCAGCGATTAGTGCTCTCATTCTCCCACTTTTGCCTGGATGGCCAATGTCCCTTTTTGCAGGCAAGAGCTGCAGCACAATAGGCTGTTCTTTTCTATGCATCTTTGTAGTATAAGAGGAATATAATAAAGCGCAGTCTGACCAGTCTTCTTAATCTTAACAACGGCACTTGGAGGGTTACCCTTGATTGTTGTGCTCGAAAAGGAGGGTATTGGGATCTCTCTATATGACTATAGAACAAGAAGAGAGAAGTAATCCATGCAAGAGTGTGTATACATAGAAAGATGAACGTCAAGGATGGAAATACATTGCTTCACAATTGTCAATGATATCCGAGATGAGCTGCAATGGATCATGTAATCAAGATTTCTGACTGTATGTGAATGGAAGTACAGGTCTAGGTCCTAGCATAAAAGGAAACACTGGAAAGATACTTGTAGAATAGGAGAAAATACATCACTTACTATAAATGAAGCATTCCAAAGATCAAATATAAGGAACATTACAAAAGACATATAAACTGATGAAATAATTCAGGATTCATGCCTTCTATAAAATGCATGTGGCTATTGTCATCACACAATCCCATTCAAAGCCCCCAAATATCTAATGATTTATTTGTATGTAAAAGGATATTCTACTTTATTCTCGAAAGGGTGTTTAGTGTACTCTCCACTCATGTGGTAGAACGTAAATCAGGACTTCCCTTTGTTGTGTTGTTTTTTTTTTTCTTTCTACAATACCCCCCTATATTTCTTTCCAGTTGACCTACTGAAAAAGAAAGACTTGTTGCTATCCAGGCATGCTACTTGTGGGGTCTGTCTCTTTCATAGTCACCAATGACTATAAACACACCTAAACTTCTCTGCTTATTTCCAGACCTTACAAAGTTCAGACAAACAAAGAGCTTTCTTCCAAACTTGGAGAGTCCCCTTTCTTGCAGAAGTGTTGGTGGGACAAGCTGAAGCCATTGTGTGTGATTTCTTGATCCTTGCCTACGTTTTATGCCTTTGTTGATGAAAAGTAGGATTTTCCTACAAAGGGTTGCAGTTGAACAATTTGACCCTCAAGACCAGTTCATATGCTGGAAAATAAAGACATGACTTTTTATTAATATTTTTCAGGCTTTTGTTTTTTTCCACTTTACTCCAATTATTACTATACAAATGAGAAAACTGCATTTCTGCCAACTGAACAAGGTGGCACTGTAACCATTTTACAAAATAAAAAAAAACTTCAGCTTTGCTAAATATGCCAATATCTGTTTGTTTCTTATTTGATTAAAAGGAGATTTTTTTTTTCTTTTCATTTTCGTGGTTCTAAGATTTAACAAGAATAATTGTCTGCATGACCCAAAAGCATGCGAAGCCATAACATCTGTGACCTTAGTTTCAATGTTATTTTAAATTTAATTTTAGTTTTGTTTCTTGTTTTAATTTATTTTACCTAAAAGTGAATTACTCCAAGGCGTCATTTAGATGTCCATTTCTCATATGTGTGAAAAAAAACCCAAAATATTTCCATCAGTGTTGCATCCATTTTTCTTGTATGGGGGGAAAAAAATTGAGTTCCTCCTACCAATTAAACAGTAAAAAATGGACAGCATACGTATTACATCTGTGGCGGCCCTGAGGCTTCAGTCGCCACAGGGTACTGCAGCTCATTTAAGCTGCAGGATTCATCTCTGGTAAGGAGGGGGTTAATCACCGGTGTTACAACCATCCACCCCGGAAGACAGCGACAACAGCCGCATACCGCAGGTGGCGTCAGGAGACAATCCTCATCCTCTCCCTCAAACATCGCTTTTATTGTATGCCTCGGGGCCACAAAGCCAGGCAGGGCCATCCGTGACATCCCCAGACCTGACATCACCGGCCTGGCGACGAGTAACAAGTTAACTCGTTGCCCCATGGGTGCTACACATCCATGGCTATCCGTTATTTTCAGAGAACCATTGACTTGCATTGCTGAGCTTGATCCATGTTTCAAAGACACGCAGGGAGCCGGTCTGTCCATTCCACACACGCAGGTTCTGTCATTCTTACCCGTCATGGGTGTTCCCTTACAGCATTTAACTGCGACTCTAATAAGACTCTTAATTGGACCCTATTGCTGACACACGTCCCTGCAATGATTGACACACAACTCTAATACAAAGTGGACGTTTCATGCCAGACGAGTCCTTTGAGGTCTTACAGGTACTCACCTGCATATTCCATAGTAAAATACTACTAATACTGATATTCTCATGTACTGATGAGCACCTTTCTCCTTATACATTTATCATTATTGATGCATAGGACATAACTGCATATAATCCCTCCTAACATGTAGACCATGTTCAGTGACATTTAATGTAAGAGGTAGTTATATAACAACACACCCTCATATGAGGATCACGATGGAGGTACACCTTATACAGGTCCATTTGAATCACATATTATTTTGTGGCTACGAGTCCCATTGTGGTTACCTGCTTTGCACCTCTGACCTTTTTCTTACCGCCTCGTGGTTCACGCAGATAGTCCTTTGATGAAGACCTTATTGGTCGAAACGTTTCTTTTGGACTTTCTTGTTTTGGACTTTCATGTAATAAAGAACCCTTTTGATCCAGAAATTTTGCTCTCATAATTATTGGGGTAGTGTGCCGGAGTTCTCTCTTTGATATCAAATAAAAAATGGACTTCTCTCCATTATTTTTTGTTTAATGGAAACTTTGTCTGTAAGAAACCACAAACAGATGAAGAGCTTATAGTGTATAATGGGTACATATTTTATCTGTGAAACACAGATAAGACATGTATGTGATAAACAGAAGGTTGAGCTTTTGTCTGGATCAGAATATAGTTTTTGGTATATCTTATGGCCACAAAGCGCAGCCCATAGGCAAATGTAAGACTGTTAGTCAATTTCACATATACTTCAGTGATAACATTCAGAGAGGAATGTAGTTAAAGGGGTTTTCCCACACTACATTTCATTCAATAAAGTACAATAACTGGATGTGTGGGAAAAAAAAATGTTCTTGTGCTCAGATAATCTTATATATGTGCCATTGTGTACTGTGTAATGGCCGTGTCTGACTGTACAGTGACATGGTCTGATCATACCACATCTGACCAGGGGAGGAAGCAAAAGAATATAAAGACATTATAGCACGGGATTGCAGCTGAATATTTCTGTGAGGTAAAACATTTCTCTGCCTTACATGTATTACCTCAAAGAAAGAATCAACTGCGATCTCATATTGTCCTGTCTGTATACTTTTTCTTTTTCTTCTTCCTACCCAGGATCTGTGCTATATTCAGATCTTGTCCCTGTACGGTTAGGCACGGCCATTACACAGTACATAGCAGGGGCACAGATATAAGATTATCTTGGAATTGAAACACTGTTACCTAAATCCAGTTTATGGAACTTATTAATATTCTAAGATCAATTGATTAAAATGTACTTTGAGAAAACCCCTTTAATGTCTATCTCTAGATTATCAAAAAGTGTTAACCCCTTTATGACCAAGGAGATAATGTATGTTCTTGATCGCCTATCTCCCGTTACTGTGGGCTCCGGCGGCGAGCCGCGGTAATTCCCACATGTCTGCTGATCTGATCAGCAGACGTGTGGTTAAAAAGCACAGATGGATCAGAGATCCACCTGTACCTGTTAACCCTTTAGATTGCGCTGTCTGTGTTTGACAGCACAATTTCAATGGCTGCGGCGAGGATCGCACTGTTCCCCGCTGCAATCGGCGGCACCGTGACACGATCACAGGGCGCCAATATGTTACCATGGTAATGTGGGGTCAGCTAATGACCCCTGACGCTGCCATCTCACTTCCTGTGAAAGCTGACAGAGCGCTGGCTCTTACAGGAATGCTCCATTTCTGATAATCAGAGCGATGCTGCTCTGATCAGCAGAAATAAACAAGCGATCGGACACTACAATAACAAAGTCCCCTAGGGGGACTAGCAAAATAAATAAATAAATGTAAAAAAATAAGTTTTAAAAAACTAAAGCTTCAAATCACCCTCCGCCCCATTCACCCCATGGAAAAAAAAATAGTTAAAAAAAATACACATTTGGTGTCGACACATTCAGAAATGTCCAGAAATATAAAATCAATTAATCTGATCGGTACACAGCGTGGCGATAAAAAAAAATTTCCAAACTACAAAATTACGTTTTTTGGTCGCTGCAAGAGATTTTTGAAATGCAGTAATAGGCGATCAAAATGTAGCTTCTGCATAAAAATGGTATAATAAAAACCATCAGTTCAAGATGCAAAAAATAATCTATCAATGACCCCCAGATCCCGAAAAATGAGAACGCTACAGGTCTCAGAAAATGGTGCCAAAAGTGCAATTCTTTTTTGGATGAATTTCTGTTTTATTTTTTTTTCTTTTCCACCCCTTAGATAAAAGAATAATATGTTTGGTATCTACGAACTCATACCAACCTGAGGCGCCACAAAAACACATCAATTTTACCATATAATGAATACAGTAAATAAATGATCGCAAAATAATTGTACAATTGCACTTTTTTTTTGCAATTTCTCCACACTTGGATTTTTTTTTCCCATTTTCTAGTAAACTATAGGGTAAAACTAATGGTTTAATTGGAAAGTACAACTCATCCCGCAAAAAAACAAACCCTCATATGGCAAGATTGACTGAAAAATAAAAAGGTTATGGCTCTTGGAAGAGGAGGAGAATCAAACCGGAAAATCGCCTGGGGGGTGAAGGGATTAAGAAAATGGTGTGTCTAAGAAGGGTCATAAAAGGTGTCAGATGTATTAACCCCCTCACGACCTTGGACATACTGGTACATCCAGGATCGTGTCCCTCCCTTTGATGCGGGCTGTCACGGCAAGCCTGCATCTTCCCCTGCATATGATGATCTGATCAGCCAGCATGTGCCTATAACAGGTGCGGGTGGATCAGAAATCCACCCTCACCTGTTAGCTAGTTAAACAAATCCCGCTGTCCATCTCTGACAGCAGGATTTAACTTGCGCCGGTGGGGAGCGCGTCATTCCCCACTCCCAACGGCAGCCTAGTGATTTGATCGTGGAGCGCCGATGGATTGTCATGACAGCCAGGTAGGGATCAGCTGATGATCCCTGTCTGTCATGACTTAGTTCCTGTGAGTACCAGCAATCACAGTAACAAACACTAACCTCTGATTATCACACCCGGTCAGCGTAGGGGTAATTATACAAACACTATTTGCCCAAAGGACAACAAGAGGTACCCTAACTAAAAACCTAATCGAATAAACTTTATTACCTTAATTAAATGGACAAAGATTAAAATTGGCAGGTGGGAGGCCAATTCCGTATTAGATGAGTGCGGCCGACACTGCTCTGGATAATTCCTAAATGTAATGTGGCTGGCTATCACCTTCACTGCCTGTTAAAAACTACCTAACAGCTAATAGCCTCCCCGACATGTTTCGCCATGACTGGCTTCATCATGGGGCTGAAACTATAGAACGCTGAAAACCGGTTACATCCCCTTTTAAAACCTCTGATGGTGACCTCACCATAGGGCTACCAATAGTGGTGGACTCCAGTGGCCAAATCAAGTTCAGGATAACTTCCATTCACACTTCAATTGAATGTGATCGAGCACTGTTATGTGTTCTACATTATGATTTGCCAATATATCAGTCACTCATAAGTAAGCACCTATCAAAGTGACCGATATAACTCCAGGCATTTCCACAGTTTAATATGACTTTATGTCCCTCTCTGTTATAGGGTTGTTAATCAGTCAATCAATAAAGTCAACCAATGAATAGCTTCCCAGCAGGAATAACCTGCCGCCTATCAGAACAAGCATCCGGGATCTAAGTTCGATCATGTGACCTTCATCTTGTTCACAATGAACTATGGGTAATCCCACAATGAACTATGGGTAATCTCACAGATGTAAACTGAGCATGCTCATGGACTTAGAAAATATTAGATGCAGAGAGCGAAACAGCGCATACACTTAGAAAAATCTCACAGATGTACACTGAGCAAACGGAGCATGCTCATGGACTTGAAGAATATCTTACAGATGTATCTGCGCCCTTCTCTCCTCGGCTCTGCATAGCGTCTGCTCCCTGCACAGGCTCCAGCAGGGAGTGCCGCTCCCCCTTCTCTCAGCTCTGTGTAGTGTCTGCTTCCTGCACAGTCTACAGCAGAGGGTGCCCTCCTCTCGGCTCTGTGTAGTGTCGGCTCCCTGCACAGGCTCCAGCAGGGGGTGCCCTCCCCTGCTCTCGGCTCTGTGTCCTCTCTCCTCTCGACTTTACCAGAGAGAGGGGGAGGGGCGTCTGTACTACCAGAGATGCTGTTACAAAGGCCACACTAGTGATGGGCAGTCCGGCTCTTTTTGGTGATTTGTTTCCCATGGCTCCGCTCACCAAAAAGAGCCGGCTCATTCGGATCGTTCTCGACTCCTTATTAAATCTGTGTTCACCCCAGGTGAACACATATTTAAGATTATAGTAACGCCGCCAAAACCCCACCCACCCGCGGCTAAACCCCGCCCACTTACAAGGGACCAATTAGATCACGGAGTGGGCGGGGTTTCAGCGGCGAAAAGAGCCGTTAAGCAATTTTAATGGCTCACTTTGGTGATCCGGCTCCTGTCAGTCACAGCAAGGAGCCGGATCTTTGTGTCGGGTCGTTCGCAACCGACACATCACTAAGTCACACTGAAATTCTGCAGCCCAGGAAGTGACTGTATGTGAGTATAACGTGCTGTGTGTGTCATATCTGAAATGTATTATGTGCTGTCTGTATGTGTTATGTAAAACGTGTGTCCTGTATACTGTGCAATATCTGTCTGTCTAGCTATCTGTCTGTCTGCCTAGCTCTCTATTATGTATTTGTCTATATCTATGTATCTCTATTATCTATCTATCATATATCTCTCTATCCCTCTATCTTTCTATTATCTATCTATTGATCTGTCTGATATGTACAGTCATATGAAAAAGTTTGGGCACCCCTATTAATGTTAACCTTTTTTCTTTATAACAATTTGGGTTTTTGCAACAGCTATTTCAGTTTCATATATCTAATAACTGATGGACTGAGTAATATTTCTGGATTGAAATGAGGTTTATTGTACTAACAGAAAATGTGCAATCCGCATTTAAACAAAATTTGACCGGTGGAAAAGTATGGGCACCCTTATCAATTTCTTGATTTGAACACTCCTAACTACTTTTTACTGACTTACTAAAGCACTAAATTGGTTTTGTAACGTCATTGAGCTTTGAACTTCATAGGCAGGTGTATCCAATCATGAGAAAAGGTATTTAAGGTGGCCACTTGCAAGTTGTTCTCCTATTTGAATCTCCTATGAAGAGTGGCATCATGGGCTCCTGAAAACAACTCTCAAATGATCTGAAAACAAAGATTATTCAACGTAGTTGTTCAGGGGAAGGATACAAAAAGTTGTCTCAGAGATTGAAACTGTCAGTTTCTACTGTGAGGAACATAGTAAGGAAATGGAAGAACACAGGTACAGTTCTTGTTAAGCCCAAAAGTGGCAGGCCAAGAAAAATATCAGAAAGGCAGAGAAGAAGAATGGTGAGAACAGTCAAGGACAATCCACAGAACACCTCCAAAGACCTGCAGCATCATCTTGCTGCAGATGGTGTCAATCTGCATCGGTCAACAATACAGAGCACGTTGCACAAGGAGAAGCTGTATAGGAGAGTGATGCGAAAGAAGCCGTTTCTGCAAGCACGCCACAAACCGAGTCGCTTGAGGTATGCAAAAGCACATTTGGACAAGCCAGTTACATCTTGGAAGGTCCTGTGGACTGATGAAACAAAGATTGAGTTGTTTGGTCATACAAAAAGGCGTTATGCATGGAAGCAAAAAAAACGGCATTCCAAGAAAAGCACTTGCGACCCACAGTAAAATTTGGTGGAGCTTCCATCATGCTTTGGGGCTGTGTGGCCAATGCCGGCACCGGGAATCTTGTTAAAGTTGAGGGTCGCATGGATTCAACTCTGTATCAGCAGATTCTTGACAATAATGTGCAAGAATCAGTGACGAAGTTGAAGTTACGCAGGGGATGGATATTTCAGCAAGACAATGATCCAAAACGCCGCTCCAAATCTACTCAGGCATTCATGCAGATGAACAACTATAATGTTCTGGAATGGCCATCTCAGTCCCCAGACCTGAATATCATTGAACATCTGTGGGATGATTTGAAGTGTGCTGTCCATGCTCGGCGACCATCAAACTTAACTGAACTGGAATTGTTTTGTAAACCGGAATGGTCAAAAATACCTTCATCCAGGATCCAGGAACTAATTAAAAGCTACAGGAAACGACTAGAGGCTGTTATTTTTGCAAAAGGAGGATCTACAAAATATTAATGTCACTTTTATGTTGAGGTGCCCATACTTTTGCACCGGTCAAATTTTGTTTAAATGCGGATTGCACATTTTCTGTTAGTACAATAAACCTCATTTCAATCCAGAAATATTACTGAGCCCATCAGTTATTAGATATATGAAACTGAAGCAGCTGTTGCAAAAATCCAAATTGTTATAAAGAAAAAAGGTTAACATTAATAGGGGTGCCCAAACTTTTTCATATGACTGTATTTGTCTATCTATCATCTATACAGCGTTGGTCTGGCAAACAGACACCAGTCAATGCCTCAGAGGGCTCTCTAAGGTTATGTGCGCACAGTGCGTTTTTCGGGTGCGTTTTTGTGCTCATAACTGCATGACTTTGCTTCCCCAGCAAAGTTTATGAGTTTTCATTTTTGCTGTCCACTCGCAACTTTTTTTTTTTTTTTTTAAGCTGCGTTTTTGAGCTTAAAAAAAATGGACATGTCAATCCTTTCCTGGGTTTTTTTTGCATTTTACTCCCATGCAATGCATTGGAAAAACTCAGAAAAATGTAGAGATCAAAAACGCAGCCAAAAATAAGGGCAGTGCAGTGGCATCATTGCATCACGCTGCCTCTGCAGGCCACCATAGAAGAGAAGATGGAGGCTGCGGTGCTGGGAATCACGATTAGGTGAGTATATTTTTTTTATGTATATATGGGATCTGTGAGGGCTCCTGTTGTATATAAAAGGCTATGTGGAGGCCACTGGTGTATATGGGAGCCTGTGTGAAGGCTCCTGCTGTGTATAGGAGGCTGTGTGAGGGCTCCTTCTCTGTGTAAGAGGATGTGTGGGGGCTCCTGCTGTGTATAAGAGGCTGTGTGGGGGCTCCTGCAGGTATTTGCATATAGTTGTAGTGTGGCCTCTAGAGTTAACTGCTCCTGCGGACCCCAGACACCCCAGTCTGACCCTGCATCCATCTCTCTCTCTGTGTCCCTGTGTTTGTCTGTGTGTCTCTGTATCAGTCTGTGTGTCTCTGTCTCTATATCAGTCTCTGTGTGTCTGCCTCTGTGTGTGACACTGTGTGTCTGTCTATGTGTCTCTGTCTCTGTGTGTCTCTGTCTCTATACCAGTCTCTGTGTGTAACACTGTGTGTCTCTGTCTGTGTGTCTCAGTCTCTGTGTGTCTGTGTTTCTATAATCTGACACATTACCTGTCTTATACTAAGAATGTTCTTTGTTGCCTATAGCAACCAATTACAGCTCCTATTAATGACCTGTAACTTCCAGCTCCATTGATTTTAATGTAACGAGGTTTTTCGGCAAATAACTGTAAAGCGCGGGGTTAAAATTTCCCCTCAAAACATAATCTATGATATTCCCTGAGTCACATGGGGCGTCTGTGCAAAATTTTGTGATTGTAAATGCGAGTGTACAGATTCCTTTAACGGACATACATACATACATACATACATACATACACTCAGCTTTATATATTAGATTATACACCCTACATATGCCCTGTATATGTCACGTATAGTGTGTAATGTAATGTAATTCTGAATATTGACCTGCCATATCCTAAAGGTGTGTAATATGCGATCTGTTAGGATTTCACTTACCAATTCGAGTAGTTGTCATCTGATCACTCATATGTGACTTGCAATGTGTTATCATCTGTAGAATGACATCTCCTCCTGTTTCTCTCAAATTGAAAAATTATATCAATGAGAGACGCAGGAGGAGACGTCATTCTGCAGATGACCCCCAGTCTGCAAATCACTCGTGAGAGATCACACGACCACTCAAATTGGCAAATGAAATCTTAACAGTGTATATTACACATCTTGGGGATTCGACCAGTCAATGTGCAGAATGTCAGACACAGGGGAGACACCGGTCAGTCCAGGGCAGCAGAGCAGGGAGAAGCCATTGGGCATCCGCCTCCCTGGCTCCTCATCCTAGTTGCATCGTCCTCGGCAGAGATAAAATTTGTTTTATCTGAAATGTGGAAGCATCAGAGTAAAATATACACGACTGCAATAATGGAGACAGTGTCTGATTCCTTCCTCTCGGGAGTCGTGCAGGAGGAATCAGCTGTCAGATTCCTTACCTGGTAGCAAAATAACAGTGGAGTCTCATATGTTACATGGCCTCACTGCTGTCTGCATATCACATGTAATGGTTTAGGGTATGTTCACATGGGGCATCTTTTTTCTTACCACAAATATGCAGCGTTTTTGTACCAAGAATGCACCAAAAAGCACAGCGGCAAAAACGCAATGTGTTTTTGACACGTTTTTACCGTGTTTTGCCCAATGCGGTTTTTAAGTCTAATCAATTGACTGGAAGGGCTCATAAACGAAAACGCAAAAAGAATTGACATGCTGCATCTTGAAAAATGCAACCAAGATGCAGCCAACAAAAGATGCCCAGTGTGGACTGCAAAATCAAAATCCCATAGGCTTTGCTGGGAGGAGGAAATGCATGCATTTGGTGCAACTTTGTGACCTCAAAAATGCAACAAAAGTGTCCTGTGTGAACTTAGCCTTAGTGTCGTTATGAAGGCCATTCTATCAATGTAATGCATCGTCAGCAGCTGAGGTGTATTATGAGGTTCTGCAGCAGCTGAGTTGTGTATTATGGGGTTCTACAGCAGCTGAGGTGTATTATGAGATTTTGCAGCAGCTGAGGTGTGTATGATGAGGTTCTGCAGCAGCTGAGGTGTGCATTATATTACATTATTCGGCGTGGATTTATCTTGCAAATTTTATAAAATAATTATTTGCAGCATTGCCAAATGAGATGAGCCCAGACTGGTTAATAAAGGGATTACAGATATATGCCGTAGTTCTTCCATACACCGTGCCCCTCCCTCATGGTGTGTATGTGGTACTGCAGCTGAGTGTTAAGGTAATTTTAGCTGAGAGGCAGCGACACATACACAGTGCCCCCCCGTCCTCATGGTGTGTATGTGGTGCTGCACCTTAGTCTGTTCAGGTCAATGGCGCTGAGAGGCAGTAACACATATAACCTGAGGACTCTTTATTATTTATAAAGCAGAGATTTTTTTCTAATTTCTTACATTCCCCTTCAACATCTGTATTTTGAATTTTTTGGTTCAGAGAACACGCAGCATCAGACGCTGGCTCCATGGTGCCTTGTCTGGTATCATATGGTACATTTATCCACAGGATTTGTATAGTAGATGTTGATCCCACCAATGGGACCATGACCTGCGCCACGCTAAGTGTATAGGAATTTATACCATCTCTCCACAAAGAGCAGCAGCGCCTCATTCTGCAGATACATGTGCGCCCCATTGGGAGGATCCATATGTACCATCCATAATGTAATATCCAGGCATACAGCATGTACGAAATGAGAAGACCCCAAGAAGAATAATTTCAGATGTGGTGGAATTAATGTGGATTTGAGAAGCAGATTCTCCAGCACAAATCTGGAGGAGTTTATTGTACATTTGAAGAGATCAATTTTCTTAGGATATAAAAAATGGCCTCTGGTCCTCATTTGTTTCCTGGAAACTGGGTAAAAAATCTGTGGGGGGGGCACCAAAGTGCAGTTTTGCACAGGGCACCATTCAGGCTAAGGCCGGCCCTGTGCTCCGTATACTGTTAATGGCGGCTCTAAGCACGCCCCAACACTTTGTTTGATATTTAGCTCTGCACTGCAAGGCAACCTGTCAATAAAAGTGCCAGGGTGTGCTTACAACCCCTGTTCACAATGCAGTGAGCGATGAATGTAGCTGCTGCATGTGTAGGAGGGGGGCGAACTACGCCCACTCTTACGTAAGAAGTACTAGTATATTGTAAACTTAATGTATATAAGTAGAATGTATATATATGTACGATAATGCACGATGCAGAAGAGCTGGTTGGGTGCAGCGCTTGGTGCCCCTAGAAATTGTAGGTATATGATTGTTATAAACTGTAAATAATGTATAAGGTGTAATGTAGAAAACTGGACTCTCGTGGTGTGTTAGTTGGGAGAAATTAGTGCATGGCCAGGAGTACTGTAAATATAGGACCAATTAAGTACTATAGATAGGAAGTTGTAGTTGTAACTAGGGATCAAGCTGCCTGAGTGGAGATGATCGGAGTAGTTAGCTAGGTATTAGGATAGAGTAGGAACACAGTAAGAGCAACAAGGAGGTTACCAGGGAGACGAAGACAGAAGGGAGGAGTGAGCAGAAGGTTCAGAAGCAGAGAGGAGTTTGTTAATCTGTGAAGCGGTAGGAGCTGAAGCATAAAGACAGAGGCCCTGAGCCAGGCTCTGTCTAGGAAGGGAGGAATCCTCTCGTGTGTCAAGACCTCACTTTGCGGATGGTTTGTAGAGCGTCCTGAGATCGGTGGGACGTTTGGGTACAGCAACACCGCCGGCAGGTCCCTGAACTGGTCAGGAACTGCTATGCACCTGAGGGTCTAAGTGAGACACTGCAGCCACACAAAAAGGATACAGGTGAGGAAGCTTACATAGGACTAAACTGCTGGGGGATAGTGCCCAGGGGGAGTGCCAGGAAGATAGAAGTTTCTCCCTAGGAGAGCAGACTAGAGATGAGTGATGTTCGAGGCTCGAGGTTCGCCAATTTCATGTTCGAGTGATTTTGGGGGGTGTTCGAGAGGCTCGACGAACTCGAGCCTTTTGCTAAAAGCTCAACAGTTCGAGTAGCGTTCGAGAACGGTTCGATCAACAAAAAGCCTACCTAGTTACTAGCTGGCTTTTCACTGTAATAATGTGAGCCACTGTGAATCACGCTATTATCAAAATTCAGTGTATAGTGTGCGGGGGGAGCGTGGTTTAGATCAGTGCTGCTGCTGAGAGCTGAGAGAATGCCGATCACCTTTTTTTTTTTTTTTTTTCCCCTAACCGTGCGTACAGTGGGGCGGGCCAGGCTGTCAGCAAATCACAGAGACACACACTGCAAAGTGAATCTTTGCCAGACAAGCAAGGGCATGTGTCATAGGCTGTGCATGTCACATGTCCTTGCCTAATAAGAATAAGACACGGCCATTTTCCCCGTCGCCGCCATTATGTCTCTGCTGCGTGAGGGTGACAGTCACCGCTCCCGCTGCTGCTGCTGTGTGCGCTATAGAGATACAGTGCAATCTACACAGCGCTTTAGGGATTAGGGACTACTGGTTATTTCAGCCCTTTTCAGGGCTGATTTACAAGCGTTCATAGCCATAGCTGCTAGGCAGGTCCGTGCAAACGCTGTGTAGGGCTTTAGATAACAGCGTCTGGCTACCTCAGCTCAGGCAATTCCTTGCTGCATTTTTTCATTAGCAGGGATAGAAAGTGAGGCTTCCTTTGCTGTCCACTGACCCACTGCACCCGTGCATTCTACCCACCTGCCCATTTTTGCCACGCTATTTTATTTCCCCAAAGAGCTGACACTTTTTCTGCCATCCTAAAAGTGTCTGGAATACTAACTTAAGGCCCCGTTACACACAGAGATAAATCTTTGGCAGATCTGTGGTTGCAGTGAAATCATGGACATATTATTCCATTTGTACACAGCCACAAACCTGGCACTGATTGTCCACAATTTCACTGCAACCACAGATCTGCCACAGATTTATCTCTATGTGTGACAGGGCCTTTAGTGTTCCTTTGCTGTCCACTGACCCACAGCACCCGTGCATTCTACCCACCTGCCCATTTTTGCCACGCTATTTTATTTCCCCAAAGAGCTGACACTTTTTCTACCATCCTAAAAGTGTCTGAAATACTAACTTAGTGTTCCCTTGCTGTCCACTGACTCACAGCACCCGTGCATTCTACCCACCGGCACATTTTTGCTACGCAATTCTAATTGCAAACTGTGCTGCCACTGTTAGGGGCATACTAAAATTGACTGGGATAGTCAGTGTTGGTTCTTCAGCTGTCAATAAAGCTAGACCACTTCTGCATTGTACACACCTGTCCATTTTTGCTACGCAATTCTAATTGCAAACTGTGCTGCCACTATTAGGGGCATACTAAAATTGACTGTGATAGTCAGTGTTGGTTCTTCAGCTGTCCATAAAGCTAGACCACCACTGCAATCTACACCACCTCTGCATTTTTGCTACGACATTTTAAGTGTCCAACCTTGTAGCTAACAAAATGAGTGGCAAAGGACAGATGCTGGTGGAAAGGGCAACAGGCGTGTTGGAAAAGGAAAAAAAGTTTGTGTCCGTGGGGTAGGTGGGGAAGCTATATTAACATCTGCTGAAGAAAGGCCATCTTCCAGCAAAAGTAAGATGTCTACTACTTTCCATGGACAATCGGATGTGCTACCTTTCTTACGGAACCAAACAACTGCAACAATGGTAGATGATGCACAAAAAAAAGAACGTGCTTGAATGGATCTCAAGTGCTCCAACAAGTGTCCTCTCCTCCACCTCAACTTCAACATCCAAAAAACAACAGTCCTCTGAGTTGTCAACCCAATTGCACTTGCTTTTTCCCAACTCTCAAGTATCCACCCGCCCTGCAGAGTATGGTGTAACAGAGATGGCTGAGTCTGCAGAGCTGTTCAGTCACACTATAGGCTGGGAATCCGAGGTCTGCTCCCAAGCTACAGTGAGTACAGACCAGGAAATGATCTGCAGTGATGCCCAGAACTTTGTGAGTCTGATTCAGAACCTGATGACCAAGTTTCTGAGCATAATGTAGACCCTCATTCCCAAATTGTAACACCTGTTGGTGGAGACAATGAGGAACATACTGATGACGATGAGACGCAGATATCTGATTGGGATGACAACTTAACTATTCAGTCAGGGCAGGAAGAGGTTAGGTCTGAGGGTGAGGGGAGTGCAAACACAACGCTTGATGATGAAGTTATAGATCCCACTTACTGTCAACCCACAGTCAGGCCCTCTAGGAGGTCACCAGAGGCGGTGGAGGAGGATGCGACTGACGACAAAGTTACCTTGCGCCTTCCTGGATAGAGTCGGAGTACTGAAAGCACGTCGACAACTGCATCCTCAGCCACAACTCTGCCTCTGAGCACAAGTTGGGGTGGCTCTGCAGGTTGCATGGGCTCTAAGCCTTGCCTAGACTGGTACTTTTTTGACATCGCAAAGGATCTCCCAAATCATGTCATCTGTAAGATTTGTCGCCAGTCTATAAGTAGAGGCCAAAACCTCACTAGTTTGACAACTTCTTCCATGAATCGTCACATGAATAACAAGCATAAGTCCTAGTGGGAAACTCACCATGCTACAGTGCGGCCTAGCGGAGCAGGCCAACCACCGTCTGCCCCTTCAAGTGCATCCGCGCTCTTCATCCTTTATGACTGTGGGGACAGCTGTCACACATGTTTTTCCACGCAGACCTTCCACCTCTTTAACCGCAACAGGCAGTTTGCTTGGCAGGTCATCAGTTGTTTTGGAAGGGGAAACAAGTGCTGGTGTAGAGCTCTCTGACATCAAGAGCACCAACTTTGGATGAAGCCAACATCATGTCTCCGCCTGCACTTTCCTCACAGACCTGCAGTTTTCCAGGGACACCCTACTCAACCCTGTCTCCACACAGCAACCAGATCTCGGTCCCTCAGATGTGGACAAATAAAAGGCCATTTCCTCCGAGCCATGACAAAGCTAAGAGGGTGACTTTATCCCTCTGTAAGCTCTTGGCTACCAAAATACTGCCTTTCTGCCAGGTGGACACAGCAGATTTTCGAGACTTTATGTCAGTTGCAGTGCCCCAGTACCAGATGCCCAGTTGCCACTACTTCTCCAAGAAAGGTGTGCATGCGCTACACCAGCATGTCGCACACAACATCACCGCTTCCTTGAGAGTTCTATGTGTGACAGGGTGCATTTCACCACCGATACTTGGACCAGTAAGCATGGGTAGGGGCGTTACATGTCGCTGACTGGGCACTGGGTAACTATGGTGAGAGATGGAGAAGGGTCTGCTGAACAAGTCTTGCCGTTCCCACGACTTATGCATCAATCCTCTGTAGATAGAAGTTCCTCCACTGCTTCTGCCTCCTCAACCTCGTCTGGGTCCTCCACCTCCTCCCCAAGCCTGCCTGGTCATGCCACCCGCTTTATAACTGTGCACAAAGAATCCCACACACCTCCTTACTATGCTGGCAGCAGAGCTCAATGGCATCAGGCGGTATTTACCTTGAAATGTCTTGGAAATAAGAGTCAGACAGCTGAGGAGTTGTGGTCAGCTCTTGCAAGCAGTTTACTAAATGGTTGTCTCCACTCAACCTGCAGCCAGGGAAGGCCGTGTGCGACAATGCTGCAAACCTGGGTGCAGCCCTATGCCGGGGCAAGGTGACACACGTGCCTTGTATGGCTCACGTGTTGAACCTTGTTGTCCAGCAATTTTTAACCCACTATACCAGCCTAGATGGGCTTCTGCACAGGGCACGGTCACTCTTCGCTCACTTCCGCCGTTCAACCGCCGCAGCTGACCGACTTGCATCGCTCCAGAAGTATTTCGGCCTGCCAGTTCATTGCCTGAAATGCGATGTGCCGACACGCTGGAATTCGACTCCACATGTTGCAGCGACTGTGGCAGCACCACCGAGCCCTGGTGCAATACATTATGACGTATAGCCTGGGCGAACGAGATGCAGAGGTGGGGAAGATCACGCTGCTGGAGTGGTCTCAGATCAAGGACCTATGCACCTTTCGGCACACTTTCGACATGGTGACGAATATGTTTAGCGCTGACAATGCCATTATCAGCATGACAATTCCAGTCATTTACATGCTGGAGCACACGCTAAACACTATTCGGAGTCAGGGGGTGGGACAAGAGGAAGGGGAGGAAGTACAGGAGGATTCATATGCGCAAGGGATACCAACATCTACAAGGTCCAGACGTTCAGCATCACCAAGGCGGCAGTCATGGGACGGTGGTGGAGAGGGATTAACAAGGGCGCATGGTAGCAGCCAAAATGTTGAGGAAGGTGCAAGAGACCAGGATGAAATAGAGGACGAACTCTCGATGGGCATGGAAGACTCAGCAGATGAGGGAGGCCTGGGTCAAATTTCGGTTGAACGAGGTTGGGGGGAGATGTCAGAGGAAGAAAGCACGGTTATCACCTCGCCGTCACAAGCACAGCGATGACTTGGTCCGCATGGATGCACAAGACACATGAGCGCCTTCTTGCTGCACTACCTACAACATGACTCTCGGATTGTCCGAATTAGAAGTAATGATGACTACTGGGTTGCCACACTATTAGATCCCCGGTACAAGTCCAAATTTGGTGAAATAATTCCAGCCACAGAAAGGGACGCAAGTATGCAGGAGTATCAGCAGAAGCTGTTACTCAATCTTAGCTCGGCTTTTCCACCAAACACCAGTGATGCACAGAATGAATCTCCCAGTTGTAACTTGCCAAGCATGGGACTGTCTCGTCATTATCAGTCTAACCGTACCAGCAACACCGTATCTTGTGCTGGTACCAGCAATTTTATGGAATCGTTTCATAATTTTTTTAGACCATCCAATGCAAGGCCACAAGAGACAAGAAGTCTGACACGTAGTCAACGGCTGGAGAGGATGATACAGGAGTATCTCCAAATGAACATTGATGCCATGACTTTGCAACTGGAGCCTTGCTCATTTTGGGCTTCAAATCTTGAAAAATGGCCTGAGCTCTCCACTTATGCCTTGGAGATCTTGTCGTGTCCCGCAGCCAGAATTGTCTCTGAACGTGTCTTCAGTGCTGCTGGGTGTGTGCTGACAAATAAGCGCACGCGTCTGTCCAGTGACAATGTGGAAAGACTAACGTTCATCAAGATGAACAAGTCATGGATCCGCAAGGACTTTACTACCCATGTGTCATCCTGGAGAGAGTAAAGGCTGGCGTATTTTTGACTGTGCTTGATGCAAATCTACCTGTCAAGTTTGCAACTGGGGCACAAGTGATGCCACTGAAGTGGTGTCTGTGTGGCCCAATTTTTGGAAAAAAGGGAGACTCTGCTTGGAGTCCTCTTGTGGTGTTTTTAAAAATGATCCAAGATGAACAAGTCATGGTTCAGCAAAGACTTTGCTACCTACCCCAGTGTCATCCTGCGGACAGTTAAGGCTGGCGTATTTTTGACTGTGCTTGATGCAAATCTACCTGTCAAGTTTGCAACTGGGGCACAAGTGATGCCACTGAAGTGGTGTCTGTGGGACCCAATTTTTGGAAAAAAAGGGAGACTCTGCTTGGAGTCCTCTTGCGGTGTTATTAAAAATGAGCCAAGTTGAACAAGTCATGGTTCAGCAAAGACTTTACTACCTACCCCGGTTTCATCCCGGGGACAGTTAAGGCTGGGGTATTTTTGACTGTGCTTGATGCAAATATACCTGTCAAGTTTGCAACTGGGGCACAAGTGATGCCACTGAAGTGGTGTCTGTGGGGCCCAATTTTTGGGAAAAAGGGAGACTCTGCTTGGAGTACCCTTGATGTGTTTTACATGATTTTAGAAGGGCATGACATGCCTATATCTGTGTCTCCTCCTCTTTTTCCTCGTCCAACTGTTTTGTTTTCGCATGAGTATATGTCCTTGTCACTTTCCCATGTGTTTGTGGTGTCTTGGGAGTTGTTTGTCACCTTCTGGACACCTTTTGAAGGTGTTTTCTATGTGTTTTTATGTGTTTGTGTTTGCCTCCCATTGTTTTCAATGGGGTTCGAGAGGTTCGTCAAACGAACCGAACCGAACTCGAGCCTTTAGAGGCTCGCTCATCTCTAGAGCAGACATAGCATGAGTGGTCCTAAGGGCCTGAGGCACGGATGAAGATTGATCTGCAATAAAGCTTCCTGTTTGTTTTACCAGAGACTGACGTGTGTTCTATGTTGCCCTCCCCGTCTATGACGAGGACCCAGCAAGTAAAGGTGAAGGTGACCTTGAACATAATGACAAATGCCTTATGCCTCAACGGGAGCATCTCACGCACATATACATTTCATGAAGCTAGGGGAAGCACTGCCGGCCATCACCCGACTCCCCTCTTCACATGCACGCCTCAATAACTGAAAGCCTGCAGCTCCCGGGAGGGATAAAGTGCATTTACTCCTGGTAACCACACTTTCAGTAAGAACCAACCCCACTATAACACATGCAGTCTAACCCTATATCTGCAGATTTAATGCGCTTGGGGACATGACATGTTCCCTTCAAAAATATTGAAATCTGCAAACGGTTCTGCATAGAGGATGAGAACAGGATCTTAGTGCCAACTATTATATAATTTTATCCTAAAAGTCAGTATGAACCCTTTGAAAAGCCTTGCCAAATGACATAGATTCTACATTGGCTTCTTATCCTATTTGTAGACATGTTTTATGGTGTGTACACCTTATCAATGCAAAGTAAGTGTACTGAATTGGCTGGGTGAGAGGCCTCTGACAGGAGATCTGCTTGTGGAGTGGTCCAAGTCTGAAAAGGTTATTTCCATCGGCGGGTCAAACCGGGTAATAAAAAAAAACAAAAAACGATTAGGGGCCGGAATTAATCCCGGAAATCTGGCCACATGACGGTCCCCATATAAGTCTATGGGGACCAAAATCCAGTGCTTTAAAATGGTGGTAGAAGGAATGGTGGGATAGGAGTGTGGAGACAGGGGCTCAGTGGGTGCTCTCGTCCACTGAAACCCGTCGCCTTTAGAAAGACAGCGTGGCTCAGGGCTCATCCCAACTGAACGCCGGCCTCCTTAACCGTGGGCGTAACACTACACAGACAACACAGGGTGAGGGAACCACACTAATTAGACTTTATTGGATCCCCAAACAATTAACGGCACATAACACATAACCAGCAAAACACACAAATGTAACAGGCAACAGAGTCTCACCCTTCCGCTGGCTCACCAGGGATTTAGAATGTCCTTGCCTCAGAGGTTCCAGGGCCGCTTACTCCAATCTAGCAGCACCCCGCTTTTGGCGGGCACCCACCGAGAAAGGAATAGCGCCAGATTTAGGAAGCTGGCTGAGGTCTGCAAAGTCTGTTCCAGGTGACTGAACTGTCCCAACCTGAGTGTCCTCCTTAGGTAGTCCTGTATGATGTTACAATCCTGGCAGCCGGAGTCGAAATCCCTAGGCTGTGGATATGGTCTCCAACCGGAACTGGAGTCCCTAGATTGAAGCCATAAGATATCCTGATCCTCTAGTCAGCTCCAAAGAGCTTAGACTGGATCCATCAGCATCCATCAACAAGAACCTGGTGGCTTAAAGAAGTCCCTTTTTATAGCCACAGCCTTCCACTTAGATACACTGCATCCTCATCGATTGGTTGGACAAGAGCGCCTATCCCATTGGATGAATCTCAAGCTGCATGGACAATGTTCATTTAAATGATGTGCATAGAAAGACTGAAGATATCTACATGGACTCTGCAAGTCACAGACTCGACAATGGCTACTAAGGTAATTTACATTAGATTAGCAATACAACAACTACATTACAATGAATGCTCCGAAGAGTCTGGTCCCAAACAATAGTTAAGCAAACATGAGTTACCACACAGTAGAACAATACGTCTGGCTGAATGTTAAGAAACTTTAACCCATGAGAGGCATTGGGTGTCCATGTCGTCACAAGGAGCATGTGCGTTATACTTACCAAGTCTCTGAGCGGCTCTAACCCTACTTCCAGGGTTAACCACTATCCTTCATACATATTTACTGCTTCCCCCTCCTAACGGCAGTCCTCGCATCTCTGATTGTGCTGTAATGTAATCTCGTCTGACTGCAGCCAATCTCCAAAGACTGTCAGAAGGCTGCATATATTGCAGCACACCCCTCTCCGTACCGATGCATATGATAGAGAGGCGTGTGCTGCAATATATGCAGCCTTCTGACAGCCTTTGGCGATTGTGCTGTAATTTAATCTCGTCTCCTGATGAACTCCAGCTAATAAATGGGGAGAAACGCGTCGAGCCTTTGTTACTTCTTATTTGGTTAAGGACTATGGAGAGCCTGGGTACTACCATAAGAGAGAGAGAATATTACTGAAGGGCATTTGACCCGAATACATCTCAGATAAGTGATTCTTCTTTTTTGTTTCCTCTGATGTCAAATGATATGACCCCATAACTCTGCTTGATAAGAAGGGAGGTCAGGGATATCATTGGAGGGAAAGCCACCGAGGAATGGGGGCACCACTTTTCCTTTAGGCTATGTGCGCACTAGAAAAGTGATTTTTCTCAAGAAAATTTCTTGAGAAACTTCTGGGAGTTGAAGATTACCGCACCTGTAGTCAAAAACCGCACCAAATCCGCGGGGAAAACGCATGCATTTTTGCCGCGATTTTGCCGCGGTTTTGCCGCGGTTTTTCCGCAGGTTGGTCCCTGCGGTTTTTTATGCTGAACAGAAATAAATAATATAGATAATCGATAGACAGACAGATAATGGATAGAGGGAAAGATGGATAGATGAATAGATAGATAGATAGATAGATAGATGAGAAAGACCTATATATGTCCCACCCCCCTACATATTCTAAGATGGCACCCTTTAGTAACTTTCATGTGGCACTAAAGGGTGCTTAGCCTTGTATTTAGCCAAAACATAAATAAATAATAAAAAAAAAATGACGTGGGGTTCCCCCTATTTTTGTAGCCAGCTAGGGTAAAGCAGACAGCTGCAGCCTGCAAACTACAGCTGGCAGCTTCACCTTGGCTGGTAATCTAAAACAGAAGGCACCCCACGCTGTTATTTTACATTAAATAATTTAAAACAAAAAACGTGGGGTCCGCCCCAAATTGGATCACCAGCCAAGGTAAAGCGGACAGCTGGGGTCTGATATTCTCAGACTAGGGAGGTCCATAGCAGGCTGCAGCCGCCCCAGAAGTGGCGCATCCATTAGACGTGCCAATCCTGGCGCTTCGCCCCAACTCATCCCGTTGCCCTGGTGCGGTGGCAAACGAGGTAATATATGGGGTTGATGCCAGATGTGTAATGTCACCTGGCATCAAGCCCTCGGGTTAGTGATGTCACGCGTCTATCAGATACCTGACATCACAAACCCAGTCAGTAAGAAATATCAAATAGACAACAAAAAAAATTTTATTTGAAAAAAAACACTCCCCACATTCCCTCTTTCACCAATTTATTGATAAGAACAATCAATTCCACGTCCGGCGTAATCCAATAAGGGGGGGGCGTAACACGGCGATCCATACCATAGTCACTGTCCCAGTCCATGAAGAACAGAATGTTCCCCATTGGCTGGGAGAGCAATGCAGTGACCTGAGCTAACATCAATAGCCCAGGTCACTGCAGGGGAGGACGAGCGCTGCTGTCAGGAGGATAGATGAGATCATTACCTGCTGTGATAATCTCCTGCAGTCCTGCCATCAGCACTGTCACTGCCTTCTATGCCCGCCGCGTTGTCAGCAGTATCGCAAGAGCCCGTGACGTCACCGCTAGTGACAGTCTCGGGCCGCTCGCGAGACGGGCATAGACAGCAGTGATTGCGGTGACGTCAGGAGGCAGCAGATCATCACAGCAGGTAATGATCTCATCTCACCTCCTGACAGCAGCGCTCGGCATCCCCACGGCTGCACGCACTGCTGTGTGTCAGTGTCTGCCTGCGCTGCAGGGTGACAAGCTGCCGATACTGCGGGCAGACACTGACACTGCTGTGCGTGCAGCGGCGGGGCTGCAGCGGGCACCCGCCGGACGTCACACGGAAACGCTTCTGTGCGGCGTCCAGGGAGTGTGACATGTGTGTTTACTCTGCTCCGCTTCCTCTTCTTGGCATAATGACATCACTCCCTGAAAAACCGCAGGGAGCGATGAGCATTGCGGCTATACCGGGGGTATACCGCACATCATTTGCTACCTGCGGTATACCCCCGGAATTTCACGATTACATTACAGTGAATGGAGTGAAATTCCGGGGGTATTCCGCAGGTACCTGCGGAAAATAATGGACATGCTCATTTTCTCAAGAAAGTTTCTTGAGAAAAATCCGCAGCGTGCGCACAGCTATTTTTTGTTCCCATAGGTTTTGCTGGGAAATGTTTACAGAAAGATTTCAAACCTTTCTCAAGAAATTTCCGCAGCAAATCCGCGGGTAAAACGGCCTAGTGCGCACATAGCCTTAGGGTGCGTGTAACGTAAGTTATATCTCCATTGGTACGTAGGGGTAAGAAAGATTGAGGGTCATCTAGAATCTGCCCCTTCAGTATTATTATCAAATTGATGCTCTGAATATATATAAAAATTTTCTCTTGACAGGAATAATTTATTACGGCTGTCCCATGGTCCTGGGATTTTTTTGTGTGTTCTTATTCACGGTGTGGGATGTTTAAAATTTTTAGTAAGACTAAATAAAAGTGTTTTTTATGTATACTAATTAAGGTAGCTCTTGAGGATAAAATTGGATGCACTACCTTCTGTGAATTTGAATTCAAGTGTTGTTTGACATTTATTATTATTATTATTATTAATATTATTACATTATTTAATTTGTGTAAAAAGGGGTTAATAACAGCTCACAGCTGCCACTAAGCCCTAGATTAGTAATTGGAGGCATCTATGAGACCCCCCCATTACTAATCTGTAAGTGAAATGAAATAAACACAAACACCGAAAAAATTCTTTAATTGAAATAAAAACACCCGCTTTCACCCCTTTTTAACCCCAAAAAACACCCTGGTCCGACATAATCCACATGAGGTCCCACAACAATTCCAGCTCTCCTTCATCTGCAGTGACAACGCACGGCCATAGAACATGACCGCCCTCTGTGAGCTTGAGGCAGAGTATGAGCCACACGATGAGCAGCGACATCACTCAAGATTTTTGCGTTCACAACTGGAGGTTCCCAGTGTCCTCCACCTGTGATCACAGGTAACCTCACCTGAGATTACTCAGTTCAATGAGGTCAGGTTACCTGTGATCACAAGTGAAGGACTGTGGGAACATCCAGCTGTGATCGCAAAAAACCTGAGTGACTTCACTGCTCATCGCGCAGCTCGTTCTCTGCTTGAAGCTCATAGCGGGTGGTCATTTCAGATGTAGCAGAGCTAGAATTGTTGTGGCACCCCGTGTGGACTATGTTGGAACTGGTTGTTTTGGAGGTCAGTAAAGGGGTGAAAGAAGGTGGGGGTTTTTTGTATTTTATTTCAAATAAAGGATTTTTTCAGTATTTGTGTTTATTTCTTTTCACTTACAGATTCGTAATGGGAGGGTCTCATAGATACCTTCCATTACTAATCTAGGGCTTAGTGGCAGCTGTGGGCTTTTTATTAACCTCTTATTACCCCAATTTCCACTGCACTAGGGCAATCAGGAAGAGCCGTGTAAAGTTGCGGGATTGTCGCATCTAAAGAGGGCTTTACACGCTACAATAAATCTTACGATGTGTTGGCGGGGTCACGTTGTAAGTGACGCACATCCGGCATCGTAAGTAATATTGAAGCGTGTAAAACCTACGTGCAATTGAACGAAAAACCGTTCATCGCATGCACGTCGTTCAAAACCTAAAAACTGTACGTCGGGTTGTTCAATGGAACGATGAACAGATCTTACCTGCGTCCCGCGGCTCCCACCGGCAATGCGGAAGGAAGGAGGTGGGCGGGATGTTTATGTTCCACTCATCTCCGCCCCTCCGCTTCTGTTGGCCGGCTGCCGCGTGACGTCGCTGTGACGCCGAACGTCCCTCCCACTCCAGGAAGTGGATGTTCGCCGCCCACATCAAGGTCGTATGGAAGGGTAAGTACGTGTGACGAGAAATAATCATTTGTGCGACAAATTGATCGTGCCGCACATACGTTGGGGGCGGGTGCGATCGCATACGATATCGTATGCGTAATTGTACCGTGTAAAGCAGGCTTAATGGATGCAACAATCTTGGGTGGCTGCAGGCTGCTATCTTTAGGTTGGGGGGGTGAGTTGACAGACCGCTAAACTCTTTCCCATCGATGCATTGACTCGGACGCTGGGGGTGTTTTACAACTTTTATTGAGGAGATCAGTGTAAAACTACAAGAAACAAATGAAAGTACTCAGTACAACATACAGCATATCTGAGATACATAGCATTCAGTTTGATACAGGGCATACAGTGTAATGCACTACATTGCTAATACTCAGTAGCTATAATGATAGAGAACTACTTGATATTGTCATGCGGAACAGAGCAGCTACACTATACAATTTGATGAGCTCTAGCAAGGGGATCATAACAACTCACCGACTGTGCTATGTAGAGGTAAACAGCTGAAATCCAGAGAGAAAGATCAGCATGCAGAAAGTTAGTGTACATGTAATTATAATGGCTGCTGAAGAAGGAACAGGGCCAATATAAAAGGCTGATGGGAAATTACATAAGCCTTGGTGAGACAATTTTCATTGCACAGTAACCAATGAAACAAGAGATAAACAAGTTGCAGTAAGAGAACATTGTCAACAGATGGCGATGTTGGATAAGTAAAACTCAACTTTATCACAAGGCAAGTAAACTAAATATATGCATTTCTATAAAGGCATGACACTCTCTCCGTCTGGCATCCAGGGGATACCACATGAACTTCAACTAGAGCAATAGAATAATTTCAGATACAGGTCTAAGAAACAGCTTTCCACTTTGCTTGGGAATTCTGATATCGACCACCTTCCTGACCTGTCCATCTTGACTTGGGAAGACCTTGGTTACCAATCCTAGAAGCCACTCGTTCCTTTTAGATTGAGTGTTCTTTACTAGGATGACATTTCCAGGTTTCATGTTGGGCCTACTAGCTTGCCATTTATCTCTTGTCTGTAACATAGAGAGATATTTGTTTATGACAATGATACCAGCCTTTGCATGGAACAGATCCCGATCTGTTTTTAAAAGATCTAATGACATGAATCAGGCAAGCCAAGGCTCTGTAGGCCAACCTCCAGGTGCAGAATCTAAGGAAGTGACTGGAATCAAGGTGCCTGTTGGTGATCGTTGTGTTAAGTGCCGAAACTTGAGGTCGAATCTCTACATCTGATTCGGGTTCGAAGAGTTCATGTGTATGTGTCTTGTGAGCAGTGGGTACTGGTTGATACAGAAGTGCAGGCACGACTAGTCAGGTGGTGTCTTTAATATGTGATGCCGGTACCACTCTGGTCGCATGGTCAGCAGGATTCTGGTCGGTCGGTGCATATCTCGACTGAAAAGGCTGTGAAGACCTCCTAATTCTGAGTTAATCTGCGTTATTTACGTAGACATAGAATCTCCTAGTCTCGTTATGAATGTAGCCTAACACTACTTTGCTATCAGTGAAGAATTCTGCATCTTAAAGCTGTAGGTCGAGTTCTGATGTGATAAGTTCTGGAAGGTTTATGCCACGAACAGCAGCGCAGAGTTCTAGTCTGGGTATGGTGGATGCGGGACATGGGGTCAACTTGGCCTTTCCCATGACGAACCCTATGTGGACATTACACATGACATCTATCGTTTTCAAGTAGGAGACTGCGGCGGCTATGGCTTTAACTGAGGCATCGCTGAACACGCACAGCTTCCTGGAGAGAACACTCTGTGAGGGAATACATGTGTATGGCCTGTGTATATGCAGGTCAGATAACATCTTTAGAGAGTCCCTCCAGGTTACCCACGGAACGTCTTTCCAGGGTAAAAAGTGGGGTGTCCCAATCAACCGAGTCTACAATTAATTCTTTTAGCAAAATCTTATCTTGGATGATCACCGTTGCAGCAAATTCAAGGTCGTCATATAGACTGTTGATTGTGGACAGGACTCATCGTCATGTGAAGGGTTTTTGCTCTAGGTTAACCTGAAACGTGAAGGTATCAGACTTTAAGTCCCAATTGAGCCCAATGCGGGCGTCACACGAGACGATCTATCGTGCGATATCTCGTCGGGGTCACGGTTTTCGTGATGCACATCCGGCATCGTTTGCGACGTTGTTTTGTGTGACACCTCTGAGCGACTCTGAATGTTCGCAAATCGGTTACAAATCGTGTATCGTTGACACGTCGCTCATTTTTAGGCCCCTTTCACATGTCAGTGATTCTGGTACGTTTGTGCTTTTTTTTAAACGTACCAGAATCACTGACATACGCAGACCCATTATAATGAATGGGTCTGCTCACACGTCAGTGATTTTTCACTGCACTTGTCTCCGTGCGGCATACCCGCGTGTGCGTGATTGCCGCACGGAGACATGTCCATTTTTTTCTGGCATCACTGATGTCCCACGGACTACGCAGGGGTGTGGTCCGTGAAACACGTGCCAGAAAAAAACGTGCTTTTAAAATAAAAAACATTTTAACTCACCCGGCGTCCAGCGATGTCCTCTGCAGCCCGTTCTCCCTGCTTCTTCTGAGCCGGCTCATTATTGTCGCGCATATTCATTATGCGCGACACAGCCGACCCGGAAGCAGCTGCTGCGGGGGTCACCGCCGGCCGGATGCTGCACCGCGGGAGTGATCAGCACCATGGACAGCGGGAGCGGGCGCAGGTGAGTTGTTTTCTTAGTGCAATCACGGGCCACGGAGAACAGAGCCCGGATTGCACTTAGACAACCCACGTGTGCCGTGAATCACGGCACACGCAGGGACATGTGCGTGTTTTACACGCCAGTGAAAAACGTCACTGTTTTTCACTGACGTGTGAAACGGGCCTTAAAGAGTGGTTTATTTTTCTGCGCGCTTGTTGTTCATCGTACCCGGGGTAGCACACATCGCTCCGTGTGACACCACGGGAACGATGAAAACAGCTTACCTGCGTCCCACGGCTCCCGCCGGCTATGCGGAAGAAAGGAGGTGGGCGGGATGTTACGTCCCGCTCATCTCCACCCCTCCACTTCTATTGGGCGGCCGCTGTGTGACGTCGCTGTAACGCCGAACATCCCACCCCTTCAGGAAGTGGATGTTCGCCGCACACAGCGACGTTGCTCAGCAGGTAAGTACGTGTGACGGCGGTTTAACGACTTTGTGCTTGTGCACGATAGATCGTACCGTGTGACGCCCGCATTAGACACTGTTGTACGGGAAGAGAGTCTATGGAGAAGTCTAGGTCTTTCAGATCGGTGGCGTAGTCTTCGGTGGAAAATGCTTCCATCACAGTTTTGCTATTAGAAGCTATCTTATGCAATCTGAGATTAGAACAATCAAGTGCATTCTGAGTTCTCTTGAGTAGGCTGATTGCAGCCTGTGGCAATTGAAGAGACTTTAGGCCAGGGGTGGGGAACCTCCGGCCCGCGGGCCGCATGCAGCCCGCCATGACCTTTTATGCGGCCCCCGGGCACATTCCCGGGGGCTGCAGTGCTGGGGCCGCCAGCCCTTTAAATGACCACATGCACTGTTTGGGAGAACCAATGGGCTCTCCCGCTGTCAGGTAGCATAATCAGCGGTGTGTGCCCGCCCCTCTGTTCCCTCGTGCTGTGTGTGCCCGCCCCTCTGTTCCCTCGTGCTGTGTGTGCCCGCCCCTCTGCCCTCCGGAGTGATCTGCCCGCCCCTCTTTCCACTCGTGCGGTCTGCCCGCCCCTCTTTCCACTCGTGCGGTCTGCCCGCCCCTCTTTCCACTCGTGCGGTCTGCCCGCCCCTCTTTCCACTCGTGCGGTCTGCCCGCCCCTCTGCCCTCCGGAGCAGTCTGCCCGCCCCTCTTTTCCCTCGTGCGGTCTGTCCGCCGCTCTGCCCTCCGGAGCGATGTGCCCCCTCTGCCCTCCGGAGCGATGTGCCCACCCCTATGTCCTGTCGTGTGGTGTGACCGCACCTTTCAACTTCAGAGCGATCTGCCCTCCCCTCTGCCCTCCGGCCTGCACTGTCTCCGGCGCTGTGTGCGCGCGCCTGCATCCGGCTCCCCGTCCAGTACTTTGTGTACCCTCCCCCCAGAGTTGTGTGCAACGATCAGTGCTGTGTCCCTCACCCCATGCTGTCTATCACCTCAGGTTTGTGGCTCCCCAGTAATGTCAGGGCTCTGCAGGTGCTGTGTGCAGAGCCCTGACATTACTGGGGGGCAGTGCTGTGTGCCCTCCCAATGCTGTGCGTGCCCCCCAGCCCCTCTTGCGTTCTGTGTGCCCCCCAGCCCCTCTTGCGTTCTGTATGCCCCCCAGCCCCTCTTGCGTTCTGTATGCCCCCCAGCCCCTCTTGCGTTCTGTATGCCCCCCAGCCCCTCTTGCGTTCTGTATGCCCCCCAGCCCCTCTTGCGTTCTGTATGCCCCCCAGCCCCTCTTGCGTTCTGTATGCCCCCCAGCCCCTCTTGCGTTCTGTATGCCCCCCAGCCCCTCTTGCGTTCTGTATGCCCCCCAGCCCCTCTTGCGTTCTGTATGCCCCCCAGCCCCTCTTGTGTTCTGTATGCCCCCCAGCCCCTCTTGCGTTCTGTATGCCCCCCAGCCCCTCTTGCGTTCTGTATGCCCCCCAGCCCCTCTTGCGTTGTGTATGCCCCCCAGCACCTCTTGCGTTGTGTATGCCCCCCAGCACCTCTTGCGTTGTGTATGCCCCCCAGCACCTCTTGCGTTGTGTATGCCCCCCAGCACCTCTTGCGTTGTGTATGCCCCCCAGCCCCTCTTGCGTTGTGTATGCCCCCCAGCACCTCTTGCGTTGTGTATGCCCCCCAGCACCTCTTGCGTTGTGTATGCCCCCCAGCACCTCTTGTGTTTTCCTTCAGCGTCTCCTGTGACTTATACATCACATTGGAGATGCTGGGGGCATATACATCATTGGAGATGCTGGGGGCATATACATCACAGGAGACACTGGGGACATACACAACACAGGAGGGGCTGTGGGCATTTACATCCCAGGAGGGGCTGGGAGCATATATAGCTCCTCATGAGATGTATGTGCCTCCAGTGTCTCCTGTGATGTGTATATACAGCAGTCCCAGCGTTTCCTTTGTTGTGTATACGTCAGTCCCAGCGTTTTCAATGTGATGTATATGCCCCCAGCCCCTCCAGTGATGTATGTGCCTTCAGTGACTCCTGTAATGTATATAGAGCAGTCCCAGTGTCTCCTATGTGTTGTGTGTGCCTCCAGCGTCTCCTATGTGTTGTGTGTGCCTCCAGCGTCTCCTATGTGTTGTGTGTGCCTCCAGCGTCTCCTATGTGTTGTGTGTGCCTCCTGCGCTTCAGACAGACAGAAAAGCAGTTGTGAGAAGAAACATGATTAGTATCATCCAACATCACAGCCGCACCAAAGAGAAGCCGCTCCGGCCGCCACAGTAAGGGTGAGTTAATTGACCAAATATAGCCGGGTAATTTTCACATTGATAATTTTGTGCGGCCCCCGAAGGTTGGCAGAAATTTCCAAATGGCCCCCGGCTGAAAAAAGGTTCCCCACCCCTGCTTTAGGCCATCATCTTCGTAGAAGTCTCTTTCAATGAACTGTCTAACGTCTTCATCAAAGTCCTTTTCCCTTCCCCGCACAGATCGCTTAAGACCGTAGATTGCTATCGCAGGGGATAGACTATTGCCAAAAACATGCATCTTCATACAGTACTCTACAATGTCTTTAGTAGGTTTTTTATCTCTGAACCAAAGGAACCGTAGGAAGTCTATGTTCTTCGAGTAGAAAGCAGTGAAACATTTGTTGTATATCTCAAGTGATGGCAACTGTTTCTTTCCAAATTCTGATGAGAACACCAATGAGCGTATTGTTGAGGTCAGGACCTGTTAAAAGGACATCATTCAAGGAGAGTCCTTGGTATCGCGAGCTTGGAGTCTAACACTACGCGTATCTGTCCAGGCTTTTTAGGGTGATATACAGCGAACATCGAGAGATACCAGCATTCATTGTCCTCTTTCAGAGGTAGAGCTACCTCTGCATGATCATTTTTCAATATTTTGTCCATGAAAGCAAAGAAATGTGCCTCCATTTCCGGCTTCCTTGATAAACTGCATTTTAGGTAGGTAAGGCGCTTTAGTGCCAGCTCTTTGTTGTTAGGAAGACGGGGTCTCTGTGGCTTGAATGGTAGTGGAGCCACCCAGCTTTTGTTTTTATCCTTGTGAAATCCTTGATCCATTATCTCCATGAAGGTCTCATCTTCAATGGAATGGGCTGGTTTATAATCTTCTTTGGTGTTTTGGAAGACAGTACACCCTAGGTGATCTTTGCCTCCATTGCATAAGTCATCCATGGCGTATCTGTCTTCCCTACCATTTAAACATGCCGAGTTGGTGAGTTTCTCCTTTACTAGGAATTTGTTGGGGCAGGGTAGGAAAAAGGATGGACGACCACTCTCCAATGTGTTCGTGTAGAGAGAGTGGACGTTGTTCGGTTTGTGAGTGTTTTGTGAGTGTTTCGGGTAACCAACCCGATATTTACCTTGGTTACCACCGCACGGAGCTAAACGTGCAGAGAGCAGGGAGCAGCGCACACTGAGCGCTGGCTCCCTGCTCTCCTAGTTACAGCACACATCGGGTTAATTACCCGATGTGTGCTGCAGCTAAATGTGCACAGAGCACGGAGCAGCGCACAATGCTTAGCGCTGGCTCCTTGCTCTCCTAGTTACAGCACACATCGGGTTAATTAACCCGATGTGTGCTGCAGCTACATGTGCACAGAGCAGGGAGCAGCGCACAATGCTTAGCGCTGGCTCCTTGCTCTCCTAGTTACAGCACACATCGGGTTAATTAACCCGATGTGTGCTGCAGCTACATGTGCACAGAGCAGGAGCCGGCACTGACAGTGAGAGCGGCGGAGGCTGGTAACAAAGGTAAATATCGGGTAACCAAGGACAGGGCTTCTTGGTTACCCGATGTTTACATTGGTTACCAGCCTCCACAGAAGCCGGCTCCTGCTGCCTGCACATTTAGTTGTTGCTGTCTCGCTGTCACACACAGCGATCTGTGCTTCACAGCGGGACAGCAACAACTAAAAAATGGCCCAGGACATTCAGCAACAACCAACGACCTCACAGCAGGGGCCAGGTTGTTGCTGGATGTCACACACAGCAACATCGCTAGCAACGTCACAAAAGTTGTTCGTTAGCAGCGATGTTGCTAGCGATGTTGCTTAGTGTGACGGGGCCTTAAGGGCGAGTTATGAGTACAGTTTATGTTTCCTCACCTTGTGAACTCTGATGATGTCTCGCCCCAGCAAAAGGACCAACTTGGCTTGAGAATTGAGTGTGGGAATGAGATGCACTATGTTTCTCAAATGTGGATGGTGTAGTGCCGCTTCTGGAGTGAGGATTTCTTCTCTATTGTTCGGGATGGAAATGCACTCGATTAATGTAGGAAGGGGTAGGGATGTCTTCCCATCCAGAGATTCGATTTGATAACCTGTCGCCCTCCTACCAGATTCTTTTCATTACTCCTGTACATGTTTTCAGTGAGTAGGAGGAGCTACGTCCCTTGATTTTAAAGATGTCAAAGAAAGCCGAGCTGGCGAGTGATCTATTACTCTGGTGGTCGAATATAGCATAGAGTTTAACCGCCTTTTCTTTGTGGTCTATAGGATAAACTGTAACCAGACAGATCTTTGAGCAGGATTTGTTAGTAAAACCTTCTCCACAAACTTGAGTGCACTGGGGTGACACTTCAGGAGATGTATGTACTGTCTTTCTCCTCCCCACCGTGCTCTGTATGTCGGACTATGTGCGAGGAGTTCTGTGGGGCTGGCTCTAAGTGTAGAGCTGTGCTGGGCTCTTGACTGTTACACTCTGAACAAGTGATACTGGCTTTGTAGTCTCTAGCTAAGTGGGATGTAGATGCGCAACATCTGTAACATATGTTGTTCCCTTTGAGGAAGATTCTACGGTCTTTAAGATATTTTCCGCTAAACCCCTGCACTTTTGCAGTGAGTAAGGCCTTTTGTGTAGGTGGCACTCTCTAGCTGGATCGATTGTTAGTGACCCTTCAGGTTCTGTTATACTGTGGGTCTTGTATGATGAATCTGTAGCAGACACATTAGTTTTGTGTACGGTGATATGTGAGTCTCTGGGGTTGCGTACTGGAGCAGGCTTACCTGTTCGTGGATTGACGGGATCTATGGCGGAAAGGTCGAAGCTGGGATAATTTCTGATCTTGGCTTGCTGGTGCACGAAATCTACAAAGACGTAAAATGGAGGAAACGGCACATTGTAGCGCTGTTTGTAATCTGAACCCTGGTTCAACCATTTCTCTTGCATACTGTAAAGCAGCTTCTTCACTATGGGTTTAATGCCTCTGGTTGTATTTAGGGACACCAGGTCTGACAGGTCTCTTTCAATCTTGGTGACTTGGAGTTCTACCAAGAGGTTGCTTAATTTTATATAACAGGCACAAACCTTTGCTAGGGTGGTTGATGCTGATATCTCTGATGCGTTTTGTGTGTTCTACTGATTTATTTCCTAGCCACTTAACCAAGAGATTGATCTCTTCATTGGCAGAGATTTCTAAGCCAGCCATGACGTTTCTGACAGAAGCTCTCCACGCTCTTTAACTTTTGGGACGGTCATTAAACTTTAAGAGACCTTAGGTGAATAACTCACGACGTGCGAAGAACTTGAGAAAAGCTGGTAGCTTTTGATTTCTGAGAGGATGGTCCAAATACATGTTGCTATGATGAGGTCTCAGTGAGTTATTGTTGTCATAAAATGCATTGTCGCCACGATAGTCACCGTCGGGGTCCTCCATCTTGTGGGGGTTTGCTGTGTAGTAGGAATCTACAAACTTGGGTGCAGGTGGCACTGATGGTGGTAGGTGGATGGAATTACTTCATGCTTAACGTGCCATTCAGCCATCAACCTTCATTCACCAATCATCCCATGTTAAGCATGAAGTAATTCCATCCACCTATCCATAGAGAAAGATCAGCATGCATAATGTCAGTGTCCATGTAACTATAATGGCTGATGAAGAAGAAAGGGCAGGGCCAATGCAAAAGGTTGATGGGAAACTACATAAGCCTTGCTGGGACAATTTTCATTGCACAGTAACCAATGAAACAAGAGATAAACAAGTTGCAGTAAGAGAACATTAACAACAGATGGCGCTGTTGGATAAGTAAAACTCAACTTTATCACAAGGCAAGTAAACTAATTATATGCGTTTCTATAAAGGCATGACAGTTAGCCCTCCATATCTCCCAGAAACTGATGCATTGTCCTTCTACAGTACAGACCAAAAGTTTGGACACACCTTCTCATTCAAAGAGTTTTCTGTATTTTCATGACTCTGAAACATGTAGATTCACATTGAAGGCATCAAAACTATAAATGAACACATTTGGAATGAAATACTTACCAAAAAATTGTGAAACAACTGAAGATATGTCTTATATTCTACGTTCTTCAAAGTAGCCACCTTTTGCTTTGATTACTGCTTTGCACACTCTTGGCATTCTCTTGATGAGCTTCAAGAGGTAGTCACCGGAAATGGTTTTCACTTCACAGGTGTGCCCTGTTAGGTTTAATAAGTGGGATTTCTTGCTTCTAAATGGGGTTGGGACCATGAGTTGTATTGTGCAGAAGTCTGGTGGATGCACAGATGATAGTCCTACTGAATAGACTGTTAGCTGCTTTTTTTCTTGCCATAATACAAATTCTAAGTAAAGAAAAATGAGTGACCATCATTACTTTAAGAAGTGAAGGTTAGTCAGTCCGAAAAATTTGGAAAACTTTGAAAAAGTCCCCAAATGCAGTGGCAAAAACCATTAAACGCTACAAAGAAACTGGCTCACATGAGGACCGCCCCAGAAAAGGAAGACCAAAAGTCACCTCTGCTGCGGAGGATAAATTTAACCAAGTCACCAGCCTCAGAAATCGCAGGTTAACAGCAGCTCAGATTAGTGACCAGGTCAATGCCACACAGAGTTCTAACAGCAGACACACCTCTAGAACAACTGACTTTGTGCACCAGGCCTTCATGGTAAAATAGCTGCTAGGAAATCACTGCTAAGGACAGGCAACAAGCAGAAGAGACTTGTTTGAGCTAAAGAACACGAGGAATGGACATTAGACCAATGGAAATCTGTGCTTTGGTCTGATGAGTCCAGATTTGAGATCTTTGAATCCAACCACCGTGTCTTTGTGCGATGCAGAAAAAGTGAACGGATGGACTCTACATGCCTGGTTCCCACCATGAAGTATGGACGAGGAGGTGTGATGGCGGGGGGGGTGCTTTGCTGGTGACACTGTTGGGGATTTATTCAAAATTGAAAGCATACTGAACCAGCATGGCTACCACAGCATCTTGCAGCTGCATGCTATTCCATCCGGTTTGCATTTCGTTGGACCATCAATTATTTTTCAACAGGACAATGACCCCAAACACACCTCTAGACTGTGTAAGGGCTATTTGACTAAGAAGGAGAGTGATGGGGTGCTACGCCAGATGACCTGGCCTCCACAGTCACCAGACCTGAACCCAATTGAGATGGTTTGGGGTGAGCTGGACCGCAGAGTGAAGGCAAAAGGGCCAACAAGTGCTAAGCATCTCTGGGAACTCCTTCAAGACTGTTGGAGGACCATTTCCGGTGACTACCTCTTAAAGCTCATCAACAGAATGCCAAGAGTGTGCAAAGCAGTAATCAAAGCAAGAGGTGGCTACTTTGAAGAACCTAGAATATAAGACACATTTTCAGTTGTTTCACACTTTTTTGTTAAGTATTTAATTCCACATGTGTTAATTCATAGTTTTGATACCTTCAATGTGAATCTACAATTTTCAGAGTCATGAAAATAAAGAAAACTCTTTGAATGAGAAGGTGTGTCCAAACTTTCTGTACTGTACTGTACATTAAAGAGAAAGTGGAAAATGAGTTAGTTTGAAAATCTTTATCACCAGCCATTACATTTTTTTTCAAGAAAAAAATTAAATTCTGCATTTTCTCCTCAGCTGTGCTCCAATTCTCGCATGATCATAGTTTTAGCGAAGTGTCATTAACATAATTGAGGGAGCTCATAATTTAACTTGAATGTATCTTTAATACCACCTCTTCTTATAATTTTTAACCTTAGAGCTCATTCAGATGTCAGTTTTTCACATACAAGTTCTATCCATGTGTTTCACCGATACAGTGGCGTGGAAACGTTTAGGCAACCTTGGTCAAAATTACTGTTATTGTGAACAGTTAAGTAAGTTGAAGAAGTAATTATCTCTAAAAGGCATAAAATTAAAGATGACACATTTACTTTGTATTTTAGTAATTACTAATTGACACTTTGACAATTAACAAGATTATTCGTTAACAAAACTACACTTAGTTCACAATATTATATTAGCATGTCAATACATATAATAATCAATATGAAAAGTATTATATCCTAACCGGTCATAGTGTAATCCCTGCCAGCAGGTGATGGGGATCCGCGCACATGTCAGCTGATTTGTACAGCTGACATGTGTTCCTCGCAGGCATGAGTGGATCCGCATTCCACTCATGCCTGTTAACCTCTTAAATTGTGTTGTCAAAATGTGACCGCCATTTAAATGCCAATCGCGGTAAATCTTTACTAACCCAGCTCCATCGGCAGCGCAGTGATGTGATCACTGTGAGCCGATGGTTGTCATGATAGCACAGTGTTATGTGATAACTCCTGTAGCTAGCATGAGTCATTTCCTGATTCACTCGCCCGGCTGCAGCCCCTGACAAGAGGTGACTATTTCGAGTGATCACAGCTGTGTAGCTGTGATCAAAAGAAATGCACAGGTGATCAGACTGCTGATCCTTATTGTCTCCTATGGAAACTAGTAAAATAAAAAAAAAGTAGCAAAAAAACCCCTAAAAGTTCACATCACCTCCCATTTACCCCATTGAAAATTAAAGAGTTAAAAAAATTCTATACACATATTTGGTATTGCTGCGTTCAGAAATGCCCGATCTATCAAAATATAAAATCAATTAATCTGGTCGGTAAACTATGTAGCAGCAAAAAATTTCAAACGCCAAAATTATGTTTTTTGGTTGCGGCAAATTTTGCACAATATGGAATAACAGGCGATCAAAACATAGCATCTGTGCAAAAATGGTACCATTAAAAACGTCAGCTCAAGACGCAAAAAATAAGCCATCCTGAGTCCCAGATCCGAAAAATGAAAACGCTACGGGTCGCGGAAAATGGTGCAAAACATGCACCACTTTTTTGGACAAACTTCTGATTTTTTTAACCCCTTGGATAAAAGTACCGTAAACCTATTCATGTTTGGTGTCCAGGAACTCGTACCAACCTGAGGCATCACACTGACACATCAGTTTTACCATACAGTGAACACTGTGAATAAAATATTTCAAAAGCAATCATGTAATCGCACTTTTTTTGCATTTTTTCCGCACTTGGACTTTTTTTTGCCATTTTCCTGTACATTATATGGTACAACGTACAACTTATGGTTTCATTTAAAAGTACAACATGTCCCGCAAAAAACAAGCCCTCATATGGCAAGATTGACGGAAAAATAAAAAAAATTCCAGCTCTCGGAAGAAGGGAAGCAAAAAAAAAACCCTCCAAAAAAATGAAAAACTGAAAATCGGCCGGGGGTGAAGGGGTTAAATCCATAATTACTAAATAATATAACACCCACATTGGCTAAAACACTCACACCATTACAGCCCACCCAACACTAACACTATCCCTATATGGTTACAGGTAAAATGATACTTAGCCATCCTTCATGTTAGTCCAACAGCAAAGAGAGGCAAACAGGAAGTGTGTTTGGCGAAAATATGTGGGCTGTAACCAAGAATAATTTTGCCTTATCATTGGCTAAAAACTGTGATGTCACGGGGGTGTGTGTACTGCCAGATGTTGGAGATTTGTTCCATCCCAGTTGAAGCTAAAAATGTAAATTTAAACACATGGTCTCTTTTTCTGCCCTCAAAGAGTTTTCAAGTTGCCCTTTCCTCAGTTCAAAATCAAATTAAAGCTGGTGTCACACACAGCGACAACGACAACGACGTCGCTGCTACGTCACCATTTTCTGTGACGATGCAGCGACGTCCCGTCGCTGTCGCTGTGTGTGACATCCAGCAACAACCTGGCCCCTGCTGTGAGGTCGCCGGTCGTTGCTGAATGTCCAGCTTCATTTTTTGGTCGTCACTCTCCCGCTGTGACACACACATCGCTGTGTGTGACAGCGAGAGAGCGACGAAATGAAGCGAGCAGCGAGCAGGAGCCGGCATCTGGCAGCCTGCGGTAAGCTGTAACCAGCGTAAACATCGGGTAACCAAGGGAAGCCCTTTCCCTGGTTACCCGATATTTACCTTCGTTACCAGCCTCCGCTCTTGCTGCCAGTGCTGGCTCCTGCTCTGTGCACATGTGGCTGCAGTACGCATCGGGTAATTAACCCCATGTATACTGTAGCAAGGAGAGCAGGAAGCCAGCGCTAAGCAGTGTGCGCGGCTCCCTGCTCTCTGCACTGTCACATGTAGCTGCAGCACACATCGGGTAATTAACCCGATGTGTACTGTACCTAGGAGAGCAAGGAGCCAGCGCTAAGCGTGGCTCCCTGCTCTCTGCACATGTAGCACAGCGACGTTATGATCGCTGCTTCTGCTGTGTTTGACAGCTAAGCAGCGATCATAACAGCGACTTACAAGGTCACTGTTACGTCACAGAAAATGGTGACGTAACAGCGACGTCGTTGTCGCTGTCGCTTAGTGTGACCCAGCTTAAGAAATGGCAGTTAACAGGAGCAGTGGAGGTCAAGATAAGGTTTGCAAGATCAAACAAAATTTCTGTGAGAGCTGCTAGTACGATTGCTAGACAGGCAAATCAGAAACCCTGCAAAAGACCTTCAGGAAGATTTAGAAATCTGTAGACACTTGGTATATTGTTCTACTGTTCAGAGACACCTGCACAAATATGGCGTTCATGGAAGAGTCATCAGAAGAAAACCTCTCCTATGTCCTCACCATAAAATTCAGAGTAATGAGTATGGAAAAGAACATCTAAACAAGCCTATTACATTGTGGAAACAAGTCCGGTGGACCGATGAGTTAAAATAGAACTCTGGCTACAGTGATCAAAGACATGAGTGGAGAAAAAAGGACACAGAATTTCAGGAAAATAATTATGTAGCCGCAAGCAGCCTGCTGTGGTTCCTGTTGCGCCCAGGCGCCGGGCACCATTTTTGGCGTGTCTTGGGTCGTCCAGCTGGCTGCTTCCTCCTCCACGTCTAAGGCTATGTGCGCACGTGTGCGCTCCGCACCGCACCGAAAAGGTGCGCTTCAGAGCGCAGCTGAAAAGCTCCGTTCTGAAGCGCATGGTGCCGGCGAGAACGTGCGCTCTGCCTGCAGCTCCTGCCATAGACAGAGCAGGGGCTGCCGGCAAAGCGCACAGAAGAAGTGACATGTCACTTCTTAGAACGCAGCGATTCGGGCAGCAGCCGAAGCGCTGCATTCTAATATGCCACGTGTGCACGGCCCCTGCACAATCTCCATAGATTGTGCAGGGGACGAAGGACGCATGCAGTTACGCTGCGCTACAAAGCGCAGCGTAACTGCATGAATTACGCACACGTGCGCACATAGCCTAAGTGTGGAGAGGCAGCTAGTGCGCATGCATGTGCCAATTTACCCCAGCCAGAGCAATGTACAGTGTTTTGCCTAGTGAGCATGCTCAGCCTGATAGTGCCATTTCTGAGGCTAAAGCCTGCTTTACACGCTACAAGATATCTTACGATGTGTCGGCGGGGTCACGTCGTAAGTGACGCACATCCGGCATCGTAAGGTATGTTGTAGCGTGTGACAGCGACGTGCAATTGCGATTAAACGAAAAACCGTTCATCGCATGCACGTCGTTCATTCCTGACGAATTGAACGTCAGATTGTTCATCGTACCCGGGGTAGCGCACATCCCAGTGTGTGACACCCCGGGAACGATGAACAGATCTCACCTGCCTCCTGCGGCTCCCGGCCCACAATGCGGAAGGAAGGAGGTGGGCGGGATGTTTACGTCCCGCTCAGCTCCGCCCCTTCATTTCTATTGGCCGGCTGCCACGTGACGTCGATGTGACGCCAAACGTCCCTCCCACTCCAGGAAGTGGACGTTCGGCGCCCACATCGAGGTCGTATGGAAGGTAAGTATGTGTGACGGGGGTTAATCGTTTGTGCGGCACGTTCAACAAATTGAGTGGGGCGTTGGAAATCACATACGATATCGTATGCAAAATTGCAACGTGTCAAGCAGGCTTTAAGGGCGCTTTACACGCTACAATATATCTTACAATGTGTCGGCGGGGTCACATCGTAAGTGACGCACATCCGGCATCGTAAGTTACATTGTAGCATGTAACAGCTACGTGCGATTGCGATTGAACAGTAAAACGTTCATCGCATGCACGTCGTTCAATTCCTAAAAATTGAACATCAGGTTGTTCATCATACCCGGGGTAGCACACATCACAGTGTGGGACACCCCGGGAACAATGAACAGATCTTACCTGCGTCCTGCGGCTCCCGCCGGCAATGCGGAAGGAAGGAGGTGGGCGGGATGTTTACGTCCCGCTCATCTCCGCCCCTTCACTTCTATTGGCCGGCTGCCGTGTGACGTCCCTCCCACTCCAGGAAGTGGATGTTCCCCACCCATATCGAGGTCGTATGGACGGGTAAGTACATGTGACGGGGGTTACTCGTTTGTGCAACACGTTCAACAAATTGAACGTGACGCACATACGATGGGGGCAGTTTCGATCGCATACGATATCGGATGCTAAATCGTAACATGTAAAGCAGGCTTAAGGGCGGCGTCAAACGCTACAATATATCGGGCGATATGTCGTCAGGGTCACGGATTCCGTGACGCACATCCGGCATCGTTAGACATATCGTAGCGTGTGACAGCTACGAATGACTGTGAACGAGCAAAAATACTCACCTTATCGTTGCTCGTTGACACGTCGTTGATTTTCAAAATGTCAGTCCTCCTTCTGTGCTCCAGTTGTTCATCGTTCCCGAGGCAGCACACATCGCTCCGTGTCACATCCCGGGAACGACGAATACAGCTTACCTTCGTCCCGCCGGCAATGCGGAAGGAATAAGGTGGGCGGGATGTTACGGCCGCTCATCTCCGCCCCTCTGCTTCTATTGGTCGGCCACTGTGTGACGTCGCTGTGACACCGAACGTCCCTCCCCCTTCAGGAAGCGATGCCCACAGCGACGTCGTCCCGGAGGTAAGTGCATGTGACAGGGAGTTAACGACTTTGTGTGCCACGGGAAACTAATTGCCCGTGACGCACAAATGACGGGGGCGGGTGCGATCGCTCTTGCGATCGCATGATATATCGCCCCGTGTGACGCCGGCCTTAGTCCTCCGTTAAGGCTACTGAGAATTCTCCCACACTTAGTGCGAAAAGCCTCTTTGCACAGATACTTGGACTTTGTGTTGTGTCCAAGTCCTGAGTTGTGCCTACTGAGCATGCTCAGCCTGATAGTTTCATTTCTAAGGCCCCCTTCACACGTCCGTGAAACACGTGCGTGTTTGTTCCGTTTCCGTATATACCGGAGACACGGACAAACATGCACCAATGTTAATCTATGATTGTGGTCACACGTGCGTTATTTCATTATGTCCGTGTGTGCGTGTCCGTGATCCGTATGTGTTTGCGTTTTGCACGGATGCATGTCCGTTATCTGCACGGAGCAGGCACACGTGGACACAATAAAAGTCTATGGGTATGTGCACACACGTTAGTAAACACGTATGCATCTACCTATAGTCCGTGTCTGTTTGGTGTTTTTATTTTTAGTGATGTCGGCCATTCTTTCTATTTCTGTGTATGTCGGTCAATCTCCCTGAGTCCGTCGGTCAGTCTCTCTGTCGGTCTCTCTGTCTGTCTGTCCCTCTCTCACAGTCTGTCGGTCAGTTTCCTCCCTCTCTCATACTTACCGTTCCCCGATCACCGGCGCGGCGCTGCACGGCATTCACACTGCTGCGACGGCTTTTACTATTTTGAAAAAGCCGGCCGCTCATTAAACAATCTCGTATTCCCTGCTTTACCCGCCCACCGGCGCCTATGATTGGTTGCAGTGAGACACGCCCCCACGCTGAGTGACAGGTGTCTCACTGCACCCAATCACAGCAGCCGGTGGGCGTGTCTATACTGTGCAGTAAAATAAATAAATAAATAATTCAAAAAACCGGAGTGCGGTCCCCCCCAATATTAATACCAGCCAGATATAGCCATACGGCTGAAGGCTGGTATTCTCAGGATGGGGAGCTCCACGTTATGGGGAGCCCCCCACCCTAACAATATCAGTCAGCAGCCGCCCAGAATTGCCGCATACATTAGATGCGACAGTTCTGGGACTGTACCCGGCTCTTCCCGATTTGCCCTGGTGCTTTGGCAAATCGGGGTAATAAGGAGTTAATGGCAGCCCATAGCTGCCACTAAATCCTAGATTAATCATGTCAGGCGTCTCCCCGAGATTCCTTCCATGATTAATCTGTAAGTTATAGTAAATAAACACACACACCCGAAAAAATCCTTTATTAGAAATTAAAAACACAAACATATACCCTGGTTCAACAATTTAATCAGCCCGAAAAAGCCCTCCATGTCCGGCGTCATCCAGGATGGTCCAGCGTCGCTCTCAGCTCTGCTGCATGGAGGTGACAGGAGCTGCAGAAGACACCGCCGCTCCGGTCACCTCCACGCAGCTAATGAAGACAGCCGCGCGATCAGCTGAGCTGTCACTGAGGTTACCCGCTGTCACTGGATCCAGCGGTGGCCGCGGGTAACCTCAGTGACAGCTTAGCTGATCGCGCGGCTGTCTTCATTTGCTGCGTGGAGGTGACCGGAGCGGCGGTGTGTGCTGCAGCTCCGGTCACCTCCATGCAGCAGAGCTGGAAGCGACGCTGGACCATCCTGGATTACGCCGGACATGGAGGGCTTTTTCGGGCTGATTAAATTGTTGAACCAGGGTATATGTTAGTGTTTTTTATTTCTAATAAAGGATTTTTCGGGTGTGTGTGTTTATTGACTGTAACTTACAGATTACTCATGAAAGGAATCTCGGGGAGACGCCTGGCATGATTAATCTAGGATTTAGTGGCAGCTATGGGCTGCCATAACTCCTTATTACCCCGATTTGCCAAAGCACCAGGGCAAATCGGGAAGAGCCGGGTACAGTCCCAGAACTGTCGCATCTAATGTATGCGGCAATTCTGGGCGGCTGCTGACTGATATTGTTAGGGTGGGGGGCTCCCCATAACGTGGAGCTCCCCATCCTGAGAATACCAGCCTTCAGCCGTATGGCTATATCTGGCTGGTATTAATATTGGGGGGGACCGCACGCTGGTTTTTTTAATTATTTATTTATTTTACTGCACAGTATAGACATGCCCACCGGCTGCTGTGATTGGGTGCAGTGAGACACCTGTCACTCAGCGTGGGGGCGTGTCTCACTGCAACCAATCATAGGCGCCGGTGGGCGGGGAAAGCAGGGAATACGAGATTGTTTAATGAGCGGCCGGCTTTTTCAAAATAGTAAAAGCCGCTGCAGCAGTGTGAATGCCGTGCAGCGACGCGCCGGTGATTGGGGATCGGTGAGTATGAGAGAGGGGGGAAACTTCAGTCACTCGGGGGATTAGCGGTCACCGGTGAATCCTTCACAGGTGACCGCTAATCAGTACTCGACACAGACAGAGCCGCGGTATGAAGATGAAGTCGGGTGAAGTTCACCCGAGTTCATTCTCATCGCGCAACTCTGTCGGCTGTCAGCCGACATTTATAAACGACATTGTGCATCACACACACGGACATTCCACGTACACATACACGTTAATTCCACACGCACACACGGATGTTCTACACACAAACACGGCTAGCATACGCAATTCACACAGATGCCACACGGACCATAAAAACGGACACAAAAACGGGAAACGGACCCGAAAAACGGCCCGTAACACACGTGCGTGTTTTTCACGGACGTGTGAAGGGGGCCTAAGACAAACCCACTGAGCATGCTCAGGCACTTAGTGTATTGGAGGCTATGTCCGGGAAGGACTTCACTGGGCATGTCCGTGAGGTGGCAGGCCCTGATAGCCCAGAGGGCATCAGATGTCCTGATGACATGGCCACTCCAGACTGCCTCGCGGAGGCCCGCCCCTATGACCTGGCACCCCACCATTGGTCGTCAGACGATGATTAGTAAGGTGTTTAAGGCGGTGCTACCATTGTGTCATCAGTGACGTGGCGGTTCCGGATAGGCTGCTGGTGATGTCACTGATAATGTGGCACTCTGCTATTGGCCCATGGAGGTGCCATTGTGGTCCACCCTGGGTTTGGGGCGGACCCTAGGTAATAAAAGATGCTGGAAACAACATGGAGGTGCGCAGTCTTCATGCATGCTCTATGATAACACACCTCCATATCTAGAGCTCCTTGTCTGGAAGCAGTAGGCAGGGATAGGTGTCCAGTGCTTGTCACGCCAAGACACCCGTGGCTCAGCACATTAGGGTCAGGCGCCGGGCTTCCTCCTCCTACCGTCCAGGCCTGCACAGGCAGCCCAGTGGAGTTAATAGGGCTGTGGCTGCTGCAACCCCTGTCCATCGGTGAGGCCCCAACATTCGTAGACCGCCTAACCCAGGACCCCTGTGGCGTTAACAGGGGTGTTCCTAGTCTGATGACATGGACTTTGTCAGTGCCTAGCATGGGTTAAATTTCTTAAAATTCATCCAGACATGAAGATAGTTTGTTTATAGACAGGGGATAAGCCCCTCATTGTTTTTACAAGACTCTTGTTGACTCGTGTAATTGCCTTAACTAATGAAGGCCAGACACCCAGATAAATCAATTATGCGAACCTCCCATTGTATTATGATGTGTATTGCTAGATGTGATGTGGCTGGGCTGTCTCTCCCTTGTCACTGTCAGAGACCATTACTAATAGGGATATTTTATATGCGGCTTGAAATCTAGCCAATAAAAGCCCAGTCTTATCCACCAATCGTGAAGACCCCAATGGTCTGAATGGAGAGCTTAGGGGTATAAGAAGGAGGACTGTCTATTGCTCGGGTAAACTCTTACTACATGCTACCAATCTAGGATCTGCGGATCCGATTGGCAAGCCATAACCGAACCTAGATTATAACACTACATGGACTTCAGCATCGAATGCAAGGATTTGGCTGTGATATCAAGGACTACCTAAGGAAGGAATCCAGCTTGGGACAATACAGTCATCGGACTACAGACTTTGTGGACCTCAGCCAGCTTCCTAAATCTGGCATTATTCCTTTCTCGGTGGGTGCCCGCTGAAAGCGGGGTGCTGCTTGTTTGAGGTAGGTAGCCCTGGAAGCTCTGAGGCATGGACATTCTAATCCCTAGTGAGCCAGCGGAAGGGTGAGAAACTGTTGCCGGTTACATTTTGTGGTTTTGCTGGTTATGTGCTATGTGCTGTTAATTGTTTGGGGATCCAATAAAGTCTTAATATTGTGATTCCCTCACCCTGTGTTGTCTGAGTAGTGTTCCACCCATGGTTAAGGAGGTCAGGCGTTCAGTTGGGATGAGCCCTGGACCATGCTGTCTTTCTAAAGGTGACGTGGCCACTGGACGAGAGAACCCACTGAGCCCCGTGTCTCCACAATTGGTGGCAGCAGTGGGATTCTACTCAGCCTGGTTTATCCAGGGTAGCTGCAGAGGGCTGGTGTTCGTGGACACTGTCCAGGGCTCAACAACCAGGGAGGCACATATGCATACCTAGTAGGCCATAGGGGAGGCATTCAGGTTTCGGACGCTGCCATGTCCAACCCCACCAGCTCAGCCATGGGACAAGGACCGGAGTTACGACCACAGCAGTAAATGGATGCTACAGGATCTGTGCCAGATGTGAAAGATTGAATATAGGAACACTGACACTCGGTCGGACTTGATCCGGAAATTGGTCCATTGGTAGACCCAGAATGATGCAGAGGATAATGAGGACACTGCCAATGTGGTACCAGAGGATGTAAACTGTGTGTCTCATCCTAGACCCAGTGACAGTCTGGAAACAAACCAAGCCCACGCAGACCAAGTCAGGGAATTGTTGGCTGCATTGGGGCCTGAACTTCAAGAGAATTGAGGGCTGGAGTTCTGCAATTCGTGTTGGGAGTTCCAATTTCCTTACCATCAGCACCTACCTCCAGGATAGACCACCACCAAGGAAGTTATCTTCCCTACAGGGATGTGTCAGTGTTTCATGATTCCAGCATTGAGATAGATGAACACTTGCAAAACTTTGAGGTGCTAATGCGTATGCACCAGGAGCCCACAGCTGAGTGGTCCAAATACCTGTGGACAAGCTTGCCGGTCCGGGCCCAGGAGGCTGTCCGATCACTTGGGCCTCAGGACTGCTTGGACTACGGAATTAAGGACACTTTGTTGGCCCTATTTACCATAACACCCGAGAGACATTGCACTAAGTTCCGGACTATGTCTCGTCAGGGTGTCTCGTACGTTGAATTTGGCAGTCAACTCCGAATACACTGTAATCGCTGGCTCGATGGTCGGGCTGCCCACTCCGCTGCTGCCCTTTGGGATGTGATAGTGCTCGAACAGCTGCTGGAGAAGATGGACCCAGAAATCCGAGAATGGGTAGCTGACAGGAAGCCCGACACCCCAGAGCAAGCAGCTTGAGATTGTCTGACGAATTTACAGCCAACCGACCCAGCTGGAGGCCCAATAGGCCCACCGATCCCAGGAGGTCCCTCAACCATGGATCCCAGCCACCTCTAGACTCCCGTGCTGGACTAACTCATTACCCCACAGAAGCTTCAACAAGACAAAGGTTCACCAACAGGGCCGATGACTTGTCTAACCCACGGCACTGTTATACGTGTGGGCGCCTTGGACACATGGCCAAAGAGTGTCTTCAAACTCTGGGCCCCATGCCTGGAGCCCGTCTGCCAGTCCAACCAGTCAGCATATGCCGAGATGAACCAACAAGACCTGAGGAATGTTACTCCCAAGAAACACCAATAGCTATGGAAGTGGTTTACCCAGTCCACAGTCTACAACAGGGCGGACACCGTAAACCAGCCAACCTCCATCGCCACATCCAGACGGTCAAGGTTGGTGATATACAGGCTCAGGGACTTCGAGGCACTGGATCTTTCATCACCCTGGTCAGCCCAGATATTGTTTCCACTGAACATCATTTACCTGGCCGCCAAGTGACCATCTCCCTTGCTGGGAGCCAGTGCTTAAACATCCCTCTGGCACGAATGCAGTTGGACTGGGAAACTGACCAAGGAGAGGTTGAAGTGGGGCTCATGGACGGCCTCCCCATCCCTGTTATTTTGGCAAATGACCTAGGACAAGGACTATCCAGCCAGTTTGTCACCGCCATCACCTGCAGCCAAGCCAAACACCATCCTGGTGCAGGTCTTTCTACCAACCCTTCCGAGGAGAACCCTCCTCCTCAATCTTCAGCCTCCTCCTTGGAGCCATCAAATGTGAGTACATCAGACCCAACTGTGGCCATTGTCTGGGGGGAGATAGATTGTAAGGAATTCAGGGAAGCCCAACTGACAGACCCCACCCTAGAGCTTATCCATAGTGCGGCCACCCAACTAGGGGAGGAAATCAGGGGGAGGTGTATAGATGGGAAAAAGGCCTCTTATATCGGGAAAAGCCTGCAACCTGCCCAGAAAATCCCTGGACTCATGTACATCAGCTTGTGACCAGCTTGTGACCAGCAATACCGACCCCAACTATTGCGTTTAGCTCATGATATTCCTGTGGCTGGGCACATGGGTGCCAAAAAGATCGGGCCCATCTGTTGCACAGTTTTTTCTAGACAAAGGTTACTCAAGAAGTGCAAAAATTCAGAGCTTCTTGCCCAGTGTGTCAACGTATGGGGGGAGCCCCATGTCGTGCCCCACTCCAACCCATACCCTTGATAGGAAAACCCTCCTCCTCAATCTTCAGCCTTCTCCTCAGAGCCATCAAATGGCAAGAACCATGGAAATGCGGAAGGGCTTTCTCGACAGGTGCCCAAGTTGCCGGTTACATTTTGTGGTTTCGCTGGTTATGTGCTATGTGCTGTTAAGACGTTATTGGATTCCCAAACAATTAATATTGTGATTCCCTCACCCTGTATTGTCTGAGTAGTGTTCCACCCACGGTTAAGGAGGTCAGGCGTTCAGTTGGGATGAGCCCTGGACCATGCTGTCTTTCTAAAGGCGACGTGGCCAGCGGACGAGAGCACCCACTGACCCCCATGTCTCCACACCTAGTCTGGGTGTGTGGACCCTGTGGCGTGAACAGGGTCCATAGTCTCCTGATCCAAATGCTATTTCACTTGGATCAGGCTCCTATTATTTCAGCGCCACCCAGCTCTGTATTCTCCGCCTAACTTCGGGTTGCCAGAAGCTCCTTTACCATCTGGGAGCACGGTGGACCCCGACTGGCGATTGGGATATACACCACCTTATCCTAATCTGCCAGTCACCCTGTAACAAGAATATCTCACCAACCATTAAGCATGGGGGTTGATCAATCATGTTTTGGGGTTGTGTTGCAACCAATGGCATGATAACATTTCACGAGTAGAGGGAAGAATGAAATAAACTTTCAACATATTCTTGATGGAAACATAACTCCATCTGTAAAAAAAAATAAATAAAATCTGAAGTTGCAAAGAGGATGGCTTCTACAAATGGATAATGATACTAAACACACATCAAAATCCATAATAGACTACCTGAAAAGGCACAAGCTGAAGGTTTTACAATGGCCCTCACAGTCGCATGAGTTGAACATCATTAAAAATTTGTGGCTAGACCTCAAAAGATCAGTGGATGCAAAACAACTCAGGAATCTCACAGAATTGGAAGACTTTTCAAAGAAAGAAAGGATGAAATTCCCTTAAACAAGAATTGATCAGGAACCAAGGATGAACGGGGATATACTGATCAAGATATGGTAGAAAAAAGATCACCAATTCTACCATGTCTTGATCGGTGTTTCTTCTATGGTATATTGATACTAATAAACCAGGTAAAAAAATAAACTATTAAGACATTTTTAAAGAATTGTTACTTATATCTATTAAACTTGATATTGGCTGTGGGTTACTTACTTGATAAGATTCTATAGAAACTTATTATGTATATCTGGAAGTTTTCATACTATTGAATATTTATTCCTGTATACCATTTAACATTATTCCATATAACATTTAACTGTGTGATCCATATTATTTACTATTGGAGTTCTCATTGCTTATCACATACCAATCTTAGCCATTGTCTGTATAGCCGGAATTACTTGTATTTTATTGTTTTAAAAATGTGTATTTAATCAAGTACATATTTTAGGCTAATCTGTACTATTACATATTGTCTTTGCACATAACTTTCTGTCTTGGTTCTATTTGTTGTTTTAGTGCCTTTTGTTACCTACTATATCCTAAGATTACAACTTTTTATTACTAATTTTTTTCCACAGCTGCCTAATACTTTTGCACAATACTGGACATATTCGCAAATTCAATTTACCCTTCTATTCCATTTGTAATCTATTAGACCTGATGAAAATTAATAACTCTCTGATGTTTTTGAAAGTTTAAATCAATCTCTTATTTCCTGGAAAAATAGGAAGTTAGTTAGAGTTTAAAAACACCGGATTGGCCAGTGTGAAAATTGCAAGAATTTTATTTTTAATACAGATAGTGATATAAAAAAATTGACAAAAAAGTAAAAAACTTGCATGTAACAAAAAAAAACAATTTAAACAATAGGACATTTTCTAATCATAGTTTCCCTTTAAAGTTTTGCACTATGAGCCACAATTTGCATAATTTCAGAAATTGAAATTATTGTAAGAAATAAAGTTGGTAAGAGATGAGATTACTAACAGAAGTTATTACATACTCATTAGATGTTTCAGTGCAAAAGACATGGTCAGAGACTGTTTATTGTTGCTAATACACGTGTTGCTTCCTGAAACAACAGGAGTCTAAAAAAGCCCTAGTAGCCAGTGTGAAAATTACAAGATGTCTTTTTTTATTTTTAATAAAGATTGTGATATAGGAGAAAACATTTTTTAACAAAAATGAAAACATATCTAAAAACCTGATATTTACTAAAATTGAAGAAAGGTAAAAAGGTGCATCTAGAAAAACTGGTTGAAAAAAAACTGGTTAACCCATTCAGCCCTCGGCGAGGTTCCGTTTTTTGTTTTTTCTTCCCCTTCTTCCAAGAGCCATAACTTTTTTATTGTTCCGTAATATAGCTATATGATGGCTTGTTTTTTTGCCAAATAAGTTGTACTTTTGAATGAAACCATTCATTCTGCCCCATATTGTACTGGGACACGGAAAAAAAATTCCAAGGGCGGTGAAATTGCAAGAAAAACGGCAATTTCATAATTGGTTTTTAAGTTTTTGATTTACCATGTTCACTACCATATTTTTCAGACTATAAGATGCACTGGACCATAAGACGCACCCTGGTTTTAGAGGAGGAAAATAGGAAAATAAAATTTTAAGCAAAAAATGTGGTCATGACACACTGTTATGGGGAGAGGATCTGCTGCTGACCACTGTTATGGAGGTAATGTCCCCAAATTCTCTATTAAGGTATCCCATCCTGGTAATGATCCTCCTGCGTTGTATATGATCCCCATCCTTGAATATATATGTCCCTCATCCAGGTATATGCCCACATCCTGATATGTGCCCCACTCCTGCTATATACCCCATCCTGATAAATACCCCCATCCTGATATGTGCCCCAATCCAGCTATATACCCCCATCCTGATAACTACCCCACCCTGATATGTGCCCCAATCCTGCTATATAACCCCATCCCGATAAATACCCCCATCTTGATAAATACCCCCATCCTGGTAAATACCCCCATCCTGATATGTACTCCAATCTTGCTATATTCCCCATCCTGATAAATACCCCCATCCTGATATGTGCCTCAATTCTGCTATATACCCCCATCCTGATAAATGCCCCCATCCTGATATGTGCCCCAATCCTGCTATATACCCCCATCCTGATATGTGCCCCAATCCTGCTATATACTCCCATCCTGATAAATACCCCCATCCTGATAAATACGCCCATCCTGATATGTGCCCCAATCCTGCTATATACCCCAATCTAGATAAATACCCACATCCTGATGAATACCCCCATCCTGATATGTGCCCCAATCCTGCTATATGCCCCCATCTTGATAAATACCCCGATCCAGGTATATGCCCCGTATCCTGTGGCGCACAAAAAAATAAGTACTTATACTCAACTTTCCTCGCTCCACTCAACATCACTCGACTTCCTGTCTGTGCCAGCAGCAGTGCCGCTGACCTGTGTGTAGCCATGCGTACAGCGATGACGTCATCGCTGTGTGCACCGCTCTTCACACACATCAGCGGGCAGGCTGACAGGAGGACATCATGATGCTGCAGGGATCGGTGGCCGGTGAGTATACTTATTCACTGCCCCCCACACTGATGATGATGCGCAGGGGGGGCAGTGAATATAGCCACACATGATCACTCCAGGCTGTAGTTGCCAGGGATGATCACGCAGGCCGGCTGTTAATTATGCGCGCACCCCCCACCCATCATCCCGCCCACCTGTCAGCGCCGGCTTCAGTGCTGAGAGATGATGGGCGTCGAGATGCAGTGCATGTGAAAAGAGATAATGAGCAGGCCCACGTGGTCACGGTAGGCACTGCTAAAGCCTGCTCACGCCGCCGATGACCCGCTCCACCACCACCACCACAGCCCCCCTTCACCGCAGCCATTGGACTATAAGATGCACCCCGCACTTTCCCCAAAAATTTGTGGGAGAAAAATTGCGTCTTATAGTCCGAAAAATACGGTTCTGGTAAAACTGATCTGGCAATATGGTTCCTCAGATTAATATGAGTTTGTAGATTCCAAACTTATAAAGTTTTACTTTTCCCTAAGTGGTAAAAAAAAATAATTTAGAAGTCTATAAAAAAAAATAAAAACAATAAAAATTAATTGCGCTGTTGTTGCCACTTTTCAAGACCCGTAGCATTCTCATTTTTCAGGATCTGGGGCTGTGATTACAAGGAATTATAGAGAGAAATGTGCTGCCCAATGTCAGAAAGCTTGGTCTCAGTCGCAGGTCATGGGTCTTGCAACAGGATAATGACCCAAAACACACACCTAAAAACACCCAAGAATGGTTATGAGGAAAACATTGCACTATTCTGAAGTGGCCTTCTCTGAACCCCAACCTAACTCCTATTGAGCATCTTAGGAAAGAGCTGAAACATGCTGTCTGGAAAAGGCAACGTTCAAACACGAGACAACTGGAGCAGTTTGGTCTTGAGGAGTGGCCAAAATACCTGTCAAGAAGTGCAGAAGTCTCGTTGACAGTTACAGGAATCGTTCAATTGCAGTGATTGCCTCAAAAGGTTGTGCAACCAAATATTAACCCCTTCATCCCGGGCGATTTTCCCTTTTTCCATTTTTTTTTTCTTTGCTCCCCTTCTTCCAGGAGCCGTAACTTTTTTATTTTTCCGTCAATCTTGTCATATAAGGGCTTGTTCTTGTGGGACGAGCTGTACTCTTAAATGAAAGTGCAATTGCACAATAGTTTTTGGGATATTTTATTCATCATGTTCACTATATAAAACTGATGTGTTGGTATGATGTCTCAGGTCAGTACGAGTTTGTAGACACCAAACATGTTTAGGTTTACTTTTATCTAAAGGGTTAAAAAAATTCACAAGGTTGTCCAAAAAAAGTGGTGTACTTTTTGCGCCATTTTCTCAAACCCGTAGCGTTCTCATTTTTCAGGATCTGTGGCTCGATAACGGCTTATTTTTGGTGTCTCGAGCTGACGTTTTAACGGTACCATTTTTGAGCAGCTACTATGTTTTCATCGCCTGTTATTGCATTTCGCACAAAATTTGAGGCTACCAAAAACCGTAATTTTGACGTTCGGAATTTTTTTACCGCTACGCCGTTTACCAATCAGATTAATTGATTTTATATTTTGATGGATCGGGCGTATCTGAACGTGGCAATACCAGATATGTGTATATTTTTTATTTTTTTAACCCTTTAATTTTCAATACAAAAACAGAAAAGCTCACCATAAGAGAAGTCTGCCTGTATATATCCTTGTGAGATATCGTCCACTGGATCCAAGCAGAATGTAAGAAAGCTAGCCGCACAGAAGGGTAATCCACATGAGGGAAAAAATCCGCTGGGAATCCGTGGCAACATTAAAATGTAACTTTTTAAGGCAATTTATGGTTTCAATCTCCCTCCATCAGCAACAAAGCCAGACAGGCTTACGTTTTGCCCTAAATGTAAGAGTAGTGGAACGGATCTCCTTCACGGGTTGTGGTCCTGGCCCCATTTGAGTCCATTATGGTCACAGATCACAAGTTGTACACAAAAGGTGTGGGGTCTTGAAGTTCGGCTCTCACCTGGGTTCGCTCTTTTTCACCATTGGGAGGAGGGGAACGATATTAAAGGGAAGATGACTAACCCAGCCAGACTTATACATGTGATACTTCTGGCAGCCAAGAGAGCGATACTTAATAAATGGTTGGAGTCTAGGGTCCCCGCGATTGAAGAGATCTTGGGTCAGCTCATGTATCTTATTGAAATAGAAGGATTGGATGCAGAAAAGAGGGCGGATAGAATACGACAGCACTTTAACAAATGGAAGAAATTCATATTGGCCTATTGTACTCGGGAGGAGATAGTCAGGATTATGTCACCTTTCAAGGACACAGTCTGGTATCATACCGAAAAATTGAAGGATACATTGGATGGCCTGGAGGTGGGGGAGGAAAGGCCGAAAGGTGACTAAAAGTAACCAAGTTGGGCGAGGAGGAAATAACCAATTTTGAGTGGGACTTCTTTATTCTATGTCATTACCATGTTCATAAGGGTTAAATAGAGGGGAATGATAAGTATGTTGGGCTAAGGCGTCGCTGCCTTCCTTTGCTTTACCTTGCCATGTTACGGTTATTGATTCTAAAAATTGGTATGGAATTTGTGATGATCAAACAGGACAATGTAATGTTTTTGAATTGAATTTTCAATGCTGAATTCGTTTATGCCAGTGTTATGTTATTGAAAAATTTGAATAAAAATATAGTTAAAAAAAATCTTAACTTTTAATATTATTTTTTCTTAAAATATTCATAATGCACTATCATTATTGACATCATAAGTGGTTGTATGAAAACAACGCATTTCGGCAGCGATGCCTAGAAGGCATCGCTGCCGAGATGCGTTGTTTTCATACAACCACTTATGATGGCAATAATGATAGTGCCAGTGTTATGACTATTTTAAGAAAAAATAATATTAAAAGTTAAATTTTAATGTTGCCATGGATTCACAGCGGATTTTTTTCCTCATGTGGTTTCATTTTCAATGGGCCCAATGGGGGGGTAATTTGAACTTTTAGGGGTTTTTTTTTATTTTCCCTTTTTTTAATTTTACTAGTACCCCTACGGGACTATAACGATCAGCTGTCTGATCGCTCTTCCATTTCTCCAGATCACAGCTACACGGCTGAGATCTTAAGAAAAGCTGCTTTACTCTCACACACTGCCCTCTGCCAGCAGTGAGAGAAAGTGACTCATGGTAGCTACAGGAGTCATCACATGACCCTGTGCTACCATGGCATCCAACGGTAGTCACGTGATCACGTCACGTGACTTCCGTTGGGGCTGGGTAAGTTATGCTTATGGCAGCACGCTGATACATCTCGCTGTCAAATTTTGGCAGCGAGATGTAAGGGGTTAATAGGCGCGGGTGGAACGCGATTCCACTTGCGCCTAGCAGGCACACATGTCAGCTGTTGAAATGAGCTATGTGCGCGGATCGCCGCGGACTGCTGACGGCAGCCCGCGTGGATTGGCCTCACACGATCCATGACGTACCCAGTACATTATGTGTCGTAAAGAGGTTAAGTTAAGGAGGGTGCCATCATTTCTGTCCAGGCCGATTTCATGAGTTTTTGTTTTTTTTTAAATTCTCTGGAAGCATGGTTGAAAAGCAACGTCTGACTTTCATTTGTTCATTTTCATACATCTTTTATTTATTATTACTTTTGTCAGATTCAAGTTATTTCTGTGACCAATCTGGGTTTTTCTTTCATTAAACGAGGGGTACCAACAATTTTGACCAGGTGTGTACCTTTTCCATCCAACCTTATTGAAATCTACATGCACATATTGTGCGCTAAACTCACTGACATCATTTTTTACTGCCATACAGGGTGTTGTTCTACCTATATTTTAGTATCACTAGCTCATAGCATTCCCTCTCAAACATGGTGTCACTGCCCCCTATAGGCTGGTGACTATGTGCTGTATGGATTTGGTGCCTGTGGTGATTTCCCACCTGTTTCTTTTTTCTTGACATGTGAATCCTCCTGATGTTTTGGACGCCGGTGTGGGTGGCACCTTCCTACATATATTTATATTATATATAAATATATATATATATATATATATATATATACCGTATTTTTCGCTTTATAAGACGCACTTTTCCTCCCCAAATTTTGGGAGGAAAATGGGGGGTGCGTCTTATAAAGCGGTAGCGGGGGGGGGTCCTGTCTGAGGCGATCGGGCGGGTGCCTGTGGCTGCATGCAAGCGGCCGGGTACCTGTACTTGCATGCAGCGGCAGCCGGGTACCCGTGGCTGTGTGCGGGCGGCAGCGGGTGCTGTGTGGGGTCGGCAGCCAGGTACCTGTGCTTGCATGCGGTGGCAGATGGGTACCCATGGCTGTGTGCGGGCGGCAGCCGGGTGCTGTGTGCGAGCGGCAGTCGGGTGCCCTTGCAGGTACCCGGCTGCCGCCCTCACACAGTCAATCATCTGCCGCCCGCACACAGCCATGGGTACCCGGCTGCCACCGCACGCAAGCACAGGTACCCGGCGGCTTGTACGCAGAGTGGGCGGGCAGCCTGCTGGCTGCCACTCTGTGCATGCGGGGCGGGCGGCTGTGCAGCTTACCAGTTGTCCGCGGTCCCACTTTCAAATGATGGCGCCGGTGGAGCTCTTGGATGAGAGCTCCATCTGCGCACGCGCTGCTCCGGGAGTCAGCGCGTGCGCAGATGGAGCCCTTGGATGAGAGCTCCATCTGCGCATGCGTCGCTCCGGGCGCCATTACTTGAATCGGGACCGCGGACACACTCCACCACTGAGCCGTAGCCGCCACTCCCACCACTGAGCCGCCGCCGCCGCTGTCACCACTGAACCGGGACCGCGGACACACGCCACCACTGAGCAGTCCCTGCCGCTGCCACCACTGAGCAGTTGCCGCCGCTCCCACCACTGAGCCGCCGCCGCCGCTGCCACCACTGAACCGGGACCGCGGACACACGCCACCACTGAGCAGTCCCTGCCGCTGCCACCACTGAGCAGTTACCGCCGCTCCCACCACTGAGCCGTCGCCGCCACTCCCACCACTGAGCCGTCGCCGCCGCTGCCACCACTGAACCGGGACCGCGGACACACTCCACCACTGAGCAGTCCCTGCCACCACTGAGCAGTCGCCGCTGCCACCACTGAACCGGGACCGCGGACACTCACTGCACCGGCCTGCTGCACGGCTCACACGCCACGGCTGCTGCCGCCACCACGGACCCCACGGATCCTGCCACCGCGCCTGCAACCACGGACGCCACGGCACCTGCAACCACGGACCCCGCTGCCACTGACCTGCCGCGCCTGCCAGCACAACCTGTGCCTCCTGTGACCCCGCTTCACCACCACTGCTGCCCCCCTCCGGTAAGAGAACACCGGAGTATAAGACGGACCCCATTTTTCTTTTTTTTACCTTTTTTATGTCTAAGTTTGGGGTGCGTCTTATATTCCGGTGCGTCTTATAAAGCGAAAAATACGGTATATAATTATATATTTATTTGTTATGCTCTCTCGGATTGGAGAGACCATTACCTGTGATAAATAACTTTTTATGCACTTTATATATGTTTCATAGTATCATAGTTTTTAAGGTTGAAGGGAGACTCTAAGTCTATCTAGTTCAACCTGTAGCCTAACATGTTGATCCAGAGGAAGGCAAAAAAACCCCAATGTGTCAAATAAGCTCCAATGGGGAAAAAAATTCCTTCCTGACTCTACATACGGCAATCAGACTAGTTCCCTGGATCAACACCCTGTCATAAAATCTAATATACATAACTGGTAATATTATATTTTTCAAGAAATGCGTTCAGGCTCTGCTTAAATTTTACTAGTGAATCCCTCATTACAACATCATACGGCAGAGAGCTCCATAGTCTCACTGCTCGTACAGTAAAGAATCCTCATCTGTGATTATGATTAAACATTCTTTCCTCAAGACTTAGCGGATGCCCCCTGTTCCAGTCGCAGGCCTAGGTGTAAAGAGATCTTTGGAAAGGTCTCTGTACTGTCCCCTCATATATTTATACATTGTGATTAGATCCCCCTAAGCCTTTGTTTTTCCTAACTAACTAACCCCAAGTTTAATAACCTGTCTTGGTATTGCAGCCCCCCCCCATTCCTCTAATAATCTAGGTCGCTCTTCTATCTACCTGTAAGATTATGCTATTTATAACCTTCTATACTTTTGCTAACAAGAAATGCATCCATTCCTCTCTTAAATTCATTCAGTGAGTTGGCCATCACCACTTCCTCAGGAAGAGAGTTCCAGAGCCTCACTGCTCTTACCGTGAAGAACCCTCTTCTATGCTGATGTAGGAATTTTCTTTCCTCCAATCGAAAAGAATGCCCCCTTGTTCTTGTCATAGTCCTTGGTACAAACAGATCATGGGAGAGATCTCTATATGGCCCTCTGATATATTTGTACATATTTATTAGGTCTCCCCTAAGTCTTCTCTTTTCTAGAGTAAATAGACCTAATTTTGATAACCTTTCCGTGTATTGTAATGCACCCATTCCATTTATTATTTTAGTAGCCCGCCTCTGAACCCTTTCAAGTTCAGTAATGTCTTTCTTCAGCACCGGCGCCCAAAATTGCACACAATACTCCAAGTGTGGTCTGACTAGTGATTTGTACAGAGGGAGAATGATGTTTTCATCTCGTGCCCCCAGACCTCTTCTAATGCATCCCATCACCCTATTTGCTTTGGTGGCTGCTGCCTGACACTGGGCACTCCAATTTAGATTCTTATTCACTAAGATGCCTAAGTCTTTTTCCATGTCTGATTTCCCCAGCAGTTTCCCATTTAGTAAGTAATCGTAGCATCTGTTTCTCCTTCCCATGTGCATAACCTTACACTTATCTGTGTTAAACCTCATTTGCCATTTTTCAGCCCAATTCTCCAATTTACTCAAATCCATCTGTAGTTGCAAACTGTCCTCCTTTGTGTTAACTACCTTACATAGTTTTGTATCATCTGCAAATACTGATATTTTACTCTGTAAACCATCCACCAGATCATTAATAAATATATTAAATAGTAGGGGGCCCAATACAGACCCCTGTGGCACCCCACTAGTAACCCTGGCCCAATCTGAGTATGCACCATTAATAACCACTCTTTGTTTTCTACCACTAAGCCAGCTACCTACCCATCTACACACATTTGTCTATAAATCATTTACATTGTTTCTCTAATTTATGCTTATATTGTATGTTCTACATTGAATAATGTTTGTAAGATATCCCCATATATCACTGTAACGTACTTAATTGATTGACTTATGCTATTATGCTAATACTTATACCTATCCACACCGGTCTGTTACACTTTATGAATAGTGGTGGGCAGACTGTAAAAGTCCTGATCCGCGCAGTTGAGCTGTCACTGAGGTTACTCGCGGCCAACGCTGAATACAGCTGATCGTGCTATTGCCTTCATTAGCTGCGTGGAGCTGACAGGAGCGGCGGTGTCTTCTGCAGCTCCGGTCACCTTCATGCAGCAGAGCTGGATGCGACGCTGGAGGTCCGTGGATTACGCCGGACATGGAGGGCTTTTTCGGGCTTATAAAATTGGTGAACCAGGCAATTTGTTAGTGGTTTTTTTTCTAATAAAGGATTGATTGGGTGTGTGTGTTTATTTACAGTAATTTACAGATTAATCATGGAAGGTATCTCGGGGAGACGCCTGACATGATTAATCTAGGACTTATTGTCAGCTATGGGCTGCCAATAACTCCTTATTACCCCGATTTGCCAACGCACCAGGGCAAATCGGGAAGAGCCGGGTACAGTCCCAGAACTGTCGCATATAATGTATGCGGCAATTCTGGGCGGCTGCTGACTGATATTGTTAGGCTGAGGGGCTCCCCATAACGTGGGGCTCCCCATCCTGAGAATACCAGCCTTCAGCCTTATGGCTTTATCTGGCTGGTATTAAAATGGGGGGGGGACCGCACGCCGTTTTTTTTAATCATTTATTTATTCTACTGCACAGTATAGACACGCCCACCGGCTGCTGTGATTGGGTGTAGTGAGACAGCTGTCACTCAGCGTGGGGGGCGTGTCTGACTTCAACCAATCACAGGCGTCTGTGGGTGGGGAAAGCAGGGAATACGAGATTGATTAATGAGCGGCCGGCATATTCAAAGTAATTATTGCTGCGTATTCTCTGCACAGCTGTTCCTCGCCGCGCTGGTAATCGGGGAGCGGTAAGTATGAGAGAGGGCTGCTAACTTCAGTCACTCGGGAGATTAGCGGTCACTGGTGAATCCTTCACAGGTGACCGCTAATCAGTACGCGGCACACAGACAGAGCCGTGGCATGACACTGAAGTCGGGTGAAGTTCACCCGCGTTCATTCTCATCGCGCAACTCTGTCTGATGTCAGCCGACATGTATCAACGACATTGTGCAACACACAAACGGACAATCCACACGGACATTCCACGTACACATACACGGGCATTTTACACACAAACACGGACATTTTACACATACACACGGCTCGCATACGCCATCACACGCATGCCATAAGTACCAGAGAAACGCCCCAAAAAAAACGGAACACGGACCCGAAAAACGGACCGTAAGACACGTACGTTTTTTTTGCGGAAGTGTGTTTTAGGCCTAAGACATATTTTCAGTTGTTTCACACTTTTTTGTTAAGTATTTCATTCCACATGTGGAATAGTATATAGTTTTGATGCCTTCAATTTGAATCTATAATTTTCAGAGTCATGAAAATAAAGAAAACTCTTTGAATGAGGTGTGTGTGTCCAAACTTTTGGTCTGTACTATATATATATATATAATCACATAATATTAAGTACAGCCTACCTGGCACATACCAAACCTTCAAGATAAAAAATCAAAGCATCTCCCTGAGAGCACGAGGCATGGGTTATCTCTCTAACCTTTATCTCCTTTAAGATTCCGTCACACATAACGAGATCGCTAGCGAGATCGCAGCTGAGTCACGGTTTCTGTAGCAGTAGCGATCCCATTAGCGATCTTGTTATGTGTGACACCTACCAGCGATCAGGCCCCTGCTGTGAGATCTCTAGTCCTTACAGAATGGTCCAGGCCATTTTCTTCAAAGGTGATGTCCTGCTGGGCAGGACACATCGCTGTGTTTGACACTTTGTGACAGGGTCACAGTGACTGCTGAGATCGTTATACAGGTCGCTACTGAGACCTGTATTGTTCCTGCATCGCTGGTAAGATCTGACTATGTGACATCTCACCTGCGACCTCCCAGCGACTTACCAGCGATCCCTATCAGGTGGCATCGTTTTCAGGATCGCTGGTAAGTCATCGTGTGTGACTGGGCCTTAAGGCTAGGTTCATATTTCCGTTGTTTTGCATTAGTCACATGCGTTGCTTGACGCTTGTGACTGATGCGTTGTACAACGGGTGACAAGAATTGGAATTCATTGTCACGAGAAAGCGGATTCTGTTGTAAAACGAGTGATCGTTCACAATAGCCAGCCTCCAGCTTTTGAGAGCGATCAGCTGATCTCCCGGCCACCGGTTATTGTGAGCGATCAGCTAATCTCCCGGCCGCCGGCTTTTGAGAGCTATCAGATGATCTCCCGGCGGCCGGCTATTGTGAACGATCAGCTGATCGCTCTCATTAGCCGGCCGCCGGGAGATCAGCTGATCGCTTACAGAAGCCGGGTGATCAGCTGATCATTCGGCCACCGCGAGAGAGCATGCGCAGCGAAATCAAAAGGATTACGCGGCTCAAAAAACGCTACATGCTGCGTTCCCGCCGCCCGACGGTCAGTCCTTCCACGACTGATCAGTCGGGCGGCGGATGCAACGCAAGGGCATCAGTCACAATCCGCCGCTCATACAAGTCTATGGGAAACAACGGAATCCGCCAAATGGATTGCGTTATCAGAGCGCGGATTGTGACTGATCATAAACAACAGAAATGTGAACCTAGCCTAAGCCCATAGTGGAGACGTTTCGGTTCCAGCCTGTGAGCCCTTTTGCAGGCTTGCTAGAGGGTCACATGTTGGAGCCGAATCTTCTCCACTATGTGCTTAGAGATAGCCTGTGCCTTGTGCTCTCTCTCGGTGAGCTGTAGACTTGTTTTCTATCTACATAAATGTTGGCTGGATGGGCAGATGACAGCAGTAATGCAGAGATGTTCTGGGTTTTCTATCCAGAAGTACAATATACTGGAAACTTTCCCAACTTTCTTCTCCTATTCTGGTCCCGGGCGGGGGGAATGTCTGCTGGCCGGCAGCTGCCTCCTGCCCGCCTCACCCCGGCTGCCTCCTGCCCGCCTCACCCCCGGCTGCCTCCTGCCCGCCTCACCCCCGGCTGCCTCCTGCCCGCCTCACCCCCGGCTGCCTCCTGCCCGCCTCACCCCCGGCTGCCTCCTGCCCGCCTCACCCCCGGCTGCCTCCTGCCCGCCTCACCCCCGGCTGCCTCCTGCCCGCCTCACCCCCGGCTGCCTCCTGCCCGCCTCACCCTCGGCTGCCTCCTGCCCGCCTCACCCCCGGCTGCCTCCTGCCCGCCTCACCCCCGGCTGCCTCCTGCCCGCCTCACCCCCGGCTGCCTCCCGCCCCGCCTCACCCCCGGCTGCCTCCCGCCCCGCCTCACCCTCGGCTGCCTCCCGCCCCGCCTCACCCTCGGCTGCCTCCTGCCCGTCTCAGCTGCCTCCCGCCCCGCCTCACCCCCGGCTGCAGCCCGCACACGCGTGTCTCGCTGCCCCCCGTCCCGGCCCCGCTATTGGCTACGCGCCTCACTATTCATTAATAAAATTAGCGGCACGCTTCAGCCGAGCGGGAGCCACCAATCAGCAGGCGGGGAGCGGAGGATACCAAGAGGGGCGGGGCCTAGAACAACAGCGCTGTGCGCCAGGAGTGAGAAGTGGCGAGGATGAGGGATGCTGAGGAGAGTAATCCGGGCGGGGAGGGGGCGCTGTGCCCCGGGGCAGCTCTGATTGTACCGGGCTGTATATAAGGCTATGAGAAGGGTCGTGTGCCAGACACACAGCCGTCCAGCCACAGCAGCCTCACCTCAGCAATACGCGTGCCAGGAGAGCGGAGCCCTCAGCATCACCTCAGCCCAGCGCAGGACGCGTGCCAGCAGAGCCCTCAGCCTCACCTCAGCCGCAGGTCAGTGCCTCAGTGGTGGGACCACAGGGGGCGGAGGAGCGGCGCTGCATGTAGCAGAGCCCAGCCGGCCACTACTAGTTTTCCCAGGGATTTCAGGAAGAATTCCTGCAGTTATGTACTACTAGCCTGCAGGGAAGAAATGACAAGCTCTGCCACATCTGTGTGTCTGGTGCAGTCTTGTAACATGGCTCTGCTACATCTGTGTGTCTGGTCCTGTCCTGTAACATGGCTCTGCTACATCTGTGTATCTGGTCTAGTCCTGTAACATGGCTCTGCTACATCTGTATATCCGGTGCAGTCCTGTTACATGGCTCTGCTACATCTGTGTGTCTGGTGCAGTCCTGTAACATGGCTCTGCTACATCTGTATATCCGGTGCAGTCCTGTTACATGGCTCTGCTACATCTGTGTGTCTGGTGCAATCCTGTAACATGGCTCTGCCACATCTGTGTATCTGGTCCTGTCCTGTAACATGGCTCTGCTACATCTGTATATCCGGTGCAGTCCTGTTACATGGCTCTGCTACATCTGTGTGTCCGGTGCAGTCCTATAACATGGCTCTGCTACATCTGTGTCCGGTGCAGTCCTGTAACATGGCTCTGCTACATCTGTGTGTCCAGTGCAGTCCTGTAACATGGCTCTGCTACATCTGTGTGTCCGGTGCAGTCCTGTAACATGGCTCTGCTACATCTGTGTGTCCAGTGCAGTCCTGTAACATGGTTCTGCTACATCTGTATATCCGGTGCAGTCCTGTAACATGGCTCTGCTACATCTGTGTGTCCGGTGCAGTCCTGTAACATGGCTCTGCTACATCTGTGTGTCCAGTGCAGTCCTGTAACATGGCTCTGCTACATCTGTATATCCGGTGCAGTCCTGTAACATGGCTCTGCTACATCTGTGTGTCCGGTGCAGTCCCATAACCTGGCTCTGCTACACCTGTGTGTCTGGTGCAGTCCTTTAACACAGCAGTCCTACATCTGTATATCCGGTGCAGTCCTGTAATGCAGCTCGGCTACATCTGTGTCTGGTGGAGTCCTGTAACGTGGCTCTGGTGCAGTCCTGTAACTCGGCACTGCTACATCTGTGTGTCCGGTGCAGTCCTGTAACTCGGCACTGCTATATCTGTGTGTTCAGTGCAGTCCTGTCTCTTCTGTGTGATGCCATGTCCTGGCACAGGGGTATAATGCCATGTCTCTCTTCTTACAGAATGGTATTGGTAAAGAGCGAGTACACAGAAGAGGCGATGTCGTCACCTTGCTCCATGTCTACCTCCAGTCTGTCATCGCAGCCCTGCACCTCTGATGATGAGCAGCAGTTCACACCTAGCCTACAATCAGAAGATGGACTAATGGGCACGGATGCCAGTAAGAAGCCCAGGCGTAACCGTACCCGCAACAATAAAAATGGGGAGGTCGTCTTGAAGATCAAAAAAACCCGCCGCCTGAAAGCTAATAATCGGGAAAGAAACCGCATGCACCACCTGAACTCTGCACTGGATGCTCTGAGGGAAGTGCTGCCCACCTTTCCTGAGGATGCCAAGCTCACCAAGATAGAGACTCTGCGCTTTGCGCACAACTACATCTGGGCGCTGTCCGAGACCCTACGCCTGGCAGACCAAGTACATGGCTGCACCGCTGCTTCTGGGCTTATCCATGACTCCCCTCCATCTCCCAGCCCTTCTGCTTCCTCATGGAGCTGCACATCCTCTCCCTCTTCTTCCCGCAGCTCCCTGTCCCCTGCCAGCTCCACCTCAGACATCCTAGACTACTGGCAACCTGCTGATCGCCACTTACATGGAGCCCTCACCCAGCAAAACCTCCCTTACCTGATCACCAAATAGCTCTGAATGACCATTGTACATATGCTGGGACTGATTGAAGGGTTATATGGGGCAAGGATGTGAGTCCCACGTGTATAAACCCTATGGGGGGAAAGGTGAAATAGGAGTCCTCCAGATGCCGAAGAGATGTTCTTACTGGTGGAGTGGAGAAAGCACAAGCCGCACGACAGAACTGTGACCGTGATAGTAATCAGGGCTAAGGAATCCCTTATGTCAGAGTCTAGGTTAGCCAAAAAGTTCCCAAAACAACTCAAATCCATCTTATGAGCCCAGGGGATAATCAGCTGTTAGTAGATGGGGGTCTTGACCCTCATGTCTATAGATAAGGGGGACTCTGCTGCATCTGTTTATTTCCCACTGCTTGGAGATTGTTGTGGGAATTTCATGCCAGTCCGAACTTTCCCTCTGACTTGCACTTCGTTCACTTTGCCAGATTTCGTCACAATACCTTTTTGTTCTGTCATTCTATCTGCCCATTTCCATCTGTCCGCTATGATTTATTTGTAAAAAAAAATGTTGCTTGCCAGAGGGCCAGGTTAGAAGTCATTGTATAATTTGTAAGCTATTGTACCCTTTGAATGGAAGCGTGAAAATTTAGGCTGAACTCACTGAGAAAAGAAGAAAATGTGAAAAAGAGGGGAAAATGGAAAGGGAGGTTTCCTTCATACATTATTTATCTGTGCATTCAGAGGAAGAGGAGCCCCTATTCTTCCAGAAGATTAAATGAGGGCAGCAGACGAGGAGGATCACTGTGATCAGATACATGTGTTCACTTTTATTTATTACAGAGGATGATTTCACGGAGTATATGTATTATTTTTGGTATTATTTTTGTATATTTGAAAGAGTTTATTCTAGAATGTATTTACAACAAGACAAACAGATCTTGTCTTTATAATTATTAAATAAAATATCTAATTTTTCTAACCTGTGTCCATCCCTTTTCCTTTATATTCTGCGGCATTGTGTAACAAGGCGAAACTGTAAAAAAATCAAGTATTTGTTAATTCTAGAAATAAAACAATATTTTCACATATATGTTGCACATAAAGAAAATATCACTAATGATCATATAAAAATAATTTTATTTATATAATATCAACTTTGCAATTATAATATCATTTAGGTCCAAAACAATAGAAACAAATGCTAAAATTATAAAACAGAAAAATTCAACTAAAGAAATCTGGTTATTATGCCACTTTATCACCTTATGGCTGGGTTCACAGGACTCTATCCGCGAAAAACTGTCCCATTATGCTAATCAGACTGTCATCAGAGTGGGATCCATTTTTCTTGGTTGTAGCGAATAAAAAAAAAAAGGTTTCTCCATCTTCTCCATTCTGTAAAAATCGGACCGCATCGGATGTAATTTGGTCCCATTTTTTTTTCCCTTACCCATGGACTTGAATGGCCTAGTACTATTCTCAGAGGTAAACCCTGCATGCTGCGATTTTTATTTATTTTTGTCCCCTCTGATCATTTGGTCTGAGAAATAACTCTGACATGTGCACCGCCTCATTAAACAACATTGGTCCAAGAGTGATCTGTTATTACTTTTTTTGACTGATCGCACTTGGACCGAAAATATGGTAATTTGCATGAGTCCTATGAGTTATCTGTAGTTTAGCTAATGACTAATGGGAAAGCTAAATATCTATAAAAAGATGTTATTAATAAGGATATTTCTGACAACAAACACACTAAATTAATATATATATATATATATATATATATATATATATATACAGTATAGTAATGCAGAAATTGACAAGAAGAATGGTAGAAAGAAAATGTATCAATAATTTCATAGGACCCCAGTGCTAGTAAATAGAACAGGGTAGAAGTGATATTATTATATCAGTTCATATATTTTCATCTAGTTATAATATGCAAAATATTTTAGTGTTATCTTATAAACAGAAACTTATGCCATGTTACAAAGGTCCAATTAAAGATGTCCATTTAACCCCCACCCCCCCAATATTGTTGTTTTTATAAGAGGCCATACATATCAGGTATGCTGTAAATAAACGTTATACACATGAAGTCCAAATGGATAGATCTACAACAATATAAACTTTATTAAAGGAATGTACAAGAATTAGTTTAAAAAGAATGAAGTTGCCAGGATTGGGACTTGCTATGGCTGGGCATTAATTTTCTGGCCATAGTCCTCATTATAAGATATGGCATCCTATGTAGGAACATAGCCATTGTGGGTAAACAATCACTTGGGAGGAGGGAGAAGGTGAGAAAATGAAAGAAATATGCAGGTGTTGGGGTAGGGGATAATTAAAGGGGCCCAGATAAGTATGGAATAAAGGAGTGAAGGGAGGGACGACCTCAGGTCTTGTGGACTTTCTATTTATACCAAATAGAGCTACAAATGTAATTTGAGCTGATGAACGTGTATATATAAAGCACGGCTGGTGACATCTCCCTTGTATTTATTGGGGACTTACATCTTAATTTAATATGCAATGCACCTTGTATCTACCGTATATATATATATATATATATATATATATATATATAATTCATGTGTTTTCAGAAGAAAAAAAAACTAGCCTTAGTTTAGACATCATTTATTCATGTAACATAGCAGTGATCGTCCCTGAAGTCATGGAACAGGCGCAGTATGCATAGAATTAGTATGCTAAATAAAGATGCAAATATACTTAAAGCTTAAATATGGCTAATTAGCCTTCGGCGCTTCTGTATGGGAAAGCACAAGTGTTATGAGCTACCTGCCTCCTACTGAGTGTTCTTTAAACACTTGTCAGTCCTCAGGCTTGTGAATATAGATTGTCTACAGGCAGTGCCCTGCCTGACAAGCTCAATACCCCTGGCAGGACCCAAGTACAAAGCCATTAAATCCACTATGAATAAACACCCCTCCCAAAGCAATTAAAGGCTTCAGAACACAGTGATATCATATAGCAAGCTTCGTTACCAGTAATTGGGGGAATGCTCCAAAGGCCAAAAAAGTTGTGCTTCTATTCAGTTTAATCACAATTATAAATGTTCAATAAAGGGTGAGGCGGATCTGATCATTAATAAATGTTTTTTATCACAAGCACTGAGATGCTGCTAAAGTCAAAAATATTACTACTCTCAGCTTATGGTCTGTACAGGGCACTTAAAGGGAACCTGTCAGGTGCAATATGCACCCAGAACCACGAGCAGTTCTGGGTGCATATTGCTATTCCCTTTCTAACTGTCCCTGTATCTAGTAGCATACATAAAGAGATCTTAAGAATACGTATTTCTAAAGATCCTTTATGACATGCTAATGAGCGCAGGGACTAGTCGCAAGGGCATGCTAACATGCTATTCAATGCCAACTGCCCAGCGTCATCATCGGCAGCGACGCGCGTTCCTGTGTTCGTTGCCTCAGAATGCTGTGCATAGGGTCGATGTGGAGCCCACCTGCAGTAGTCACCCCAGGGACATCACTCCACCTTCAGGGACGCCACAGGATCTTCTTTTGGTATTTCTGGCAACAGGTATGTCAGTTTTGTATATATGAGTCGTGATGCCACTCACGGTTTGCGGTCAGGGATATGGGTGACCGCCACTGCAAATTTAACGAGCGTCTGGGGCTGATGGAGTCTGCAGTCGGATGGTGTGGCCTCCTGTGAGTGAGGCAGGCCCCAGGGGCTCAGGTGTGTAGGACAACAGGTCTCAGAATAACTCAGGCTCAGTCCGGAAAGTCTTTCAACTTGTTTTACTCACTTTTGCTGTTATCGTGAGGTAACCCGGGCAATGCTGAGATAAATCAGGTGGAACCAGGAACTCCTTCAGGCTGACCTGAGGGTAACCATTAACTCGCCTTCCTAGCACTTCTTGTTTTGGATAACCCCTGACTTGAAGTACCGTGGGGTCTATTCAGGGAAATGATCCAATATAGGAAGAAGAAAACGGCACTCACTAGATCTTTGCTGTGCAGGTTGCGGCTTTATTTCAAGCGTGGAGGTTACATGTGAGGAGGGGACTGGTGGGGAGGGAGAGCACGCCGGACACGTCAGACGACGGCCGTTTCGCACTTACACAGTGCTTCAGCTTCAGCTTGTCTCTTCGCTCACGTGCACCCCGGATCAGCATTGATTCATCCTGTATGCTTTGGACTTTACCTTATGGATATGGTTGTTGCTGAGTAGTGCCCTGTTCCCCCTTTCCTGTCCTGCTATCCAGGGAAATCGCTACTGCCTTTTCTCCCCTTTTTGGCCCGTTTGCCAGCAGCATAGACCAGGTGAGATGGCTTCAAGCTCTGTCTCCTTATGGGTTCCTGTGTTGCTGCTGAGGCTCGGACTCAAGATGGTTGGTAAGGTACCTCTAGTTTCCTCACCGGCAGGTTTAGCAGATCAATAAATGGACGGCTACTCTAAGGACCTGTTTCCCGTACATGCCTAGTCACCAGCAGTCCCCATACTTGACTGCCTCTCTTCAGGTATCTTTCTGACTGACTCACTGGTAACCGTTCTCCCCCGCTAATGGCTACTGCACGTGCAGGGTCTGACTAGCGCGTGCATCTCCTAGCAACCACGCTCAATGCTCCCAGACTGGCTCTCCTCCTACTTTCCTGACAGCCTCTGCAACTTAGCTCCCAGCCCCTCCACTACACCCCTTGACAAGAATTGAAGGCTAGTCTCCTCTAGAGACTACCCAAGGGTCCCATCTAATGGTGTGGGAGACCTGGTTGCTATGTGTCTGTGCGTACACACCCCATTCTGGCCTTTGGAATTACCTGGAAGCACTGTCCCAGCATGGGTGCTGTACTCAGTGGTGCCTGACCGGGTCAGGGGTGCCCCAAATGCATATGATCAGAAGTCCCCGGCACTTCTGATCATGCGCACTAGACCTCGCTGAAGCCGAGACGTGTACCCAGGTCAGGCAACTAGTGGTTGGCACATCATCTCTCCCAGTCCAGTGCGGACCAGTCCAATTGGAGCAGAAGTGTTGGAGCAGAGGACGAATTCTGGGGGAAAGCATATCTTCATGTTTCTTTTACCAGCATCTGGTGAGCTGAACACGGAGAAGCCAGCGAGGACATAACATTGTGACTAGTTATCTTAGTGATCTCAGCCATGGACACCATCTTAATATATGTTTCAGAGTAAATTCTATATGTCTGCAATAACAGAGTCAGTTTCTGAGTCATGTTCAAGGTGGTTCATGCAGCAGGAATCAGCTATTAGGTTCCCTTTAACGCCATAAGGACCAAGCCACTTTTGGCCTTGAAGGGATGGTCTTAAACTAATATTGATTTAATCCTAAGCAGCTATTTATTGTAGTAATCTAATCTCTTTGCTAATACACGTTAATTAAAACGTCCCTACCATTCTCTCCCTAACTACTTTCTTGATTTTTTTTTTACCTACCTCCATTTTGATGATGCTTCATTCGAGAATGCTAGAAAATTCAAATGTCATTTGTAGGCAGAGGTTATGCATGCTGCCACACGCTATATCCCCAACTCGAAACAAAGCTTCGTCAGTGACCTCCGTTTCAGGTGTGTGCTAGTCCCTATTCTACTGAGCATGCATTGGTTCTCAATTCTGACATATGCTCAGTATGAGCTTCCTTCTCACTGTGCACTATTCTTTTCAATGCACAGTGACAGTGCTCCCCCATGCCAGCTCTAATTAGAAGTGACAAGCTGGCAATAGAACGCACTGTCAGCGTGCATTGCAAGCAGATAACTATAGAGCAAAATTAGTCTCATTCTCAAAACATTTGCCCATGAGTGTAGCCAGCCACAGATGTCCTGCATGTGTCCAACATTTATTATACTGTACTGCTAAGGGCTTCCACTAAGCCAATTCCATCATGGCGGTAATATGGGAGCAATGTGATATTATATTTGAAATAGAATCTCAGTCAGCTCTCACATCTATCCGAGGAGGAGTAATGAGCCAAAATCTGGAAAAGGATTTAGATGAATCTAGATGTTGAGAAGGAAGGGGGGTTCTAATATGTTAATTCATGAAAACTTGGTGAGAGTGCAGTCATGATTTATTATTGATAAAATCTAGTGTGAAAGTTGAAAATCTTTGTCTCCCAGAGTCTCCAAAGAGTAGATTGCAGGGATCTGAGAAGGTTCTGTATTTGGAAAAAAGTGGTCTCTCCACCATTGAAAAGCAGGAGAATATGAGATTTCTTTGGGGAAAAGTGACTTGTTCCATACAGTTTTTTTAAGGGTAAGTTGGGAGAGGTCAATTGGTATTTATTTTATTAATACTTTACCTATTGCATTAAAGAGGTTGTCTGCTCTAAAGTGATAAGTTCAGTCACTCTGTGTCACTCTATGTGACTGCAGACCTATGAATCCTCCCAGTGCACACAGTATGCGCTGCGAGAATTCGCCGGTTTCTAAACCTGGAATGGTGGTCACGTGATTGCAATTGTGTGTTATACATGTTCCCAGCCAGTACCTGACTAGTGTGTGCAGCCTCACTCACTACAAGTGTATGCAGTGGACACGTCTGACTAAAAGGTGCAGCTGTCTAGAGGTCGCAACCTCACTCAATACAAGTGTATAGAATAGGCACGTATGACTAGTAGGTGTGGCCTTCTAGTGGGCATGGCCTTGCTCAGTACACTTGTATTGAGTGAGGATACCGTGCCTACTAGTCAGATATGCCTATTCTATACACTTGTATTGAGAGAGGCCACTCCCACTAGTCAGGTTCTGGTCGGGAACATGCATATCGCACAATTACAGTCACATGACCGCCGTTCCTGGCTCAGAAACTGGCAAATCCTTGCAGCAGACAGTGTGTGCACACTGGGAGGATTCATAAGTCTGCAGTCACATAAAGTGAATGAAGGCTTATCATTTTTGATTGGACCACCCATTTAATCAGAAAAAATAGCCTTTGCTATTTAAAAAAAATAAACAATATATTTGTCATTGAGAATTTTCAGAGCATGTTGCATTGTTTGTTTTTTGTTTGTTTTTTCTTTTGGGGTTTTTTTCAGCAGCCTTCTTTAATATACGATGAACCTCTCATCTGATTCATGCTACCCACACCACGTGCAGCATAAGTCAGTTTGGCTGCACAATTGTACCCGGGTATATTTTTCACTGAAATGCCCTGGCACCTCAAAAAGACTGTACTTTAGAGATCTGGTCGAGAATCATAGCCGGAAATTATACTTGTCCAGCAACGCCCCAATTGGCTTTTTCCAGCACTGGTAGAGGTGATTAACAGTTCTCTCTCTCATGTGTGTGTTGTGGACAGGGGCCAGACCACTGCAGAAGGCTGCTTGGATTCGGGTTCGTTACTGTGGCCCGAGTGGTAGCCGGACCCGGGCTCGTGTGGCTGTCCGTCCTCACAACCGTAGAAAGGGTGTATTTACAGGGGAAAAGTTTGTCAGTGATGCCACCCGTGGGTTGCGGTGAGGGTTGGTAGCACTGCCGCTGCCTGGATATGAGACACCCGGGGCTGATGGAGTGGGTAGCAGGATGGTATCCCCTCCACGGGTAGGGGAGGTGTTGTCCCGGGGCTCAGGTGTGCGGGAGAGGATGCTGCGGAGAGTATCATGTAGGGCTGGACTGGGCAAGAATGATGTACTCACAGTTCCAAAGAAGTTCACACAGAGTCCAGTGGTAAACCAAATTGCCAATGACCGGTAACCTTCGGCGGGTGTATTCGGGTCCCACACCCTGATACAGCAAACAGGGTTCCCTTCCACCGGCACTCAGTGTTTGTGTCTTCAACAGGACAACTCCGCTTAAAACGGAGAAGTCCACTCCCGGTAACTTTGTATGTTGGGAGCTGTGGCCCGCAAAATCTGACCCGTGGGATCTCTGTGGGTTCTGGCGGACACCCTATCCCCCGCGTTGGGTTTCCTTTTCGCTCTCTGGGCTTGCTGGTGGGGCTTAAAACCTTCCTCGCCCTAGGGTCCAGGCACCCCGACTGTGCACGGCCTCCGGACCGGATTCCCACTACAACCCTGCCCCGGTCCACTTAAGGTCTTCTGCGACCGAATCTCTGTCGCTGTGTCCCTGTCTGCCGTCTGCCACCTAGTCAGTAGTCCGGTAGTCCAGGGGCCCCAACCCCTGACTCCGCTGTCACTCCACACTGCTCTCTCTTCAACTGTCAACTCTCTTCTGTCTTGTTTCCACCCAGAACACCTCAGGACCCCTAGGTGGGCGCCCCCATCTGCCTGGTCCCGCCCACTGATGTGTCCCTATTGTCATGGGGGGTGACTAGGCTTTGCTGGCTGGTGTTATGTACCTGGGTGTGGGTTTGTGTTGGTATGCCAAGGAGGATGGAGTCGTGCACCTGGAAGATCTGTACAGTCTCTGTGACACCCTGGTTTTGCCAGGGCGTCACATGTGCATAGGAAAAGACCTTTCAAACACCTGCACCAGTGCTGGGAACAACCGAAGGGTGGAGCCAGACCCTACTTATCTCCGACTATAGTTCCTGGCCAGTTCTCTAAATTATATATTTTTTCTGAAATTACCAAGAATTTCAGAGAAAAATACACTTGTTTGCCATCATGCTATGATTCATGTGGTTTAGGCAACATGAATCACATGACAAGTTCCCTTTAAACTGTCTTAGAATATAATTGCTGTAAAAAATGTATCTACAAGATGTGTAATGTCAATACTTACCCTAACTTTTATAAAACGCACTGTGCAAAGTGCAAAACATGTTTGTCAAATGTGACAATAAAGTATTAGTAGAGGTAGAGGAGCTGGTCCCTCATCTCCCCAACTATTCCCCTATGACTTGTAAGCAGGGAGTGTTCAGTGGCTTTAGGAAATTTGAAGGCGCTCAGTCACGAGAGCCCTTGTCTTGGCACACGAGTGCTCTGTGTGTAGCCTATAGTCTAGCATCCAGCCTGATGTCAACTCCCCAGACACCAGCTCTCAGGCCTTTTAATTATTCAAGAGCAATTTTGTCTGTCTCCAGATACACAAAAAAACAATATACTTTGGTAGACGTTTCTCTCCTTGACAAAAAATATGTTTTCTGCTAACGTCCCACACATATTTATTGGGAATTCTCCAAATAAATGACTATGTTTATATTCTAATCCGACACATTGGAACTCTGCATGCAGAAAGCTGGAGGGATCGTCTGGCTGTGCTTTACAGTATACATTGATAAGATTCCTCTTACTGTAAATTAAAAGTCATCTCAAAGTAACCAAGTAGTATGGTGTGTTAACCATATAACAGCATTAGTCTGTGGGCTTAGGACATTTATACACGACCTCTAAAGTGACTGGTTGAAAGAAAATATCCTCATTTTTTCCAAAAATGCACCACTGCTCTCTATATGATTGTGTGTATAAACATCAGAATAAGATGCTTGAACACATTTTTTAATCTTTATTTGTCAATGTACATGGTCACAGTTAGTGATGAATGAGCATCCTCACCATTGCTCATTACCTAATCGAGCATCAGGGTTCTCCGGCGTGACTTGTGTACCGAGTAGAATGGAAGTCAGTGGGAAACCCAAGCATTTTTAAAATCTGATGCTCAATTGAATACAATACGATACGATACACTTTATTGATCCCGTGGGAAATTATGGTATCACAGCAGTGCAACTTAAATAATAACATGAATTACTTAATTGACAAGACAGTAGAGTTGACAGAAGAACATTATACATTAGATTACCGTATTTTTCGCTTTATAAGACAAACCTGATTATAAGACGCACCCCCAAATTTGGTGAAGGAAAAGAGAATTTTTTTTTAATGTTAAATGGGGTCCATCTTATAATGCCAATGTCCGTCTAACAAATCATATAGGGTATATGTCCCTCATAGCCCCCCATCCTAAAATTAGCCCCCTTAATCTGGATATGGCCCCCTTATATTGAATATAGCCCCCTTGTGCTGGCACACGTTCCCCTGTGCTGCCTATGGCCCCCTATGGATTGCATACGTTCTCCTGTGCTGCCTATGGTCCCCTATGGATTGCATACGTTCCCCTGTGCTGCCTATGGTCCCCTATGGATTGCATATGTTCCCCTGTGCTGCCTATGGTCCCCTATGGATTGCATATGTTCCCCTGTGCTGCCTATGGTCCCCTATGGATTGCATACGTTCCCCTGTGTTAGATATCGCCCCCATGCTGCTGCCCATAGTAAAATAAAACACTCTTTCCTTACCTCCTCCAGCGCTGATCTCCCTCCTGTCTCCCTCCGTGCTTCTGTTCCTCCGCTTCCTGGTTCTTGGTGCCGGTCATGTGATCGGCAGAGCAGAGTGATCTCATCTCTGCGTGCCTGCCTGATTACAGTGGAAGCAGGGACACTGGGGAGAAACGCTGGAGGGGGTAAGTAAAGCTTTTTTATTTTAGAATGAGCAGCAGCATGGGGGCCATATCTAACACAGGGGGGGCATGTGCGATCACAGTGGGACGCAGGCTCATATAATATGCACCGCTGCCCCAGCCCGTCACTGCGGTGGGATTTCAGCACCATGGTGGTGGACAGCGGCTGTGCATATTATATGAGCGGGAGCAGGAGATCAAAGGCTGCAGCCCGCAGCTTCACCTGCCCCCAGCAGCGCTCCAGAGCGGACTCTGCAGTGTCTATATATATATATATATATATATATATATATATATACACACCCCATATATTCGGCTTATAAGACGCACCCCCTACTTTCCCCCAAAATTTGGGGGAACAAAAGTGCGTCTTATAAAGCGAAAAATACAGTAGGTCATACACAGTGGGTAAACTGAAAACTAGAAGAAATAAAGAAGGAAACATTCACCTTGATGATTTAATACTAATGTTATTGTTGTACATTCCCATAGCAGTTGGCACAAATGATTTCCTATATTTTTCCTTCTTACACCTCAGAAGGATTAGCCGGTTACTGAAGGTGCTCTTCTGTCTCATGAATAGCTCATATAATGGATGTGCATTATTATTCATAATCGCCATACACTTTTTCAGAGTTCTTCTCTCCATTACCTCCTCAAAAGAGTCAAGATTGCAGCCAACAGCGGAGCTTGCCTTCTTGATAAGCTTATTCAGCTTATTAGCATCAGAGACCTGCACACTACCACCCCAGCATATGAGTGCAAAAAAGATGGCACTTGCCACTACAGACTGGTAGAATAATGAGCAATGGTAAGCATGCTGACTCATCACTAGTCACAGTGTAATCATCCAACTCTACAAGTTACACACGGCACATGAGATGATCGATTCTTGTTCTGCTGTGTCCTTTTGAGTTTTGGATGAGCCAACAGCCATCTCAGCCCAATACAGGAGTGCTCTCTTGGCCCAGTTCTTTATGCTCTCACTTAAAAGGCAGTTGACTGACATTTGTGCTGGTAGTTTATATTCAGGATAACAAAGCACTTGGCAGTCCGAAATTGGGCATGTCTGATCAACATCTCCACTAAGGATCAGTTGGCTAGCGGCCCCATATAAATATAATTTAGTGTGTATAGGGGGGCTTTAGACCAGTGTACACTTGGCGCTATGATGATATTAATCATGACTATTGGAATTTCTCAAAGTAATCCAGAGTGGAAGAAATGAAAGGATGGCACTCACCATTCGTTGCAGAATTTAATAGTCTTCAAAATATCGTACTAGTGGAAGAAGGAGCGGATGGGGCACCCGTGGACTATGGCCATTTTTCACACAAGCAGCACTTCTACAGGTCCTGTACATCCCCCTCTTCTTTTGCTTGTACAATGTTTTGAAGACAACGAATGGAGAGTGCCATCTTCTCATTTCTTCCACACTGGATTACTTTGAGACGTCTGAATCTGGATTAAGCAACACCAAAAGTGAGTCTTCATTGCTTGGTCTCGATCTGGACCTGCTTGCTTGCAGTGGACTGTGTCAGGTGTGCCTATGCCTTCTTTATGTGTTTCCATTGGAATTTTTCCATAAGGTTTCCATATATCCCAAGTGCATACAACTGACTGCCTATACATTTGTGTATTTTATTGTGCTATTGGCTCCCATTTATAACAGAAAAAAGTTATATTTGCGGCATTTTTTTGTATACATTATTTTTTGTATATTGGAAGTGCAGTTATCAAAGCTTTTTAGTATACTAGGGAGTGTCTGACAAAAGGATGTCCTCTGACTAGATAAATCTATGCTCATGTTGACTTAAACCTTGGGAAATGTTTCGGGCATATATGAAGACCATGCATCACAGCTTTAAATTCACCCTATTAATGTCCACCCAATGTGTATAGACGTTAGGACATCCATTCAATAAAGCTCATATATGCAAAAGCTCCATGTAACATTTTCTATGACCATGAAAAATTACTGGAAGGGAGACAAAGGAGCTGGGGGGCAAGATTTAAACCTTAAAACAAACACTTGGTGACAAAGGCGCTGTTATAGGGTGCTGGTATCATGGTTGTGTCCACAGGCTTTGTTACACCATTCAAATAAAACTACAGCCTGCTTCTTTTATTCACTTTCTCTTTTTCTCTAGATGTTTAAGCCACCAGCACCTGGAAATCATTCTGAGGTGCAAAATCCACTTTCCCCAAGTGAATGCATTAATTTAATAAAATCCTCAGACCATGAATCTTCTAAACGTGGTGGGATCTTCTGACCGTGAAGCTCAGCTAGGAAAACACTGACTAATAAAATAAAATGTGTGAAAACAGAATTAGTGAAATTAGGTTAGGCTAATAAATCGTGAGCAGCTCTTCTTATTCTCCCTACCAGCCCTGGGCTAAAGTGCTAGCTCGCCTGATCTATTGTTTCCTATCTAAGCAGGGGGTTTATTGTGTGATAAATAATTCCTTTAAAAAAGTGAGTATTTGCATAATCAGTTCTTTGAAGTGTCCAGCATTCGGAGGATTGGTCCCCAGATTTGCAATGGGCCTTGAGCAACAAAAAGACTCCAATCTTTCACTGCACTGACAGTGTGTGGCAGCTTGTCATAAACAGCTTCACCCTTCGTCTTTTTTCCGATCCCCTTAATGACTAAACTTTAGGAATGTCACAAAATAGAGGTTGTGTTTTTTTTCTACAAGTCAGGCGTGATGGATCTGATTGTGCTCCTTCCCTACATCCTTCAGGAGCCTATTCTGAGGACTACCCGCCATGTATAGCACTAGTTTAAACAGCAGCTTCCACCATAATATCCAACTACAGACTAGAATAATCAATTGACCTAATCTAGAGAAAAGAGGGCAGCAAACAGTGGGCTATTTATCACTACACATGGCTGGAGAATCCTGTAGTAAGTGTGCACCATTACCTTTGTAAACAGCGATCACAGTTCATTAGTCCTCTGAAGTCATTCATAATATTCTAGATATAAAATATTTATTACACTATTTTTTTCCAATTTGTTTTAGGATTTATGAATATTACTAACATTATTATTTTTTTTTTTCAAAGATTATTTTAGTGGACGCCTGGGGCCTAGTACATTTCCCACCACTGTCTTGTATAAGTGGGTCCTCGGTTCTATGACCACTATCATGTACAAGCATTTCTATACAAATATTTAGAAAATGTGAATGTGTAAAGAAAAAAATAGTTTAGTACAAGACCCAAGCAATATAATGTTTTGTTCTAAATCACCTCTATTAGCATGCAGCTCATGGTTTCTGCTGGATTTCCTTCTGTAGCGCTCTACAAGCACTAGCATTTTCCAGAGCTAGTGATGGAAACCTAGGACGCAGAGTGGACAACATGCCACCATTCTAAAAAATTAAACCTTACGGAACCATACCGATTTAAAAACAGTATCTCTTATCCACTTGCTAAATGTGAGTGGACTTGGCTATGTTCATCTATACCTGTGAATGGAGTGGCATGGAACATGCACAACCGGCATTCATTCAACTTTTCCTGGTCACGGTGTGGTGGTAACAGAAATCCTTCGATCCCTGTTCTTTTGACTTGTGGCAGATCTAGCAGTTAGAACTGCACATAAGTTCTCACATATTCAGGGAATGTGTTGTCAAGGAATGACTTACTGTTTTAATGTGATCTTTGTGTTACATGTATTTTTTTATATCCCAATCTTTATTTTTAAAGATAATTTGCAATTTTCCCACTGGCTCTATTCTATACTCATTCTTCCCATCATTTCATTTAAAATAGCTGATAACACAGGATCCATGATGCCTAATAGGTGGTGTCACCATTGTCCATGCTTTCCCTTCCTTCAAAATAACCTTTGCACATGCGCTGCGCTGTTACGATCACACTGTAATATACTATCTAATGATCGGCAGATCACAGTGCTTGTCACATGAAACCAGGCTAAGAGACAATTGTTGTATAATCTGGGCAATTTTTCTGATTCCGGTCTCCAGACCAGAAGGATCAAAACCAGAACATCAACATAGGAGGAGCAGAGAGATAAGCTTACAGGGGCAGGGTAGGTAGCACAAATATATTGGAAAAGTGTTAGTTAGGAATACTTAGGACAAATTAAAGAAGGTCACATTACATGTGGAAAACCTCTTTGAACAACCAAAAGTTAGAGACTAAAAAGCTCCACTGACAAGTGTGAAATTGCAAGATTTTTATATTTTGTTTTAAATAAAGATTATTATATTAAAAAGAAATTGTAAAAAAAATACATTTAACTCAAAAAGAAAGCTGATTTTCTGATGACACATTTCTTTGAAACCATTAATGAGGAAGACAATTTTTGTATTTGTGCTTTCTTTCATTTTTTTCCTCTCTTTCTCTAATAGTCATAACTTTTTTACTTTCCATTGATATTAATGTATCAGATATTGTTTTACTGTGGGATAAGTTGTAATTTTGAAGGAAACCATCCATTTAACCATATAACTTACGGGAAAAGGGGGGGGGGGAATCAGTGCAATGCAGTGAAATGGTTAAAAAATAACACCCAATCCTGCCATTGCTGCCATTGTATTTTTAACTTAATTTCCAATGCATTAATTGTACAGTAAAAATAACCTGCCAACATGATTCTTCAGGTCAGTACAATTACGATACCAAACATAAATTTTTTTTTCTTTAAAAAATTCTAAACACAAAAAAAGTTTTTGTTTATGTTGCAATGTTTCTGGACCCATAACCTCTTCTATTTTTCTGTCAATGGAACTATGAGTTTGGTTTTGTGGCAAGCTCAGATTTTTATTGATACCATTTTAGGGTACATTCTGATTACTTTTGCTTTGTTGGAGGTGTAGTGAAAAAAACCCAGCAATTTTGGCATTGTAATTGTTATTTATGACATTTACCATATGTATTTAACTATTCATATTTTGATAGATTGGACTTTTAAAGCTGCAGTGATATCAAATATGCATATACAGTAATACCTTGACTTATGAGTTTTATTTATGTGACCTCTTAACTCAATTTGCTATTACAGTATGTCAAATTAAATTTCCTCATTAAAACTAATTGAAATGTTATTAATCTGTTTCAGCCCTTACTTATGGCCCCTCATACTGGTATATGACCCCCATCCTGGTACTGTATATACGATCCCCACCCTATTACATGAACCCTATCCTGGTACATGACCCCCACCCTGGCACATGGCCCCATCCTGGTATATATGATCCCCCTTCCTGGTATATATGAGCCCTATCCTGGTACATGGCCCCATCCTGGTATATATTATCCCCCTTCCTGGTATATATGAGCCCTATCCTGGTACATGGCCCCTATCCTGGTATATATGACACCCATATGATCCCCATCCTGGTACATGGCTACAAATCCTGGTACTTGGCCCCCCATCCTGGTTCATGGCCCCCATCCTGGTATTGACTGGAAAAAAGTTGGGTGCCTCAATTTTTTTTCCAGTTCATTTAGTAGTCTTGAACCTGTGATTATTTCTGCACTTGTACTATATTCTGCAGTATTGCAATATTGCAGTATATTGTAAAAATCATAATCTCCAATGAAGCCCATTCCGTGGCTAGACTTCACAGGAGAACCAATCTGGCAGTGATGAAGGCCCTCAGCTGTCAGAATAGTTCTCATGTGAAGTGTAGCCACGGAATGGGCTCCATAGGAGATTGTAATTTTTACCATATAGTGCAATATTGCCATACTGCAGAAAATAGTACAAATGTTGAAATAATTACAGGTTCAAGTTTCCTAAATAGAAATCCATCAAACTCGGTAACCACAACACTGGGTTGGGGAGAGGTGGCGATGAGTGCACAAACACAGGGCTGGATCATGTTGCTTAAATTATGCTGTCAGTGATTGGTAGCAGCATTTATGTTGTTTTCAGCAGTGAGACAATAGCTGAGTATGGGAAACACAGTCAGCATCTGTCTAGTCTTCAGCGGGCTCAGCTCCTGAGCTCGATCCCCACACCCTAAATCGCTCCATGGGGTACATAGTGTTAATGGGGCTTTAACAGTATAAGGATAGGGTTAGTTTACTACTGAAATTCATGGAAGTCTGATTGTTCCATTGAGTTTTTAGGATTCTTCGAGGTCTCAGCAGTCAGATTACATAAAAAAGTAATTAATGATGAGTTATTAATCTTGATACAAATCCTTTTAAGAATAACCATCATTTGAATTTTATTTTACATACATAAATAGGACACATGAAAATAAGCAAATTTCTAATATATCTTATTAGAAAAATCCGCCTATTTCTCCGCCAGAACTGATTATTCGTTGACCAAATTCCCAATTCACGGATAAAATTTGTCTTCAGCGAATGCAGATTTTCCCATTACTGATATCGAAGATATGAGATGAGAGTTGCTACTTTGCTACTGTTAAGATTCTGTGTAATGTAAAAATAAACCTTCCTTCCCTGAATAAAGATTTTACCCAGGAATTGAGAATTTGGAAATAAAAGATAATAATTATGGAGATAAAAGATCAGTCCAGGATGAAAAAGAAGTAGATTTATTTGATAGGATATATATTACAAGGTTACTTATTTTCATGTGCACTAAGAATTTAAGAAATAACAATATAATTAACAGTTTCTCTTTAAGGATAAAAATGGTTCTTTCTTAGAGGGGTTAAATAACTTGAAAAATATCAGATTATTTACAAATTTCAAATATACAAGTGCATCTCAATAAATTAGAAAATCCTCAAAAAAGTTAATTTATTTCAGTAACTCAATACAAAAAGGGAAACACGTATTATAAAGTGTCATTACAAACAGAGTGATATATTTCAAGTGTTTATTTCTGTTAATGTTGATGATTATGGCTTACAGTCAATGAAAACCCAAAAGTCATTATCTCAGAAAATTAGAATAATTACCACAAAACCCCTGCAAAGGCTTCCTAAGCATATAAAATTTTCCCTTAAGGTACCGTCACACTAAGCAACTTACCAGCGATCCCAACAACGATAGGGATCGCTGGTAAGTTGCTAGGAGGTTGCTGGTGAGCTGTCACACTGCGACGCTCCAGCGATCCCACCAGCAACCTGACCTGGCAGGGATCGCTGGAGCGTGGCTACACGAGTTGCTGGTGAGCTCACCAGCAACCAGTGACCAGCCCCCAGCGCCGCGTGGAAGATGCTGCGCTTGGTAACTAAGGTAAATATCGGTAACCAACCCGATATTTACCTTGGTTACCACCGCACGGAGCTACACGTGCAGAGAGCAGGGAGCAGCGCACACTGAGCACTGGCTCCTTGCTCTCCTAGCTACAGCACACATGGGGTTAATTACCCGATGTGTGCTGCAGCTAAATGTGCACAGAGCAGGGAGCAGCGCACAATGCTTAGCGCTGGCTCCCTGCTCTCCTAGTTACAGCACACATCGGGTTAATTACCTGATGTGTGCTGCAGCTACATGTGCACAGAGCAGGGAGCAGCGCACAATGCTTAGCGCTGGCTCCCTGCTCTCCTACTTACAGCACACATCAGGTTAATTAACCCGATGTGTCCTGCAGCTAGCTACATGTGCACAGAGCAGGAGCCGGCAGCACAGGCAGTGAGAGCGGCGAAGGCTGGTATCGAAGGTAAATATCGGGTAACCAAGGACAGGGCTTCTTGGTTACCCGATGTTTACATTGGTTACCAGCCTCTGCAGAAGCCGGCTCCTGCTGCCTGCACATTTAGTTGTTGCTGTCTCGCTGTCACACACAGCGATCTGTGCTTCACAGCGGGACAGCAACAACTAAAAAATGGCCCAGGACATTCAGCAACAACCAACGACCTCACAGCAGGGGCCAGGTTGTTGCTGGATGTCACACACAACAACATCGCTAGCAACGTCACAAAAGTTGTTCGTTAGCAGCGATGTTGCTTAGTGTGACGGGGCCTTTAGTCTGGTTCAGTAGGCTACACAATCATGGGGAAGACTGCTGACTTGACAGATGTCCAGGAGACAGTTATTGACACAGTCAACAAGGAGGGTAAAGGCCACTTCACACATAACGAGATCGTAAAACGAGATCGTTACTACGTCACAGTTTCTGTGACGCAAGAACGACTTCAATTGCGATCTCGTCATGTTTGACACGTACCAACGATTCACCCCCTGCTGCGAAATCGCTGATCGATGCCGAACAGCTTGGGCCATTTTTGGCTCGTTGGAGTCCTGCTGGGCTGCATGAATCTGTATGTTTGACACCCTATTTACGATTTCGTTGATGACCTAGATGAGATGCACGAAGGCGTGTTGTTGCGTCCCCGTTTCCACGCCCCTTCTGCACCCATTGGTTGGCGCTGAGAACAATAGTGTGTAGTTACGTCGCCATTTCCGCGCCCCCTCTCTGCAACGATTGGTTAGCAATGAGAATACTATTGCGTTCTGATTGGGTATCGCTTCATGCTTTGTTCCCTTTTGAGTCTTCTAGGAGCAAACCTGTGACTACACCCAGATTCATTTGTGCTTTGTTCCCGCTTGCTTGGTTTTCGGATCAAAGCTGCATCTTCCCTCATTCGTTCCCGAGCGTGTCGCTGTATTACAGATTCATTCGTGCTTTGTTCCCGCTTGCTTGGTTTTCGGATCAAAGCTGCATCTGCACTTGTATATCCCTCATTCGTTCCCGAGCGTGTCGCTGTGAGGATCGAAACTGCGATTATTAATAGATAGCATAGACGGCTGCATTTTCTGGACGCGGTAAGTCATTTTCGAAAAGTCTTTGTTACTTGTTCCATGTTTTTGTTATAGTATGGAAAGTATTTGTGTTTATAGATAGTAATTATTTTTGCGGATCATGAAAGTGGTTGGTTGTTATCTGTATACATATTGCCTTTTGTGCGTCCATCGTCCTTTTATGTGTCCTTATCTAGTATTGCTGGTTATTTTGTCTCTCTGCTACAGCCGCCATTTTGTTTCTCTGACACAGTTACAGCCGCCATTTTGTTTCTCTGACACAGTTACAGCCGCCATTTGTTTCTCTGACACAGTTACAGCCGCCATTTTGTTTCTCTGACACAGTTACAGCCGCCATTTTGTTTCTCTGACACAGTTACAGCCGCCATTTTGTTTCTCTGACACAGTTACAGCCGCCATTTTGTTTCTCTGACACAGTTAGAACTGGTGCACTTCTATGGGGGCGGCCATTTTAGTGTCTCTTTTACACCCCCCCAAAAAATGTGATTGGTTTATAGCAACTTTTCTCATCTTTACATGTTTTTTTGCAGTGTGGACAACATGAACGACATTCAGCGTGTTGTGCTGGGTGCTGCATTGATGTTTGAGGCCGGTCGGCTACGTGAAGTGGAACAGAGGCGTTCCAAACGAAAGCGCCGCATGTGGACCAGAGAGTGGCTGCAGAAGAGGTACAAATACTCCCACATGCAACTGCTAAGAGAGCTGCAGGAAAATAATCCTCAGGATTTCCGCAATTTTCTGCGGATGTCAGAAGAATCATTTAGCCTTTTACTCGAAAGAGTTACGCCAATTATTCAGCGCAAGAATACAGCGATGCGTGCTGCCATCCCGGCAGATGAAAGATTGGCAGTCACGCTGCGTTTCCTGGCCACCGGACGCTCCCTGCAAGACTTACATTTTTCTTCTGCAATTTCAAGGTCCCTGCTCAGCGTTCTTATTCCGGAGACATGTAGAGCAATTTTCCACAGTCTGCGTAACTACATTGAGTTCCCCAAAACTGTGGAGGAATGGCAGAAGATTGCCTCCGATTTTGAACACCTTTGGCAGTTCCCAAACTGTGGTGGTGCTTTGGACGGGAAACATGTGCGGATCACTCAACCACTGAACAGCGGCTCCTATTTTTATAACTATAAGGGCTATTTCAGCATCATCCTAATGGCCCTTGTGAATGCCAATTACGAATTTATTGCTGTTGATGTTGGCATGAATGGCAGGGTTTCTGACGGTGGGGTTTTAGAACACACAGGCTTTGGTGAACGTTTGCAAAATGGTGAACTGCACTTGCCCCCCAACTCTGACACTACCGCAAACCTTAACTTTGTATTTGTGGGCGATGAAGCCTTCCCACTTCATCCCAATCTCATGAAACCATTCCCCCAGAAAAGTCTAACGGCGGAAAGACAAAGGTTCAATTACAGATTATCAAGGGCACGCAGGGTTGTGGAAAATGCCTTTGGGATAATGGCAAATCGCTTCCGCGTTTTCCACACACCAATTAACCTGAGTCTACCATCAATAGACGCAGTTGTTTTGGCCTGTTGCGCCCTTCACAACTTTCTTCGACGGCGAGATGCTATTACGTACTGTCCAACAGGCTTTGTAGACTCTGTTGACTTAAATGGCGAAGTGGTGCTTGGCGAATGGCATTCTGAAGATCCCGCAATCGCAGGACTTCAACCATTGGCGCCCGGCAGAAATACCGATGATGCGAAGGCCTGTCGAGAAAAGTACTGCCAATATTTTAATGGTCCTGGTGCAATTACGTGGCAGCATTAGATAAACTTGTATTGAGCACATTTATTATGCTGAGTTTTATTTTCTTGTATTGATTTGTTTAAGAAACTTCCCTTCTTAATTTTAAAATATATGGTTACTTGTATTATGTTCATCACATTTATACTAATTTTAAACTATATGGGTACTTGTATTGTTATGTTCATCACATTTATACTAAAATGTAATTTTTGCAAAATGATTACTTTAATAAACAGTTGTTTTTACTTTCCACAAGATTTGTTTGTCATTCATTCACTATTAAGGGCTACTGTGGGGAGCAGTACCACCATTGCTGCCGTTCCATCACCCCCGGAGGCCCCATACAGCAGCGGCGGATTAAGGTGGCTTCACGAATATAAACTACAATCACCCCCACTGAAGCCATGACTCCGGCAACCACTTACGACCCCCAGACTAGACCGGCCCGGCACCGGGTGTCATCACCGCTATCATTGGGCCTCCTGCTCCGGATCGCACATTGAGAGTGAGCGTAGCGAACAACAGCGTGCCAAAATATGTGCCAAACCAGTTGATTTCAACCACATATTACATATGGGTGCACTAAGAAGAAATTGCACAATATATTTTATGGTGAATTTTATCTTGATACCCTAGTATAAATGCTCAATGGTATGACTAAAATTTGTTTTTTGGGTTTAAAAGTAAAATGTTCACTTTTAACTTCAACATTGCTTTTCTTTAGGTAAAACCCTGCAAAGGTTTATTTACTTCCTCAATTTGGCGTCCAGCTGTATGATGAATACATCATTTAGGGCTCTTGTACAATTTTGATTTCCATGTGCCAATGCAATAAAAAAAAAACAAAAAAAAAAAACACACAAATTATGAATATGAAGCCGTATATATTTTCATTTGGGGTTTTTAAACGGGGACGTTTGTGCGTCCCCGAAACCTTCATCAAACGACATCTCTTTTTCGATTTTTTATAATTGTATGTGCGCTCGCAGTGTGTGCTACCACGACCCCCTTGACACAGCATTTGCGTCATGGCGCGATCTCATTTCTGCAGCAAAGATCATTCTGATTTCTTAAAAGTGCGTCGCACTTTCACCTTCAATCATAGCAATTGTAATATTTCACAAATCAACAATCCAGCCATGGCCGAAGATGTAATATCGGCGGCCATTGGCTGGAGCAGGATCAACAACGTCCACCACAATATGATTGGAGCTAGCGTTCACGTGACGCTATCCGTCGAATCAGATGTGAAGAGGCGTTACCGCGGGTGACGTAACTGCGTTTGCTACGCAGACACACCAGCGAACAATGGCGGCACGCAGGAGGGCGACAGCTTGGGGAGAGGCGGAGGTCCGTTACCTAATCAGAGAAGTGGATGCTCGCGATTATGATTGCCGTGAGGCGCAAGAGCATCCACTTCTCCATAAAAAAGCGGTCTTGCGCAGGATCCAACGTGGGCTGAGGAGGAGGTTTCATTTGGAGCGCACCTGCGCCCAGATCCGCAAAAAATTAGCGGATCTGCGGTACCGCTCCAGTGCCCGGATCTCTGCCACACAAGCAGAGTTACAAAACCAAGGTAGGCGCAGATGAGTGTGCCTTGGCAACTTATAATGGTGTTCTTAAATATATATATTATGTATTTATATATTTATATATTTTTATAATAAATTATATATATATATATATATATATATATATATATATATATATATATATATATATATATATATATATATATATATATATATATATATATATATATATATATATATATATATATATATATATATATATATATATATATATATATATATATATATATATATAATTTATTATAAAAATATATAAATATATATAATACATATATAAATAATATATATATATTTTTAAATTAATTATATATAAGAAAATATATATATAATAAATAATAAATATATAGATTTAAATGTATATATTTATGATATATATATCCTTTTTTTTAATTACAATTATATATATAATGTATTATATAGATCGATATATATCTATCTATCTATCTATCCAAATATATATATATATAGATAAAATTCAAAAAATATATTTAGATATATATAATAATAAAAATAAATATATACATATAATATATATATATAAATAATATATATCTATATATAATTATAAAAATATATATAATATATTAATTATATATATATATATATATATATATATATATATAATTATAAAAATAAATATATACATATAATATTTAAATAATAAATATATATATTTTAATGTATATATATTTATTATATATATATATATATTTTTTTCTTTTAATTCATTAAAAGTATTTATATAGTCTATCGATCTATGTAATAGATCGATAGATTATATATAATATGTAATAGATATATATATAGAGATCTATTGCATTGAACGATAGATTATATATATATATAATATGTAACAGATCTATATATAGAGATCTATTGCATAGATCGATAGATACACCGACACTTGTGGTACGGGCTAATTACACTGACACTCGGGACACAGGGAAATTACGCAGACAGTAGGCTCTCTACACCAAGATTTCCCATGAACTGACAACCCTCTATCAGCACACAGTTTTCATATGTTCTGATATACCTCTTGTCCTTGGCACCCAGCTTCGCCATGCTTGGCAAAACATCATTCCCTCACCACCCAGCTTTTCCCATATCAGAGAGAGCATGGCAAAGCTGGGTGCTGTGGGTAGTGGGTCTTTTTCCCTCAGCATAAAAAAATTCCATCTCCTGCTTGTATTTGTCCCCCCTCATATCTAGTTCTCCAAATACAATATTGGCCCCCACATAGCCTTCCATATAGTATAAAGGGTTCCACATAACCCTTCATATATTAGAATGCATCCCATAGTCCTCCATGAACTGTAATGAATTTCCTAGAGTTCTCCATGAAGTTTCATTCACCCCAGAGTTCTCCATATATTATACTGCACCACATAGTCCACAACGTGTTCAAATTCACCCCCATAGTCCTTGTATAAGGTAGGCTACGTAGTCCGCCATATATTTCAATTTACCCCCCACAGTCCTATATGTATCATAACGCAACCACATTAAACTTTATATTTTCTTAAGAACCCCCAGAGGAGCAAGGGGCCGCAGAGGAGGGAGAGCATGTGCCCCATGATCAGCCCGAGCCCCCGGTGGAGCTACAGCCACCAGAGGAGGAGGAGGAGGAGGAGGAGGAGGAGGAACACCCACAGGGGCCACCGGCCGGATCGGCCCCCGGTAATTTTTTAATATAACATTAACGCCATATAAAGTGCAAAACAAAAAGCTGTTGAGTACTATAAAGTTGTAATACTATTGTATGTTTTGAGGATTTCGATAGCGTTAGGGCAATGACAGCCAGAGACGAGTTTGTGGTACAAGATGTTTATGATATGTAACCACGGTAGATACACAACGGAAATACACAGTATAACAAACACATGAAAATACCTTTCCGAAACGGAGCGAAGGGGATTCCCGGGGCCACGCACCGGACTCCCCCAGGGAGACCACCAGAGCGAACCCCTATACAGGGACTGTCCGGCAATCAACCCCGGAAGGCCTAAATGCGCCGCAGCCGGGACACAAGGGGCAAGCGGTAAAGTCCAGAAGTGTCCGTACGGGATGAAAGTCCAGAATGGTTATGAACCGGAAGAAACCGGGCAGACGTGCTGACCAAAGACGGCAGACGGAGTCCGGGCACAGTTTGAAGAAACCGGGTGTGGTCCAGAGTCGGTCGGTAGATTTTCAGGAGGATCCAAAGGTAATCAAGTAGCAGCAGCAGCAAAGCAGGAGCACACAGCAAGCAGTATACTCAGGCACTGGACTAGGCTTAGAGGCGGCCTTTTAAGCAGCTGGACAGGAAGTAGGGCAACAGAACATAAAACTCCATGTTAACCGAGGGCAAGCTCTTTCAAAAGAGGACTGGAAAACCCGGAAACCTGACAAAAGTGTTTTTTGTTTTCATAGATGCTAGTCCAGGGTCCATAAGTGAGTCTTTATCGGACGAGGGGGATAACCGTAAGTCATGAATCTCCTACTTTGTAATAATAAGCAGAAATAACAATTATGATTTATTAATTTTACCATTCCCTCCATAGGCATACCCACTTTGGCCGAACTCATGTCCTCCCAAAGAAGGATGATGTCAGCCCACAGGAGGCTGATGGCCAAAGTGGAGCGGCATGCGGCGCTGCTGGCACGTTATGTGGCTGGACAAGGGGAGGGCAGCAGCAACTAACGTTTTTTTTTTTTTTTGTTATTGTGTACATATACATGTGTTATAAAAAATTTGAAATTGATATCTGCTGTTTGGTATGTCTCATTGCATAAAGCAAGTTAACAGCTATCACCACTCACAAACTCACCACTCACAAACATCATATTACATGTAGGCATCTGTATAGATGCACCAATCCCATTATCCACGAGGGGGTGACTAGGCTTTACTGGTTGTTTGCTGTACATGAGTGTGGGGGTTGTGTGGTGGTATGCCAATGAGGGTGGAGTATGGTACAATCTCTGTAACTACCGTGTTTTGCCAGGGCATCACAACCATATGCTGAATTAAGTAACGCAGGCAGCAAGATTGAACCAACATAAATTTATTATTACAATGAAAATATAACAATCAATTAAAATTAATCTCAAATAACAAAACAACAACAATAACAAAATTTAGTTGCCCTCTTCATATTGGTTGACATATTCAGGCCGGGTGGGAGATGACAGTTGGCTTAAAAATGAATCATTTCAATACCTGGGATAATGTGGGGGGGGATACTGTGGGGGGGGATACTGTGGGGGGTGGTCAAGCTGCAAGCGTGGTGGATGCATCCTGTTTGGTGTACTTTGCAGGGGCTGGCGAGGAATCCATGTAGTAGAATGATGGGGCTGGTTCAACTTGCATATCGTGTCATTGTCATCAAGTTCTCCTCGGCCTGCCTTTCTTAGGACTTCCAAAATTAGTCTCTCGGCTTGCTCCCTCTGTGTGGAATCCAATTTGCAGAGTCTGTCCGATTCAAATGCGGCAAAGCTATCCACTGGAGTGCTTTTTGGCTGTGATAGCAGTTGGGTTGCCAAAGAATAAAATTCAGCGGATGTCACAGGGGTGTTGGCCTTCTTTTTGCGTAAATGTGTTCGCCGCATTTCACCAGAGGGTGCAGGTGCCTCATTATCCTCCACAATAGGGTCGCTCGATGTGGTGGGGTTCTCATTCAATTGGGGCCTCACCATATCTGTCTGAGGGTTCTGCGGGAACAGAAAAATAAATGTTAATTAAAAGTCATACATTAATAGTTAGTAAATTTAATTAAAGTGTGACAAAATTGTATTGGAGTGTACTTATCTGAACTGGAAGGGATAACTTTTCCAAACTGCACAATAAATCATGGTAACAATAAGTTACTATTTTGTGTTCCTCAATGGCATGTACATAAAAAGTTTGAATGCTATGTACCGTGAAGCAAATAAGGTACTTACATCTACAACAGCGGAGGTGTTGTCATCGATCGGGATGTCATCGATTGGAAAGTCTGCTTCCAGGTCTACGTTTCTTTGGTAGGAGCTTTCCATCATTCGTGGTAGCTCCTGGTCCCTTGTGAATTCCAGGAGATTGAAATACCACAAGGGAGAAACATATACCTGGTCAGTGCCGGCCCCTGACTTTTTTGATTTGTCCACCTTATTTGCTTCTTTCTTATATACAGTCCTCAAGCCTTGTATCTTCTTTTTTACTACTTTGACATCCACCGCCTCGTCTCCACTGTGTTTTTTAAAAAGCTCCACCAGTTGGGCATAGGCGGCTTGTTTTTGGGTTCTGTCTGAATATTCTGCGGATTTGATTCTCCACAAGCAGGGCAGTGATTTATACAAATCCAGCAGCTCACGCACAATGTCTTCTTTGTTATAATAAGCCATCTGAAATAAAGAATGAAAAATTTATATGTAAACATAAAAGAAGTTGCAATAAACCGATCACAATTTTTGGTTATGGTGTGGCAGAGACTAAAATGGCCGCCCCTATGTGTGGCAGAAACACAAAATGGCGGCTGTAGCTGAGAGACAAAAGATGAAAAAAATCCAGCACTCAAAGCATTCAACTGAAATTGTTTTATATTTTATTCATGGATCTGTGTAATTATTAAAGACGTTTCGGTCATCCGACCTTCATCAGTTTACACAGAAAAGGTTCTGTAGACAGTATGTGACATTGACTGCAGACCCGGACGGGCAGCTTTTTCCTCTGGTCCAGCTTTTTCATATATTTCTACAGAACCTTTTCTGTGTAAACTGATGAAGGTCGGATGACCGAAACGTCTTTAATAATTACACAGATCCATGAATAAAATATAAAACAATTTCAGTTAAATGCTTTGAATGCTGGATTTTTTTCATTTTTTGATCTTGGGTGGGACCCTATCCAAGCACCAGCGACTATAGAAGGAGTGCCACATTTCTATATTTTATTTAATGAGAGACAAAAGAGCCAGCAATGCTAGGATAGGACACATTACAAACAGCACTATGGAGAGACCCCTCTTTAAAAGGCATTATACACACACAGATAAAAGCCAGCAACTTTAATTAACTCACATAATAAATATTAACATATATCTAACAGCAATCAACTCACATAATAAATATTAACATATATCTAACAGCAAGAACATTATTCAAAAAAAAGCCCACCCCCCCAACAAAAAAAAAGACCTACCTTTTCAAAGAAGTGTATATCAATGTAGAATCCAAGCGGAATCGCAAATACGATCTCACCGACACTCGAGAGCACTGCAAGGATACTCCAGGTGCAACTGCGGCTTCGATCCGAAAAACACACCAACAAAGCGACCGGGTACAATGGACGAAGGAATCAGGGTGGAGACGCAGGTTCTATCTCAAAGCAAAGCGCAAAAGAAGTGACAAAGGGTGACGCGATCCAAAATTTAACCGCTAGATACGCCCCCTGCATGCCCAATCAGAACGCAGTATTGGCCGCCAATGAAAGCGGAGGGGGATATGGAAAAGGCGACGCAAATGCACGCCTACGTGACTCACTGCATAATGGGATTGGAATCGTTAACATAGTAGCTGTGTGACAGGGTCCTTATCAATCAGAGCGGATGGTGTGGAAAAGGCGCCGCCCGCCCGGCCGCCCAATCAGAACGCAGTATTGGCCGCCAAAGAAAGCGGAGGGGGGTATGGAAAAGGCGACGCAAATGCACGCCTACGTGACTCACTGCATAATGGGATTGGAATCGTTAACATAGTAGCTGTGTGACAGGGTCCTTATCAATCAGAGCGGAGGGTGTGGAAAAGGCGACGCCCGCCCGGCCGCCAAATCAGAACGCAGTATTGGCCGCCAATGAAAGCGGAAAAGGCGATGCAAATGCACGCCTACGTGACTCACTGCATTTTACTACGCCCCTAATGGGATTGGAATCGTTAACATAGTAGCTGTGTGACAGGGTCCCAGCGATTTGAAAGATCGTTATACGGGACGCATGCTCGTTCATAAACTCGTTATGTGTGACACCCAACATGCGATTTCAACAACGACTCATATACGATCCAGAAAATGTGACGTAGTAGCGATCTCGTTCACAAACTCGTTATGTGTGACTGGACCTTTAGTAACAAAAGGTCATAGATAAAGAAGCTGGCTGTTCACAGAGTGCTTTATCCAAGCATATTAATGGAAAGTTGAGTGGAAGGAAAAAGTGTGGTAGAAAAAGGTGCACAAGCAACTGGGATAACCGAAGCCTTGATAGGATTGTTAACAAAAGGCCATTCAAAAATCTGGGGGAGATTCACAAGAAGTAGACTGCTGCTGGAGTCAGTGCTTAAAGAGCCACCACACACAGATGTATCCAGGACATGAGCTGCAACTCTCGCATTCCTTGTGTCAAGCCACTCATGACCAATAGATAACGCCAGAAGCGTCTTACCTGGGCCAAGGAGAAAAAGAACTGGATTGTTGCTTAGTGGTCCAAGGTGTTGTTTTCAGATTAAAATAAATTTTGCATTTCATTTGGAAATCAAGGTGCCAGAGTCTGGAGGAAGAGTGGAGAGGCCACAATCCAAGCTTCTTCAGGTTTAGGTGCGTTTTTGGCCTCAAAACTGCAGGACTTTGCTTCCCCAGCAAAGTCTATGAGTTTTCATTTTTGCTGTCCGCACACATCTGTTTTTTTTACCTGCGTTTTTGAGTTAAAAAAAAAAAATGGACATGTCAGTTCTTTCCTGCGTTTTTCTGCGTTTTACCCCCATGCAATGCATTGGAAAAACGCAGCAAAACGCAGAGATCAAAAACGCAGCAAAACGCAGCCAAAAACGCACCAAATCGCGGCAAAAACGCATGCGTTTTTGGATGCGTTTTTTCAACGCAGGTGCGTTTTTGTGTGTTTTTAGCGGCCAAAAACGCATAAAAATGCAGCGTCAAAAAGACGCAGTGTGCGAATCTAGCCTTAGTGTGAGGTTTCCACAATCAGTGATGGTTTGGGAAGCCATGTCATCTGCTGGTGTAGGTCCACTGTTTCTTATCAAGACCAAAGTCAACGCAGCCGTCTACCAGGAAATTTTAGAGCACTTCATTATAACCACAGTATCACTGTGCTTGATTGGCCAGTAAACTTGCCTGACCTATTATTGTCAAGAGGAAGATGAGAGTCACCAGACCCAACAATGCAGATGAGCTGAAGGCTGCTATCAAAGCAACCTGGGGTTCCATAACACCTCAGCAGTGCCACAGACTGATCGCCTCCATGCCACGCCGCATTGATGCAGTAATTCTTGAAAAGGAGCCCCAAACAAATATTGAGAGCATTTACTGTACATACTTTTCAGTAGGCCAACATTTGAGAGTTTAAAATAATTTTTTCAGTTGGACTTATGTAATATTCTAATTTTCTGGTATAATGACTTTTGGGTTTTCATTGCTGTAAGCCATAATTATCAATATTAACAGAAATAAACACTTGAAATAGATCACTCTGTGTGTAATGACTCTATATAATATATGCATTTCCCTTTATGTACTGAATTGCTGGAATAAATTAACTTTTTGACGACATTCCAAGTTATTGAGATGCACTTGTAAATTTTGAATATAAATAGTTAATCTATGACGACCAATTGTTGTACTGATTCTACTGCATATATATATATATACTGTATATATAGATAGATAGATGAAAATAAGTATTTGACACACTGCCGATTTTGCAAGTTTTCCCACCTACAAAGAATGGAGCGTTCTGTAATTTTTATCGTAGGTACACTTCAACTGTGACAGACAGACTGAAAAAAAATCCAGAAAATCACGTTGCATGATTTTTAAATAATTAATTTGCATTTTATTGCTTGAAATAAGTATTTGATGCAATAAAAAAACCCAGAATTTAATATTTGGTATAGAAACCTTTGTTTCCAATTATAGAGGTCAGACGTTTCATGTAGTGCTTGAAAATGTTTACACATAGCAGCAAGGATTATGGCCCACTCCTCCATACAGATCTTCTCCAGATTGTTCAGGTTTTGGGGCTGTCCGCTGGGCAACATTGAGTTTTAGCTCCCTCCAAAAATTTTCAATTAGTTTCAGGTATGCTGACTGGTTAGGTGTCTCCAAAACCTTAAAATGCTTCTTACAGAGTCACTCCTTAGTTGCCCTGGCTGTGTGTTTCAGGTAATTGTCATGCTGGAAGACCCAGCCATAACCCATCTTCAATGCTCTAAATGAAAGAAGGAGGTTGTTCACCAAAATCTCAAGATACATGACAGTCATCCTGTCCACTTTGCAAAAAAGCACCCCCAAAGTATGTTTCCACCCTAATGCTTTACAGTTGAGATGGTGTTCTTGGGGTTGTATTCATGGTTATTCTTCTTCCTCCAAACTCGACAAGTGGAGTTGATATCAAACAGTTCTATTTTGGTTTCATCTGACTACATGACCTTGACCTTCTCCCATGCTTCCGCTGTATCATCCAGAAGGTCATTTGTGAATATTTAATGGGCCTAGACATGTGTTTGTGTAGCACCCCAGGGGGTCGGGAAAAATACTCGTCACCGGGCCGGTGAGGGTCGGGGATGTCACGGGTGTCCCTGCCCGGTTTCGTGACCCCAAGGTGTACACGGAGGGAGAGGGGGAATAAGGATGATGGTGGAGGTTGATTTTGTGCCGCCATCTGTGGTATGCGGCCAGGGAATTAGCCGCCGCTACTGTCGCTGTCATCCAGGGTGGATGGTAGTAGCAGCTGAGGTGTTTCTGCTCCCCACAGGTGTAGCGGGCCCCGGGGAGGATGATGAGGGATTAGTGATGGCGGGCGCCGAGGCATGAAGCGGCAGCGCCGGAATGACAGGCGGACACAGTCTCTGCGGGTTCCAGGTGTTTTACTTACAGTTATGCCTCTCGCCCGGGAAGTACCAGTCATCAGCTGTGATGGGCCCCATCGAACCCGGATCCTTTAGAGGTCGGAGCCGATGCAATAGACGGTGGGCCCTTCCTCCTTGCGCTTGGTGTTCAATGCCCGTGGTCTGAAGCTCCATATAAGGGCGTGGCTGCACATTCTTCTGAAGTTCTGGCTGCACTGTGGCTCCCAGCTCCATTCGCTTTAATGGAGGCAGGTTTTTTGGTGAATACCTGTAAAGCATGGGGTTAAAATTTCCCCTCAAAACATAGCCTATGACGCTCTTGGGGTCCAGAAGTGTGAGTGTGCAACATTCAGCTTTATATATTAGATATACAGTATATATATATACAGTACAATGTTATTGTATAGGATTTCCAAATCTGATGGCCACAGATTAAAACATGCACAAAATATACGACAGTGTAAGGCAGTAGTTAGGAAAATCGATTCAGTCTAGTCTTGGACAATAACAAGCAGGAATTAAAAATATATATTTCTAAGAGTGATAAGCCACATAGGCAACGTAATACATGAAAAATATTCTAATGAAAGTGGCCCTAATGTACGTCTTATGTAAGGATTTTTGAGGCTGTTGTAACTGATGACAATATTCCAGTTCTATACAAACAAGACTGGATAAATATCAATTCTCTGTGTTTTGTTAATGTAGGAGAACAGCATACAGATGACAGAACTATGCCTCATGTATTCTAACTATTCCAGTCACAACTTTTTGTATACTAAAGAGATGGAAAAAAAAGTTGGGTCATTGCAATCAGAAAATTCAAGAATTGTAATTTAAAATTATAATTACCAAAGAATAAATAGGAGCAGTTTGCAAGAAAACTAGATGCAATGATGACCATTCTTGTATCCCTGACTTTGAAGTAGGGGCTTAACCTACTTAGCAGAGCTTTATATATTTTTTCTTTTTAATAAAGCCATGGTACTTGTGTGTCAAGATTCGTCTTAAACCTTATCGATGTACCACTGCTTTTTCCTCTTCAGGTTCACAGTTATTAAGTAGAGACTGAGACAAGTGCCCCTCTTAAAGTGGCAACACCACCTGCTTTCTCAAAAGGAAAGAAAGAACCAAAAAACAAGTTGTGTTGTACGGCTTTTTCTGGTGATTAAAAAGAAGGGGTCTGTCATTTCTTGGGGAGCGTGCTTTGAACAAAGGGTTTTTTATTTGAAAGATCAATGTTTTGTCTTGATTATAGCTTCTGTATAGCTTACCGTTTTTGTATTGGTCAATAGCATTAGTTGCTGCAGAGCGGTGAAAAGTAGTCCTACATAATTGCCCAGGGTAGTCACTCTTTAATTGCTCTTCACCCTGAGTACGTCTCACAATCTAGATCGACAGCTTACAGCGCTCTTACATTCCAGCAGTGAGTTTGACGTATAGCCAATATATATCCAACATTTAATGCAATAAATATTTAAATATAAAACCATATCCACTTTTCTAGTGCCCATAGTAATATGTGTATTATCACTGTGCTATTGCTGTATGCATTTTATTATTCTACTGTGGTAATTAAAAACATTTTTTTATTATTTCTTTACTATGACAAAATTATCTCCATTATAAGTGTACTTTAACCAGTTCAACACCATGCCATTTACTTCTGTTCCCGACGAGGCACATTTTTTTTTCTTTTCCGCACATGCGGTTTAAAAACCTTTTTCTCATTTGGATATTCAAATAATTTTTGCATCTCTTTTGATACAGTAGGCTTTATTTTTAATTAATTATTATAATTATATCTTCTTTTTTATTGTTTTTGCTGATATCAGTGGGAACAGGAAATACTTGCCTGTTTGTTACATTTTTTGTTTTACATTTTAATGACCACATAGGACCAGGAAAGTACAGTCATATGAAAAAGTTTGGGCACCCCTATTAATGTTAACCTTTTTTCTTTATAACAATTTGGGTTTTTGCAACAGCTATTTCAGTTTCATATATCTAATAACTGATGGACTGAGTAATATTTCTGGATTGAAATGAGGCTTATTGTACTAACAGAAAATGTGCAATTCGAATTTAAACAAAATTTGACCGGTGCAAAAGTATGGGCACCTCAACATAAAAGTGACATTAATATTTTGTAGATCCTCCTTTTGCAAAAATAACAGCCTCTAGTCGCTTCCTGTAGCTTTTAATGAGTTCCTGGATCCTGGATGAAGGTATATTTGACCATTCCTGTTTACAAAACAATTCCAGTTCTGTTAAGTTTGATGGTCGCCGAGCATGGACAGCACGCTTCAAATCATCCCACAGATTTTCAATGATATTCAGGTCTGGGGACTGGGATTGCCATTCCAGAACCTTGTAATTGTTCCTCTGCATGAATGCCTGAGTAGATTTGGAGCAGTGTTTTGGATCATTGTCTTGCTGAAATATCCATCCCCTGCGTAACTTCAACTTTGTCACTGATTCTTGCACATTATTGTCAAGAATCTCCTGATACTGAGTTGAATCCATGCGACCCTCAACTTTAACAAGACTCCCGATGCCGCAATTGGCCACACAGCCCCAAAGCATGATGGAACCTCCACCAAATATTACTGTGGATAGCAAGTGCTTTTCTTGGAATGCCGTGTTTTTTTGCCTCCATGCATAACGCCTTTTTGTATGACCAAACAACTCAATCTTTGTTTCATCAGTCCACAGGACCTTCTTCCAAAATGTAACTGGCTTGTCCAAATGTGCTTTGGCATACCTCAGGCGACTCTGTTTGTGGTGTGCTTGCAGAAACGGCTTCTTTCGCATCACTCTCCCATACAGGTTTTCCTTGTGCAACGTGCGCTGTATTGTTGACCGATGCACATTGACAACCATCTGCAGCAAGTTGAAGCTGCAGGTCTTTGGTGGTGGTCTTTGGATTGTCCTTGACTGTTCTCACCATTCTTCTTCTCTGCCTTTCTGATATTTTTCTTGGCCTGCCACTTCTGGGCTTAACAAGGACTGTACCTGTGTTCTTCCATTTCCTTACTATGTTCCTCACAGTGGAAACTGACAGTTTAAATCTCTGAAACAATTTTTTTGTATCCTTCCCCTGAACAACTATGTTGAATATTCTTTGTTTTCAGATCATTTGAGAGTTGTTTTGAGGAGCCCATGAGGCCACTCTTCATAGGAGATTCAAATAGGAAAACAACTTGCAAGTGGCCACCTTAAATCCCTTTTCTCATGATTGGATACACCTGCCTATGAAGTTTAAAGCTCAATGAGGTTACAAAACCAATTTAGTGCTTTACTAAGTCAGTGAAAAGTAGTTAGGAGTGTTCAAATCAAGAAATTGATAAGGGTGCCCATACTTTTGCACCGGTCAGTTTTTGTTTAAATGCGGATTGCACATTTTCTGTTAGTACAATAAACCTCATTTCAATCCAGAAATATTACTCAGTCCATCAGTTATTAGATATATGAAACTGAAATAGCTGTTGCAAAAACCCAAATTGTTATAAAGAAAAAAGGTTAACATTAATAGGGGTACCCAAACGTTTTCATATGACTGTATATTGAAAGATGTGTTCACCTTTCTGTAGCAGTTATTTTAATATATTTGATAGGTGTTTGTTTTTTTTATGGGGGCAAGGCTTGTAACAGTGATTTGAACTGGCAATGGCTAATTTCTTTTTTTTTACCCTGCTTTTTTTTTTAACACATTGTGTCTCTCTTATGCTCATAAGAGAACTCTGGAGGCTATTCCCATATTTAAAAACTTTCCTTTTACCTTATTTCTCTTGTAACTGGGGCTAGTACAGTTATGTTCAAAATAAGAGCAATGTGTTCAAAAAGATGAGTTAAGCCCAAAATCTTTATATTAGTTTTTAGATGAGTTAAGCCCAAAACTTTTATATTAGTTTTTATTTCCATGAATTGGGAATGCTGCACACTGTTTTCTAAATCACACCATGCAGAGAAATATATATAATGTTTAACTACTTTACAGAAAATATAAAAAAATGAACATCGGGCTGTTAAAAAAAATAGCGGTGTTTGCATTTGTCTTTACATACTCAGAATCTGTCCTCTTTTTATTTAGGATTTAGCATTCCTGTGAATCACTAACTTAATATTTAATTGTAAAACCACAGTTTTTTAGAACTGCTTCACATCTATGTTGCATAGAGTCAACCAACTTCTGGCAGCTGTCAACTCTTATTCCAGCCCTGGATGCATTGGCTACGTTCCACAATTTATTTGCATTTGTAGCTGGGTCTGGAGGAGTCTTGAGACTGTGTATATAGGTCCTGGGTTTAAATCCCACTAAGGATAACATCTGCAAGGAGTTTGTATGTTCTCCCCGTGTTTGCATGGATTTCTTCTGGGTCTCCGGTTTCGTCCCACACTCCAAAGACATACTGATAGGAACTTTAGATTGTGAGCCCAAATGGGGACAGTGATGATCATGTCTGTAAAGAGCTCTGAAATTAATAGCGCTATATAAGTGACTAAAATAAATAAATAAAAACAAATAGAGTGATCAAGAAGGCAAAGACGGTAATAAACCATCACTGTGTGCACTATGTCATTTCTGCAACATTACTATATGTATTATCTTTGTATGACAACACTGTAATACCTCTGTAATTTGTCATGACTGTGTGCTTTATCTTGCTAGTGATCAGATAGGGGGGGAAAAAACAATTGGAAACATGTTTATGTTTTGAACTGTAAAGGTGCATTATGTATTATTAATATCTATTATATCTAGTTGGGTCATAAATACATTGATCATACAAGTGAAATCTGATCGGATTACAGTCATCCAATAAAACTGGATTGGAGTGGAAACAAATCTTTGTATACTAAGCCATAGATCTAAAAAGTTTTACTATCCCTTAAGAGACCCTCCTCAAATCAAGCAGTATACAAGCTTTTATTGCATTTTGATAAGTTAGATCAGGGGTCTCAAATTCGGCTGGGTGTATGGGCCGCACAGAGGAAAAAAAATAATTTGGGGGGCCGCATTCTTTGCAGGACAAAGTGACATTTTTATTGGTACCATATATAATATATTTTTGCTTTTTACACACCTTGGGATCACTGATTTTGAACATTTTCACTTGTTCATTATAGCAAACGTGCACATTCTTTGTTTAAATATAAACATTTTTTTTTTTATATTTTATTCCTGTCTTGTAACTAATAGTCTTTCAATTAGCACTATAAAGAAATTTTGACCAACATCTTTTAGTAATGTTCCCCATATTGCTGTAACGTGCCCATCCTTGTCCCCTTGTAGTATTGTGCCCCATCCCATAATAATGTGCCCATCCTTGTCCCCTTGTAGTATCGTGCCCCATCCTAGTCCCCATCCCACGGTAATGTGCTCATCCTTGTCCCCATCCTAATGTAATGTTCCCCATTTTTGTCCCCATTTTGTAGTAATGTGTTCATCCTTGTCCCCATGTTATAGTAATGTGTTCATCCTTGTCCCCATCCTATAGTAATGTCCCCAATCTATAGTAATGTGTCTATCCTTGTCCCCCATCCTATAGTAATGTTCCCCATCCTTGTCCCCTTGTAGCAATGTCCCCATCCTATAGTACTGTCTGTGATGGTGGGCTATGGGGGAGGTGTATCTTGCTGTACAGATTCCTATTTCAAGCTGGGTTCATTGTCTTATTTGAACTACTTCTGTGTACATTTCTATTGTTGTAGGTAATCACCCCCTAAAATGCAAGGTTGTATCCTCTTGAGGCACTTCCATCCCTGGGAGTAGGGGGAGGTGGGCCTAGAGTCCAACTAGTGTAAACTCTGCTTACCTGGGAGATTCAGTCAGTCTGTGTAAAACTTGAAGAAAGAAGATTGATCCTCTGGGAGGGAATAGCAGAGGCTGCATCCTAGAGCTGGTGTATGGACAGTTACAGACTGGAGATCAGTGGCCCGTGGGATTGTGTGGAACTCTTTGGACTACTGTAAGGACGATTACTTTGTTATCCAGTCCGAGGATTGTCGGGAAGGGCCCCCGAATCTGTTTTACGTGGACTTATCATGTGCTGTTCCAGTGTCCTTGTGAATAAACCTGTTGGATCGTCCCTCGGCCTCGTCCATCCTTTGCTCTGTTGTACACCCCGTCACAAACTGGTGGCAGCAGCGGGATCAGAGCAGAAAGAATGGAGGACAACGGCCCATTAACATCTGGAATCAGAACCTCAGGATACAGGAACTGGACTGTGGTGAGCCTACAAACAATGGCCCGTGAATTAGGAGTCGGCTACAAAGGACTCTCCAAGGAGCAACTAATTGAGGCATTGGAAAACGCTTGCCTGCAAGATGGCACCGAGGAACAATTTCTACAGCAAAGGGAGGAAAGACGGGAGCTGGAGGTAAATACCCAAAAAAGTCAATGGGTTGTGTGGTATGAGGAGGAGATGGCACTCCTTGGAGATGAGGTCACCATTGAATATAAGATGGATGCCATTCGCAGAGCTCAAGAGAGGGCAGCATTGCTGGAGAAGAGGCTTGCTGTGGAAGCAGCTAGAGGCTCCAGACAAACTGTAACCACAGCACCAACTATGAGGGAATTCTCCAGAGTGTCCCGCAAGGACTTTAAGCCATTTAATGAAGCTGCAGGTGACATTGAGGGCTTCTTTCAGGACTTTGAGCATCAGTGCCGATTAATGGAAGTCCCAGAAAGAGAGCGAGTCAGACACCTGGTGGGCCTCTTGGAGGGTGGAGCTGCCGACGCCTATAGAGCTATGGACCCTCAGTGGAATTGTGAGTATGGGGAGATAAAACAGACCATTCTGGAACATTATGCCGTGACCCCAGATACTTATAGGACTAAGTTCCGTACATTAGCCTGTGATGGAGAAGTGTCTTTCAAGATGTTTGCCCACAGACTGAAACAAGTGTGCCATCGCTGGCTGGAGGGAGAGGGGGCCTTAACTTGGGAGACCTTCCTCCAGGTCATCCTGAAAGAGCAGTTCTATGCCAGGTGCCCTGCGGAAATCAGAGAATGGGTGCGTGAGAGAAAGCAGTCAACTGTGGAACAAGCTGCTGCTCTAGCTGATGAGGTGGTCACTATCAAGCCTCAGTGGAAGAAGCTGCTAGCAGAGGGAGCAAAAATGACCAGCTCCCCAACACCAGAGGTTCCTTGTCCTTCAGTGCCCAATGTTCCTCAACCTCCTAGATAACCACCTCATGTGGATACCCGTGTGTATGTGCCTCCAGTTGTTTCTACCACATTTTCTGGAATGCGACGAGGAGAGAAAGTAGAAGAGCGAAGATGTTATAGCTGTGGACATCCCGGACATCTGCGGGCCACATGCCCATCTATCCAGTGGAGTCATCCACCAAATCGACAACCACCTCCAGCACCTGCACCTCCTTATCAGTCACCAAGGTCTCCTACCTACTTCTCCAGAAGGCAAACTGGAAGGAGTGAGACGCAGCGCAGATGTTATCAATGTGGGCAGCCTGGTCATCTGCAAGCTCACTGTCCAAGTGTTCAGAGGCAGAACAGCTGCAGACCACCTTTGCCTGTCCATTATCTACAGACACCCTCAACAGGAGAAGAGCTGGATTCTGGCCCTGATGATTTGCCAAGTAACTCTGATATGTTGACTTCCCTACCAGGAGTCTATGGAGTGCGAGCCACAGCCACCCGTTCTTATGATCTTCGGCATAAACATCTACAGGAGGTTGTGCTGGATGGCCAAAAAGTTGTTGGCTTTCGTGACACTGGGGCTTTTCTCACCATCGCAGATCCCCGAGTAATTCAACCAGAAGCAATTCAAAAGGGACCAGGAATTGCCATTGAATTGGCTGGAGGTACTCAGCGATATATTCCAAGAGCGAGTGTGACCCTGGATTATGGCTTTGGGGCAAAACAATGCATAATCGGTGTGATGAGTGGCCTTCCTGCAGACATTCTCCTAGGCAATGATGTGGGAGATATACAATGCCGATTTGTGGGTGCAGAAAGCAGAGTTTGAGTGAGGGAATACACAAAAGGAACCTTGTCCTTCCAACCCTATCGCTCTACAGGGGATTACCTACACCTTTTCCATCCAATACAAGTGTGGAAGCCAACACCAGAATGCTGATGGACTGTCCCAGCCAGAAGAACCATAGACTATTCACAGCTGAGCAACATGGACGTAAGTGAGATGGCCAGAGGTTTGTGTAGACCTCGTGGCATACTCACTTATTAAAAAGGGGGGACAGGTTGTGATGGTGGGCTATGGGGGAGGTGTATCTTGCTGTACAGATTCCTATTTCAAGCTGGGTTCATTGTCTTATTTGAACTACTTCTGTGTACATTTCTATTGTTGTAGGTAATCACCCCCTAAAATGCAAGGTTGTATCCTCTTGAGGCACTTCCATCCCTGGGAGTAGGGGGAGGTGGGCCTAGAGTCCAACTAGTGTAAACTCTGCTTACCTGGGAGATTCAGTCAGTCTGTGTAAAACTTGAAGAAAGAAGATTGATCCTCTGGGAGGGAATAGCAGAGGCTGCATCCTAGAGCCGGTGTATGGACAGTTACAGACTGGAGATCAGTGGCCCGTGGGATTGTGTGGAACTCTTTGGACTACTGTAAGGACGATTACTTTGTTATCCGGTCCGAGGATTGTCGGGAAGGGCCCCAGAATCTGTTTTACGTGGACTTATCGTGTGCTGTTCCAGTGTCCTTGTGAATAAACCTGTTGGATCGTCCCTCGGCCTCGTCCATCCTTTGCTCTGTTGTACACCCCGTCACACTGTCCCCATTCTATAGTAATGTGCCCATCCTTTAGTAATGTGCCAACCTTGTCCCCACCCTATAGTAATGTCCCCAGCATTATCCCTATTCTATAGTAATGTTTCCCATCCTTGTCCCCTTGTAGTAATGTCCCTATCCTACAGTAATGTGCCCACCTTGTCCCCATCCTGTAGTAATGTCCCCATCCTATAGTACTGTGCCCATCCTAGTCCCCATCCTATAGTACTGTGCCCATCCTAGTCCCCATCCTATAGTAATGTCCCCAACCTTGTCCCCATCCTATAGTACTGTGCCCACCTTGTCCCCATCCTATAGTAATGTGCCCATCCTAGTCCCTATCCTATAGTAATGTCCCCATTCTATAGTCATGTGCCCATCCTATAGTAATGCCCCCAGCCTTGTCCCCATTCTATAGTAATGTGCCCATCCTAGTCCCTATCCTATAGTAATGTCCCTAATCTATAGTCATGTGCCCATCCTATAGTAATGTCCTCAGCCTTGTCCCCATTCTATAGTCATGTGCCCATCCTAGTCCCTATCCTATAGTCATGTGCACACACACACACACACACACACACTATACACACACACACACGCACTATACACACACTACACACACCATTCTTCTCACCTATCCCGCGCTCCCTCCGCTGCCTCATCTCTGCTTCGTGCGGCCCCCAGGCCTGTGCCCCTGGTCACTGTCGCGGCAGCTGCAGTGTCACTGTCAGTGATTTATGTGAGATGATTGTATTGCCGGCGTGAGAGCGCAGCGCCAGCATCACATTCATCTGACATAAAGTGCAGACAGTGGCTGCGGCCCCTGCACCTGCCACGATAGTGACCAGGGGCACGGGCCTGGGGGCCGCACGAACTACCCTTAGGAAGGTCGACGGACTCTGTGTGGGAGAGGATACATTACTGGTGACAGGTGATATAGAATCCCTGTACACCAGTATTAAACATTGTGATGGACTTCGGGCCACCCGTTTTTTCTTGGAAATGTCTAATACATCTATGGACATGGTGGCCCTGATAATGGAGCTATTGGAGTTCACTCTAACACACAACTTTTTTGTTTTCAAGGGGTCCTTCTACCTGCAGCTCCAGGGAACAGTAATGGGGGCATCGTTTGCCCCCTCGTATGCCAACCTGTTCCTGGGGCTGTGGGAGAGGGACCTCTTCCTGTCAGATCAGCTGCCATCGATGGACCGTGTCCTCTTTTGGACACGGTACATCGATGACATCTTCTTGATCTGGCAGGGTACGGAGATTGAACTCCATGAGTTCATGAAAACTCTTAACTCCAATAAATTGAACATCCGTATCACCTATACCCACCACACGCAGTCCGTTGACTTTCTTGATGTTACTGTCAAAAAGGATCCTAATAACATCATACAAACCGATATCTACCGGAAAGAGACTGCGGGGAACATGCTTTTGCATGCGTCCTCATCACACCCTGGCCATATGATTCGGTCCATTCCGGTGGGACAGTTCCTGCGTCTCCGGAGGATCTGTTCCACTGACCTAGATTTCGAAAAAAGAGCCGTTGACCTTAAGCATAGATTCTATGCAAGAGGTTATAGCAAGCGGTGTGTTAAGAGAGCCTATAACAGGGCAAGACATTCTCTTCGTCATTCCCTGTTATATGCTCCTAAGAGACCCCAAGTGTGTGATACTTTAAGGTTTGTCACGGATTATCATGGCCAATTTTCAGAGATGAGATCGTGTCTACAGAAATTTTGGCCCATTCTGCGGGCTGATCCCATCTTGGCCAAAATAATTCCGGACAGACCCATGTTGAGCATTCGGAGATCGAAAAATCTACGCGACCTCCTTGTTGCCAGCCACTATGAGGGAGTCACTCAACCTTCTCCGTTTGGCCCTGTGACCCCTCGTACTGGCTGTGCACCTTGTGGCCGATGTGTGGCCTGTCCAAATGTGGACAGGACAGATTCATTCTCTGACTCCATGGGCAAACATACTTTTTCCATCAAAAAGCACATCACTTGCACTACAACGGCGGTAGTTTATTATGCCACCTGCCCCTGCCCCAAAATTTACGTCGGCTTGACAACTAGGCAGTTTAAGGTGCGCATTCGAGAGCACGTAAACGGGATAGTTGCAGCAGCGGATTGTTTAGATATTCCATCATTAAAAACTATCCCACGCCATTTTAGACAATATCACCAGTCTAATCCGACGTTATTACGGGTCAGGGGCATTGACCATCTTGACTATAATATCCGTGGTGGCAAGATTAGCCAGAGATTGGCCAGGATGGAAGCCAGATGGATTTGGACTCTAAATACTCTCCATCCTATGGGTTTAAATGAAAATATCTCTTATGCCTCATTTTTGTGACGGTCGTGGTTCTCTTTTGAGGGGGTTCTCCTTCTTTGGTTTTAATATGATATATTTATATGTCTTTTTTATCTATTATTATTTTTTTAGGCGTCCTCCTTTCATTTGTAGGATGTGTCCTGCATGTGGATTTGACCTGTGCGTGTGGCCGGAGTATTCTGAATGACCAGTGATGTGCTATTGCTTGACCGAACAAGGAATATCTTAGAAGAAGAAAGAAGTTGATATCTATGATCTTTTTGACCCCCTTTATGTGATATTTATACTCTGTCAATTAATTGTAGGTGTGCGTGCGTGTGCATATTATATCCATGCACACATGTGTGTGTGTGCATATGTACACGCACTTGTTTGCACCGTATGCACGCGTGTGTGTGCGTGAGTGCTGTGTGTGTGTGTGTGTGGTGCGCCTCGCACACGCAAACACATACATGGTTATGTATGTTTGCGTATGTGGGCACGAGTGCAGCATGTGTGTGTATGTACGTGTGTATGTTTGTGTGGATGGATGCACATATGTACACACGTGTGTGTGTGTATGTGTGGTGTACGTACACGTGGGTGTATGTGTATGTGTGTGTGCGCACGTGCGGTTTTGGTATACACATGTGTGTGCGTGTGTGTGTGCGTATGTCTATGGACATGGGAGATGTATGTATGTTTGTGTGTATGTGCGCACGCATGTTTACATATAGAATTATATCTCTATATATATTGGTGTGATCATTTCTTCATCCTTTTATATTTGTGTTAATGCTCGGTTCTTTGTGATATGGATTATTATGTCATTCTGTGATTATTTTGTGGGATGCACCATTTGCTAGTCATCTCTATGTTATATATTTATTTAAATATGATGACTGACCTGAGTTGCAAGAATTATCGTATGGTGCTTGATATCTTTTTATAATTACATGAATGATGGCAATTGTACTTATACTAGTTGTCTAGTATTATATGTGTATTATGGTGCATCCCGTGATTTCATACATATTTCCGGCCACACTTTGTTGCACCTGCATAATAGTTCCCGTGATTCCAGCTGATGCGTGCGCGCCGCGGGCGCCGGGACGTTGTCGTGGTGCTGCGCTGCATTTCCCTGCGTGACGTCTGCTCGCACGGCCGCCATGTGATGCGCACACATGGTGGTCATGTGACCGGACTTGTCAGGCGGGGAGCGGCGCGACGCGCGATGTGCGGCCGTGGTTGCCCGCGGCGTCGCGCGTCACGGTTACGCTGATCCACGATGATTGGTGGACGCCCTGTTTTTAAGTCCCACTTCCGCTCACTATACCACGCCCCCTGACGAAGGCTTCATCGCCGAAACGGCCGTCGGGTTGTACATAGGCTCCGTTTGATCACTTATCTCTCCAGGTAACAATGACAATTTGATTTGAATTGGTTGTGCCTCTTTTGGCGTTTGGGGCGCCAGGGTCCCTTTCTCACTCCTGCACCTTACACATTGTGCAACCTTCTATAATGCCAATCTTTAATATGCATCTCATATGGTTGCTATGATCCTCACAGGAGGCAATTTGTGTAGATTGTGACACATTGTGCAACCTTCTATAATGCCAATATTTAATATGCATCTTATATGGCTGCTATGATTCTCACAGGAGGCAATTTGTGTAGATTGTGACCCTAATACATTGATGCTTAAGAGTCTTTTTGTTCTTCCTGGAGGACTGCTGACTTCTTTATTATACATAAACTATGTTTCATATGTTATTGTATATTACATGTATGGATTGTCAATGATCTGTCAGCAGTTGGGTAAGATCCCTAACATTTAGTGATCACCTGCCTATGTCCACACTTGGTTTGTGCCGCTCTGCACCTATCCATCAAATAAAGTTTTTTCACTTTTTGTACCTTGGACTTTGGTCGTAATTTCTCTTGTTTGTACCCTATATATAACGACTTGTCCTAGTCCCCATCCAGTCATTATGACCATTATGGTTTTTCTATATTGTTACATAATTCTCTGGTAAATTATGGTGTGGCTGTGGCTCTTTTTGAATACTGTCGCGGCAGCTGCAGTGTCACTGTCAGTGATTTATGTGAGATGATTGTATTGCCGGCGCGAGAGCGCAGCGCCAGCATCACATTCATCTGACATAAAGTGCAGACAGTGGCTGCGGCCCCTGCACCTGCCACGATAGTGACCAGGGGCACGGGCCTGGGGGCCGCACGAACTACCCTGAGGGGCCGCATGCGGCCCGCAGGCCGCGTGTTTGAGACCCCTGGGTTAGATAGTGGCAGATCCAATAAATGATTTGCACAATTATTACCATTATCCAAAGTTCTAGAACATAAATTGGTAACTCATTGTTAACTATTCTTTTTACCTTTTTTTTTTTTACTGTCCATTTATTATAAGAATAAGATTTTCAGTTTTCCATTTTCTGCAGGTCTACAGCTACAATGTTATGTTTCAGTGCGCAAAGCCTTCATTAGATACAAAGCAAACATGATAAATGATCAGATATGAGTGTTTGTCCTTGAGTGCTCATGGCTTATAAATAGAGGCAAAGGACAAAACCACTTATTCAACCTGTATCTATATTAACCCTATACAGAAAGTGAGAAAAAGATATTCACTTTCCTTTAACAGTTTTCTAAACACCTGTCACTACAGACTTCTTGGACCCAAAGTCACCCAAGTGTAAAGTCTGCGATTATCTACCAGTGGGTCTCTTATCCTGTGGCCCAGAGAAAAAAAGCCAATGGAGAGGATGTGATCTGACCCTTTTGGTGTTCATTACATTTGGTTAACATTGCTCTTGTGAAAATGTTACCAATCACTAAGTGTGTCCAGTCATTTCACTCACATTCCCCAATCACCCAGCCATTGAAACCATGAAAGAAGCAGTTTCCTAGCTGTTGACAGTAAACACGAACTGTAGAGGTTTCTCTGATGGATGACATCTGAACCAGCACAGACTGTCTTACCCCAGGAAACGACGACAAACACTTCAGTGGGCACTTCCCTAAAGTTTATTCTTCACTGAACCCAATGTGTAATAGAAAGCAGCCATATAGAATTTCTTTTCTTTCAAAACAACAATTCCTTAAATATACATCTATATACTCTGCACAGTCCAACAGGCCTATTACCTATAGACATTCATTTCCTGGTTTCTAATGGGTTAGGACTATACCAACATTTATTGTCATATTCTTGGATTCTATTTAGCACATATTTATAACAATGGAGTCTACACATATGATGTCTAGTTATGGCTTTAAAGATATTGTATATTTTAACTACGAGCAAACTTGGAATCAAGCTGCTCAGGGCACCGATTACATATATCTGACCTGGAGGACATCTCATGCCTTATCACGTATATAGGTTAGTGGTGCATGCATGTGGCCCTCCAAAGTGAAGCCATTAGGAGTGATACAGAGGGTAGAACCTGAATTTATTTAAAAAAGTATACGTGACCACCCCAAAGAATCATAGTGGTTGTCACTTAGTGTTCCTGTTTGCATGCCCATTGAATATAAGTGGTTATCTTCTGGTGCTCGTTTATGGAACCTTGCACTAAAGCCAATCTGGTGCTGAGAAAATTGAACTGCTTAGTTTAAGGAATTCTGTTGTTTACCAGGAACAGGTATATGAGTTTGGAGTTTAACTGGTCAGATTCCCCATGTCACAGTTGTCAGAATAGTCACCAGTTGGCAACATGATGCATCAAGCATAAGGCACAAAAAGGTAGTCAGGCTGCAGCCCAGCATTAGAACTGGACATTTGGTAGGGTATGGAAAACTCATCAGGATCAGAAATCCAGGCTAGAGGGAGAAATGAACGGATGTTGACAATTTCAAGTGACAAGGCAAGAGTCTGGGTCCAGACATGAATCACAAGGTCAAATACAGACAGCATCCAGGGGTGGCACCCGATACCCAGGTAAGGGTCAGGAAGCCCTTCATTGTTTAAATAGGTTACCAAAGTGGTTTGCATCTCGTTACCATGTCTTGGCATGTGCTCAAACATAATGTTTAATATAAAAAATGTTCTAAAATAGTCAGCATTCAATCACACTATAGAAGTATATATATTGGAAGGATAAAAATATACTTGTGTAATACACAATAAATCACCATATAGTTTGAAATATTGTTCATTACAAACGCAAATTGTAGATTTTTAGCACACAATAAATTATTAGTTTAGGTGTATGAGAGAAATGAAAAGTAAATTTCTTTAGACTTATAGTATTGTGCCAAAGTTTTAGGAAGATGTGGAAAAATGCCGCACATAAGTATATTTTCAAAAGTAGAAGTGTTAGTTTCTATCAATTTACAAAATGCAAAATGATCTAAATCAAATCAATATTTGGTGTGATCCCACTTTGTCTTCAACACAGCATCAATTCTTCTAAGTATGCTTGCATAAAATCTTAAATTTTGTTAGATTGTAGTCAAGTGCCTGAGTAATCAATAGTACCAAATAGGTGATAATGATCAGCATTTCATATGTAGGTTGAAAAACAGTCACTAAAGGGAAGGTGCCATAATTTTTTTTTAATAACTGAAAATATATAAATTATTAATTTTTAATATCTTGTTTAAATATTATTGTTTTTCATGGAGCAAAATATGAAAAACTAATTTAAAAAGTTTGATATGTTCCACTTTTAAACACTAGGGGGAACAGCTGCTGAAAACCAAGTGTACAACTAGCTCACATTACAACTGCAGTAAAAGTGGGTTGAATCTGCTCTCGTGTGTGATGTCACACCTGCCCCTCCCATTCCGGGTGTTTCCAAAAGGATAAGGGAGGATGAAATTTAGGATCACAGTGCGGAGCCATTTTGTTGGGGACTGCAAAGTGATCCAAATATGTCTAAAGTATCATCAAGAACGGCTGGCACAGTGCTCCACAATGCTGTGCCCTATAATATACAGTGCTCCACATACTGTGCTCCATAATATACCATGCTTCACAATATTGGGCCTCAATATACAGTGCTCCACAATACTCTGATCCATAATATAGTGCCCATATTGATCCATAATACTGTGCCCCATATTGCTGCATATTGTGCACAGCTCTGCTATTTAGTGGACAGTAGAGCTGTGTCAGTGTGTTCAGAGCACAGCAGTGCGATGATTTCTCTGCTTTACATTGAACACAGTGGCAGCGGGAAGCGATAATCTGCAGCCTGGCATTGTACTATAGATATTAAGCTGAGATCCTTGCCACCGGTACTCACTCCATTCCTGGACCTCCACTCCTGGTACCTCCTCCTGCAAGTCTAGTGCTCGTCAACTCCTCCTGTCACCACTCTGCACTAAGGACAGGAGGAGATGCCGGTGATTGCAGCTAATGTCAGCTGCGATCACCACCCTGCCGCATGTACTCACCCTATTCCTGGACCTGGAGGTGACAGGGGGAAAGTGAAGCACACAGCATACACTGGGGACTTCACAAAGATGACGGCGGTCTCCTCCAAGAGCTGTTATCTGGATAGCCCAGGAGGGGTGTCCAGGTTACAGGAGGGAGCAGCTACAGTGCAGGAGATAATAGTCGGCATCTGACCCTATTTCGTATGCACAGGGACTCCGTATTTAAGGTGTGTAAACGTCGTTACACACTGCAAATCCAAGATGGCAGCCCCCAATGTTTGAGTAAAAATAGAATTAAATAAAAACGAAATACACAATTAATTTAATTTTGTATTAAAATAATTGATTCCATAATCAATAATTATTAATACAAAAACTACAATAACGGCACCTTCCCTTTAACTGAAAGAGAAACAGGGTAGGCGGCTTAAAATAGGATGACGAACAGCCAAAGTCTATCACAAAGATGAGGTTGTGGAAGAGGGATTCAAGTCACTCACAAGTTATACAATATGGCAAGACTGAGCAAAGCAAGAAGACACAATGTAGTTATACTGGATCAGTAAAGTTTCTCCTAGGCAAAGATTTAAAAGCCAGCTAGGGTTTCAAGATGTGCTGTGGAGCAGGTGAAAGACATGTCATGCTTACTTTCGCTCAAACTCAGAAGATGTCCAGCAATGGCATTAGCTCAGTATTAGCAGCAACTAGTTGGGTCCAGTTACATCCATCTACTGTTCAGAGAAGTCTGGCCAGAAATTATCTTCATGGATAAATTGTGGCCAAAAAGTCATACCTTCAACATTGAAACAAGGCCAAGCAACTCAACTGGGCATGAGAACATAAGACCTGGGGTGTAGAAAAATGGCAGCAGGTGTTCTAGATTAATGAATCGATTTTTAAGTCTTTTGACTGGACCAGCAGGCAGTTTGTCAATTAAGGCGTGGAGATCAGTACAGTAATGAATGTCTGGAGGGAACAGTGAAACATGGTGGAGGTTCCATGCATGATTGAGGTTGCATTTTAGTAAATGAAGTATGGGTTTTGGTCAGAATTAATATTGACCTTAATGCTGAGAAATACAGGCAGATACATATTCATCATGAAATACCATCAGGAAGACATCTGATTGACAATTTTTTTCTGCAGCAGGACAATGATCCCAAATATGTTACTAATTAAGGTATGAAGAAGAACAAAGAGTCCTGGAAATTATGATATGGCCCTCACAGAACCCTTTTGAACATCATCAAGAATGTTTGGGATTACATGAAGAAAGTGAGCAATTTGCATAACCCTTTATCCAAAGAGGACATGTGGTTAGTTTTCCAAGATGTTTGGAACAACCTACCTGCTAAGATCTTTTAAAAACAGTGTGCAAATATGCCTAGTAGACTTGCAATAAGGGGTCTATTACCATCCCAGACAAAACAAATAAATGCTGAAAATGTTTAGATTCTCAGTGTTCTTCTGTAGGCAGAGTGGTTTGACACAAATTTAGAAACTGTGGTAGAAAATGTTTCTTAAGCATTTGAGCCTCTCAAACCAGGACAGGTGTTTCTTATGAAATTAATCAAAATCTTGCAGAGTACTTAATGAGGAGAGGGCAGACGTTCAGTGAAAATAAAGACCTTATATCTGCAGGGATGTGGACCCCTAAGTTTTTTTTATTGAAACTGGCTGGCTATTTACATGAGAAAAAAAAGATTGTAAAGCTAGAACTTCACATGTTGTTAAGGGTGCAGTTAAGGTCCCAGTTTATGTGTAATGAACTTGAAAATTAATTAAAGTAGTTGTTTCATAAACAAAGTACATTTTAATCAACAGATATTGGAATAATAAGTTCCAGAATTTGTGAGTAAAAGTAAAAAAAAGTTCCCATGCTGAGATGATCAGCAAGGGATCACAGCTGATCTGTTTCTTTGAGGTAAAACCTGTTTAAAAACATACAGAGAAATGTTTTACTTCACAGAAAGAATCAGCTTTGATCCCATGCAGTAATGTCTTTATACTCTTTTACTTCTTCATCTACCTAGGAGCTATTGTATGATCAGACCATATTCATGCATGGTCAGACACGGCCATTACACAGTACACAGCAGGGGCATATATATATACGATTATCTCAGCACAGGAATATTTTATTTAACATCCATTTGTGAAACTTGTTAATATTCCAAGATTTATTGATTAAAATGTACTTTGCTTGTTAGACAACCCCTTCAAGTGTACAATTTTTTTTTAACTGGTTGGATGCATACATTGAAAGACCATCTACATATAAACTCCCCTTGTGTTGAATTGACCACATGCAAATTCCCCTGATATCTGGGTGAGATCTCAGGGCCATTGTCAGGTGATCCACGATTAGTACACAGAGCAGTAGAGAAAAGAAAAACCCTGTCCCTTTTTTCCTGTCGTAGGACAATGACACTGAGTAAAAGAAGAGGATATTTCTTCAAATGGATGCACCCAAATTCACCTGCTTTAAGATGGCCTCGAAGAGAATTCCATAGCGAATTTTCGCTGTATCCAAAATGCTGTGTTGTATAGTACAAGCACAGTGGATGGGATTTCTAGAAATCCCATGCCCACTGTGCTTGTTTTTCCTGTAGCGTAAACTGACATGCGGTGCGTCTTCCAGAGCCTCAGTATGTCAATTAATTACCGCGGAGCCGCGAGTATTCTCCACTGGGAGAGGAGAACGAAAGACCGCAGAGGCCTGAACCCTGATCGTGAGCACGGGCAGCTGCGGACAGAGAGGACATGCTGCGTCCAGGATGCAGCATCTCCGGATCGTGGTACATAGCCTTGCAGTAAAGAATTATGTACTGTGATGATAATGATGAAGAGGATGATGAAGCCTTCTTCCTCTGGACATTAAGGATGCCCATTCATCATGGATGAAAGCCTAGGTGCATTGTTTCCCTGTTTCCTGCATGTAGTTAGCAATCAGAGAGATGGAGATGAATTACAGATAAATATTCATGGATGATACAGTTTGCTTGTTTTTGAAAGCATAATTCTTGTTGTTTAATTTCTATCAGACATTTTGTACAACTGTTTAAAGGGAAACTCATCAGATCCATATGGTCATGTGAAACAAGAGGGCAAGCACTAGCAGGATCAATGAGAATGACTCTAAATATAATAAAGTAAATTTTATTAATAATTAAAAAAACATAACACAATAAAAACACTTAAAAAACAAAAAAATCCTCATATAGAAGTGCATCTCAGTAAATTAGAATATCCTCAAAAAGTTAATTTATTTCAGTAATTCAATACAAAAATGACTTTTGGGTTTTCTTTGGCTGTAAGCCATAATCATCAACATTAACAGAAATAAACACATGAAATAGATCCCTCTGTGTGTAATGCCTCTATATAATATGTGCGTTTCCCTTTTTGTATTGAATTACTGTAATAAATGATTCTAATTTATTGAGATGCACTTGTATATAGGTGCCTGATACCAACCAATTGAATTTGATGCTACGTGGTTTGTTGGTGGATTGAAGGTAACCAAAAAAACATAATTTCCCACAAGATTGGTACTGAATGAATGATGGAGGGGCAAGAGAGCAGTTCATGCGATAAACAGTGCATAAAAATAATCATACAATGAAGAGGGTTAAAAATGGTGAACCAACCACTGGAGCAGAAAATAACATAATGCAAAATAACAGAGAGAATAAACCCAGGTCTCCAATGCAAAGTGAGAAATATCAGAATGCCGAAAATGAGAAACTGAGAAAATGAGAAACTTAGAGTCAAGTACTAATATCAGCAAAGTCCCCCAGCTGAAATATGAACTATACTTCCGTGCCGCCCCTGCATAGCAGCTTATGAAACATTAGAAAAACATTAGAAAACAACATTTTTAACATTGTAGCCGGGTTCCGCTACCATCACTCTCTAAGGTAGTCGGGGGCAGCGGTAGGAGCTGGTACAATTTCCTCATCCACCACAGCATATTTGGTAACTTCCAGGGCGTACCAGCCCTGCTCCCCACACTGACGGCAATAGGAAACAAGATCACCTGCCTTTATAATTCTATCGGGGCGTCCCGTAGGAAGGAGCTCGGCCACATCCCTCCTGTAGACGAACAATCCCGCGGCAAGGCCCGGCTCCGCAATGAACCCTCAGCCCTTATCGGGCTCAAAGCGCACCACTTGGCCACGGTACTGCGGGCCTCTGACACGGAAGGTAGCTTTTCTTAAATACTCTTTTTCTCGCTTGGTGCAGGCGGCGATCTCCTGCCTGCGCCGCTCTCTGGTGGCAATTTCAGTATGCAGCTGGTGCTGCTGTCTTTCCTAATAGGGAGTGCTGGCATCAGGTTCCACCTCCTCTATGGGAACTTCCTGTAAGTAAACTCCTGCGGCCCCGGCGGTTACCGGGATGGTATGTACCTTGCCTCCATGCACAGTATTTTAGATGTTCTGAGTGATACCTCTGCTTGATGCTGTCGGGATCCTGCTCCCCACTGTTAAGCAGGGAAGCTGTGCTCTCAATGGCTGACACTTGGGATTTCAGTGGGCCGCATAAGATGGAAAGCCCTATCCCCCTCTTTGTGTTGGTGCCTTCGATCTCTGAGCTCTTGGGGAAAGTTCATAAAAAGACTATCCTCCACAGGTTAATTATCAGGTTGCTTGAAGCTACTCCCTGACCTAGGGTCCAGTACCTTGCCGTACTCGGTCCCAGTTCGGTATCTAGGTACTCCAGTGCCGACCGTTCTCCTAAACTAAGCTGGGCACCCTTCTCCAATACCCTGCGACCAGGTCTCCGACTCCTTTGGTCCCAGACCACTGCCTGCGACCTAGCCAAAAGTCCCCAGGGAGCTCCAACTCCCAGCTCCTCACTCTTTGGGAGCTACTACTCAACTGACTAAACTTTGCTCTCCACTTCCTCTCTCTGACTTCCTCCCTTCCATCAGTCTGCCTGAGCCCTAGGCGAGTGGCCCTTTTCCAGCTAGACCACCCACTGGTGCGCCTGACAGGGTGTGGTGTGAGGTGTGACTAGGATTTAGATGCTGATGGGGCAATACCAATGTTTGGGATCCCAGAACCATGGGGGGTTGAGTCATGCACCAAGAGAAAAAAGGAGTGCAGTACCCTGTGACACCCTGACTAGTTCAGGGGCGTCACACTTCCATAATACAGTATCCAAAATACACAGACATTGAGCACAGATGGTGGGTCAGGCAAATCCCTTGCGTATCGCTGAACTAGGATTGCGGCTTCATCAGGGAAAGCACCTATTATATCTAGAGGTGTCCTCATTGATCCTGCTTGTGCTTTCCCTCTTGTTTCACAGTTGCCTCTTACCAGCATGGAGCACCCCTAGTTGGCATTTTTCTGTGCATGTGAGGGCAAGAGAGAAAAGTCAGCGCAGGAGACGACCAGGGAAGGTACATAAGGAAGGTGCACCAGTCTTAACCTCAGTCAGAACTACCCAGGATCGACTGGAGCCCATCACTGTAAAACCCAGCACTCCAAAGGTGGTCACTGACTAGTCGTGTTACCTTGGAACCTGCTACATTGAGTAAAAACCTTGAGACCGCATCCATGTGTCGCCTAGTTATTCGCCTGCGCCCTGCACCCCCGCCATCACCTACTACCGCCATCCGCCCTGGGACCCAGCTCTACCTGTCGAGAGCTATATCAACCAAGCTGCGTCACTATCTGCCCCCCAGAGGCTCTATCCCGCAGCGTCGGCTATATGGCCCAGTGGCCATGTAACATCACGAATTACCATTACTCCCCCCCCCCTTTTTACAGACACAGCCGGGGTCACGGAGCCGGACCTTGCTGCCACTGCAGCATCCCAGAAATGGAACCACGGCCCGGTAATGAGTAACCCCACGGCTCTGGCATGGGCGTGTCAGATGTCTTTTTGCATGTACTCAGATTCACAAGGACAGCATAAATTAGACACTCGCTGCCTCATTGCAGCCAGATCTGTTTACACTGGAACGCTGTGGTGCTTGTAAAGTCAGCTGAATACTATGCAACTCAGCTACTTCCCACCCACTCGCCTTGACTGACAAATCTCTACCTTTGTTCTCATATGGGTTGAGACTTGTCAGTCATGGGGACTGGATTGACTATTTATGCAGCATGAATCTCCTGGCAGTTTCCCTTTAAATAAAGCTATTCAGTCATGTAATAGAGATGTCACTTTGTAATATAAACTTTCTTTTAGTCTGAACAATTTTCCATCTTTCTCAATGCAACCTCCAATGTAAACAGATGATGTTTTTGTTCTGGTTGCTGTGACTACGTCCAGGAATATGAATAGCGGAGCAATTCCAAAAGTGCTTAGAGTCTTCTCAGTGCATGATAAAATTATATATATGTTCCTAGTCTTAATCTTGCGTTTATACTGAAAGTTTATGTAAATGAGCATTGTTAAAAATGCTCATTCCCCCATTATCTTGCCATGTAAGTAGGCTGCCAATCACCCTATGAATGAGCAAAACATTCGATCATCAGGTGAAATGGGTTTTTTTTTGCTTAACATAAAGGATCTTCATGCTCAGCCATGCGTCAACCTCCATAAATAGCACTCGCACAGTCGAGAACCATGGGAGCCAAAGCGCACTGCGCCATCTAGTATAGCTCGCTCAGTGCCCATCGTTTGCTTTGGTCTGCCAGTCTAAACTCGCATTCAAATGACCGACGATTGGAAAAAGTTTACTGATTGGCGATTGTATTGTGCTGCTGGTTGGTCCATCTAAAGAGACCCTTACTTTGTATAGGGTCATGTATAGATGTTGTCTTATACTTTGCATATATATATATGTATATATATATATATATATATATATATATATATAGTCCCACATACATTATTAACTGCTAGTGATATATGGACATTGTTTGATATTAGTCTTGCCCTTGATACCACATATATGGTTTGAGATACATGGTTATATTTTTAGGAGATCTTCCTCCACTGTGCACACTTAATTTTTTTCTAGTGAAGATGTTCCAAGGAACTGTTATTGGAGAAAGATGCAGGATTCAAGGCAAATGAAATCAAAGGTCTTGGTTTGTGAAGCCATTCCCATAAAAGCTTAATCCCTTGTCACACAAAGGTCATCTTTCCTTTAAAATGTGTTTATGATCCCTTTGTGCATTGTATCTTGCCACAAAAGCTCCTCTGCAGTCTCAAGGATGAAGGGGCAGTTGTATGGCTCTCATGGGGGTTTATTGCCCTCACTGGCACAAGAATAGCAACGAGAGACCAAACTAGTGCCAATGTTACAAAAGATGAACCCCAAGGGCTCTCATGAGCTGGCTTTCATGTAGCACATAAATCTTGAAGAGTTGCAATAATTAAAAAGGCTTCTCCTGGGGGGCGTCATGATTTGTTTTTACAATTCCCTCAGCCTTCATTTCCACATTTAGTGGTCAAACATGGCTTCATCCAGAGGAGGGGTTAAGTGCAGTATATTTTTTAATTGAAGTGCTCCTTAAAGCACTTTACTTGCACACTCCTCGACATTGACATTGCAACTGTAGCGCCCCGCGGGGCAGGCGGTCAGCCTACTTGTTGCCGTGCTGTTTCAGGTCAGCTCAGGCGTTGTCACGGGGTGGCCTTGCCCGGTAACCTTACCCCAAGGCGTACACTTAATGGTGGGGGAAGCGGGGTAATATGGAAAGATTGTCGTGATGCCACCAGTAGTAGCCGCCGCTGCAGGGTTCCTCTCTGGGGGAGGTGTTAAGGCAGCCGGGATGGTATCGCTCCCCACAAGTGGAGTGGGCCCCGGGTGGATGATGAGAGTGATAATGGCCAATTTAGTGGTCAAACATGGCTTCATCCAGAGGAGGGGTTAAGTGCAGTATATTTTTTAATTGAAGTGCTCCTTAAAGCACTTTACTTGCACACTCCTCAACATTGACATTGCAACTGTAGCGCCCCGCGGGGCAGGGTGTCAGCCTACTTGTCGCCGTGCTGTTTCAGGTCAGGTCAGGCGTTGTCACGGGGTGGCCTTGCCCGTAACCTTACCCCAAGGCGTACAGTTAATGGTGGGGGAAGCGGGGTAATATGGAAAGATTGTCGTGATGCCACCAGTAGTAGCCGCCGCTGCAGGGTTCCTCTCTGGGGGAGGTGTTAAGGCAGCCGGGATGGTATCGCTCCCCACAAGTGGAGTGGGCCCCGGGTGGATGATGAGAGTGATAACGGCCGTTGGCGCCTAAGCACTTGGCGGCGACGCCTGTAAGGACGAGCCAATACAGTCTCCGCGAATTCAGGGTGTAGTTTAAACAAAAATGGAAAGGAACAGCCGGGCACTGCAGCTTCAAGTAGATACTCACTGATCGTAGTCCTGTTCAGTAATGGACTTCCAGCAGTCCCAGGTGGTGCTCATCCAAGTTATAGTAAGTAATCAGCTGAATCCAAGAAAGGAAGAGAGGACTCGTGGAAGCACTTTGCCTCAGTGCGAAACAGCCGTTGTCCGGCGTGCCTGCACTCCCCCCTCCCCAGCCATGTTGTAGTTTGTCTACAATAACTCATTAAAACCGCAAAACACCATTGTGAAGTGCCGCCTCTCTTCCTTTCTTGGATTCAGGGTGTAGTTTACTCCCAACTTCAGCTGCCAGCCCGCTCACACTGGGCACTGCCATGATGGGCTCCGGTCAATCCCAGATCCGGTAAAGGGGTCACCACCGGTGTTTTGAAAGAGAAGGAGTGAGAGTCCTATTTCTAGGGTGTCCCCCTCCGCAGTAAGGTACTCCGGCTGAGCTCCCGCTCCAAGCTCCTGGGCCCTGTGAAGTCCAAATTTTCCAAAGAAGAGTTGCCAGAGCTATGGTCCTGACGGGTCTGACTGGCCATGATATGCGTGTGTAGTGCCTATTTATACCACAAGTGGAACCCGCCCCTGGTGGCTGGCTTCAGTGACCGGGAAGTCCATGTTCGTATGGCCATCCCTCTGCCTACCCTCAGCCAACCCACTCTGTGTGAAGGTTCCTAAGCTGTGTGTAGTGTGTGAATATGGAACACCGGTGATTAATCCCCTCCTTACCTAAGATAGATACCGCACCCTGATTAGGATGCAGTACCCTGTGGGGGCCAGAGCCCCAGGGGTGCCACACAACATCATAAGGAAAAATCCTGGAATTGTGGAAATCACAGAATTGATGGACATGTTAATGATATGCAAGTGATTACCAAATAGAAACATTTTCAAAAGGTATTGATTTCATCAGTACAGGGAAATCAGTATTGCGATGAGCGCCACATGCAAATGTACACTCACACTCCTTGACAGTGAGTTTAATAATTAAATGTTCTGCCATGCTAAATGCCTTAGGGCATGCAAATCGTCAAAATTCACTGCTGGCAGCTCCCTTTGCACTTGCCGACCAGTTATATACCTGGTATGCTCTATGGGAGACAAGTTCTGTAGCTCGGTTTTATGACTAAATGTAATGGCAAGCTGTTAGTGTACATAGAATGAAGACTAGACGTGTCAAGCTATCATACATTATGCCAGCCCACACTGTAATCGCGGGAGTATGATCAGTTTGACGTTCCCTCATGAAGGCCTCTTCATGGCGTTGCCCATGTGGTCTTGTCATATTCAAAGAAAGACACATAGTAATCCATTCTATACTTCAAGGGATATTAAACTTCACATACCAAGTCTAAAGGGTGCTTTACATGCTGCGACATCGCTAACGATATATCGTCGGGGTCTTGTCTTTAGTGACGCACATCCGGCGCCGTTAGCGGCATCGCAGCATGTGACACCAAGGTGCGATGATCAACGATCGCAAAAACGTCAAAAATCGTTGATCATTCACACGTCGCTCCTTTTCATAATATCGTTGGTGGTGCATGCCGCTGGTTGTTCGTCGTTCCTGCGGCGTCACACATCACTATGTGTGACGCCGCAGGAACGACAAACATCTTCTTACTTGCGTCCACCGGCAATGAGGAAGGAAGGAGATGGGCGGCATGTTCCAGCGGCTCATCTCCGCCCCTCCTCTGCTATTGGGCGGCCGTAGTGACATCGCTATGACGCTGAACGCACCTCCCCCTTGAAGGAGGGATTGTTCGGCGGTCACAGCGACGTCGCTGAAAAATTATGTGCGTGTGACGCTGTCGTAGTGATAATGTTTGCTACGGCAGCAATCACCAAATGTCGCACGAACGACGGGGGCGGGTGCTATCATACACAACATCGCTCGCTATCACTAGAGATGTCGCAGCATGTGAAGCACCCTTTAATCACAGCCTATGACCTTATGGAATCTTGATGGTGAGTCACTGTTAAACCTACTGTATATTTGCATTTTTCTGAAAGGATCTGAAATATAAGTATAAAATGCTCCAGTGGTGTTTGGGCCAGGTGGACGGGCAGACCCAGGAGGTGGATCCACTGGGCCGAACTCCTTGATGATGGTAAGGGGTCCAGTAGCTGGAGCACTACAGGTAGCAGGACAGTCCGTGCACAAGAGTAGAATGGAGAAGTCCCTGGGACCACGGAGTCACTGATGGTAGTCCGGGTGACGGAGCTCAGGTTCGGAAGCCGAGATGTTGTCAGGCGGAGTCCGGAACCGATGGAGCGAGAGGACGGGTCACCGCAGGGATCAGAGATGGAACGGACTGTCAGGATGGCAGATAGGCAGCGTTCGGGGTTCGGGATTCGGCAGGACCGGATGGCGAGGCAGAATCGGCTCTAGAAGAGAGAGAGGTGAGTATCTCACAGAAACACAAGGAGACCTGACTCCTAGCTTGGGAAACACGAAGAACAGGCCCCGCCCACTTGGACACTAAACCCCTTTATACCCTGTACCTGTGTGCTTAATTTCCTGTCAGTGGACGCTGGCCCTTTAAGAAAGGGTCAATGACCGCGCGCGCGCCCTAATGCACATGCGCGCGGCCCGGGTGCCAGAAGCCAGGGCAGGGAGCGGTGAGGAAGAAGCAGGAGAGCCGGGCTGGCGCTGTGTAGCCGACGGGCGCCAGGAGCGGGGACCGGGACGCCTGGAGACAGCGGGCAATGGAGGCTGGAGACCGGAGAGAGGAGCAGAGAAGTCGGGGAGCATGGCAGGTGAGCCGGGGAGCAGGGCAGGGGACCCGGGGAGCGTGACAAGTGGCCAGTGTGAAAATTGCAAGATTAATAACGTTAAAAGGGTGGTCCAGAGGCTATAGAAATTTCAATCTAAATCCCTATTTCTCCAGCCTTTGGACCAACCCTTTAAATAAGCTCTTAAAAGCATAAAATCATTGCTATTAATAACATCTGAAGCCATGTTGACTTGAAATCAATACATTCTCAGATAATTTATGTCATTGTCATACGATATGTTTGGCATAAAAGCAACACAGCTCATCACCCTGAACACACCATCCCCACTGTCAAACATGGTAGTGACAGCATCATGGATTGGGCCTGCTTTTCTTCAGCAGGGACAGGGAAGATGGTTAAAATTTATGGGAAGATGGATGGAGCCAAATACAGGACCATTCTTGAAGAAAACCTGTTGGAGTCCGCAAAAGACCTGAGACTGGGACGGAGATTTGTCTTCCAACAAGACAATGATCCCATACAAAGCAAAATCTACAATGGAATTGTTCACAAATAAACGTATCCAGATGTTAGAATGGCGAAGTCAAGTCCAGACATGAATCCAATCAAGAATCTGTGGAAAGAGCTGAAAACTGCTGCTCACAAAAGCTATCCATCCATCACTGAGCTTGAGCTATTTTCAAAGGAAGAATGGGCAAGAATTTCAGTCTCTCGATGTGCAAAACTGATAGAGACATACCCCAAGCGACTTGCAGCTGTAATCGCAGCAAAAGGTGGCGCTACAAAGTATTAACTTAAAGGGGACGAATAATATTGCACGCCCCAATTTTCAGTTTATTATTTTTTAAAAATGTTTAAAATAAACACTAAATTTCGCTCAACTTCCACAATTGTGTTCCACTTGTTGATTCTTCACCATTAATTTAAAGTTTTTTATCTTCATGTTTGACGCCTGAAATGTGGGTAAAGGTTGACTGTGATGCCCCAGGGCTGTGGGCAAGGGTGGGCTGGGCCGGGATGCTGGGGTGCAATTGCTACTCTCCCAGATATTGTAGAGGGCCGGCTGCCAGCTGCATAATGTCATTTATAACACACATGACCGTGCACACTGAATTGTCTGCGGCCATGTGTCCTGTACTGTGATGCGGTCGGGCACACTGACACATCACAGGCGCAGACAGTGCTGACCGGCCGCATAGTACAGGAGATACGGCCGCGCACACTTCACAGTGCGCGGCTATGTCTGTTATAATGGATTCCTGCAGCGCGCGCTGCCTCCATCCAGCCGAAGAGCATCAGACAAGTTTTGCGGCTACATCCTAGTGTCTAGAAAGAGCTGCCTAGGTAGTGGGCGTGACCAGCTTGGTTAGTGGGTGTGGCCCTGCTTCCCCCCATCCACTATAGTCATGCAGGCTTCTCATCCCCTCTCCCCCGGCGCCCCCCCACCCCATTTGGGGATCTTACTTCACACCCCTGCTTCTATTTTAAACAACTCCAGGACCACGTGGAGTTTCTTTCTGGTATCAGCTGTGTCGCTGAAGCCCCGTCCCTTCTGATCACATGGGCAGGACATCAACACAGGTCCTTTAGCCCGTGGGATTTACCATCAAACAAGTCTGTGGGCCGCACTAGAGACAAGAAGAGGGGAGACGTGTCCCGCAATCATCAAAAGTAAACCCCCCCAGTCTGTGTGTGTATATCATTTTGTCTATTTATGTGTGTGTCTGAGTGTATAGGATTGTGTCTGTCTATGTGTATGATTATTTGTATGTGAATGTTTTCAAATAGGTATACGCTTCTATGTGACTATATCTGTGTATGTGTCTGTATATGTATGTGTATATAGCTGTACGCTGTGTGTATGTGTATACGGCTGTACGCTGTGTGTATGTGTATATGGCTGTACGCTGTGTGTGTATATGACTGTATGCTGTGTGTAGGTGTATACGGCTGTACGCTGTGTGTTTGTGTCTACGACTGTACGCTGTGTGTATGTGTCTACGTCTTTACACTCTGTGTGTGTGTATACGGCTGTACGCTGTGCGTGTGTGTATATGGCTCTACACTGTGCACGTGTGTATAAGGCTGTATGCTGTGTATATACGACTGTACGCTGTGTGTAGGTGTATACGGCTGTACGCTGTTCGTGTGTATATGGCTGTACGCTGTACGCTGTGCGTGTGTGTATACGGCTGTATGTGTGTATGTGTATACGGCTGTACGCTGTTTGTGTGTATAGGACTATACGCTGTGCGTGTATGTATATGGCTGTATGCTGTGCATGTGTGTATACGGCTGTACTCTGTGCGTGTGTGTATACGGCTGTACGCAGTGCGTGTGTGTATATGGCTTTACGCTGTGCGTGTGTAAAAACAAAATATGTCAGCTCACCGAACCATAGCACATGTAAACAATCTTCCAGGAGGAGAATTTGTACGCGCTAAGAGGGGCTGTACAACTGATTATTTTTACAGACAGGAGTGTGAAGTAATTAATGAACAATTAAAATCTAGAGGTTATCGCAGGTACCAAATTGATAGGGGTAAAACTGCAGCTGATAGAAAAACCCAAGATGATTATTTGGAAATAAAACCTAAACTTAGTAAATATGAGGAAAAAACGTTTTATTACAAAATATAGTGATCAATTCAGGCAAATAACTGAAATTATTAAATCAAATTTATCTATTTTGCGGGTAGATCCAACTTTGAGAATTATATTGGATAAAGGCTGCAATTTTATTCCTAAAAAAGGAACTACAATTGCAAATGTGACGCCCTGGCGCCGCCAGGTATTCACAGAAGTGTACAACACCCTACATAACACCTTCCCACACAAGGTTCCATCAACCACAAAATCCTAGCTACCCCCCCCCAGAGTAGGAAGGACACACCAGTGGGCAGGTCCAGGCGGATTGGTTGTGCCCACCTAGGGGTCTTGAGGATCCGGTGGTGGGAACAAATCAGTCTAAGGCCTCTTTCACACGTACGTGCCTCCGGTAAGTGTTTGGCAGTTTTCTCACGTACCGGAGACTCGTACACACGTAGACCTAGGTATTCCTATGGTTTTGGATACACGTATTTTCGCATGTCCGTTCCGTACTTACGTGTGTCCGTGTGTTTCTCACGCCGACATGTCCATTTTTCTCCGGCATCACGGGTGTCACACGGAACGCAAACGTGTCACACGTAATGCTAACGGACCAGACGGATGTGTTCTGTTTGACACACACCGGAGAAAAGATATGTGTCTGTGAGAAAAAAAACCCACCTTTACTCACCTCCTGCCCTGACGTCTCTGACGCTTCTGGCACTTGCTTCCGACCGCCGCTCATTATGCTCATTGAATATTCACTTCACTGCGGCCGGAAGCAGCAGCAGCGAGGAGTCGGCAGGACCGGAGACTGAAGATCAGCACCACAGACATCGACGTCAGGGACAAGTGAGTAGAAAGTTCCTGTTCTCCGTGTGTTATCACAGATAACACACGGAGAACACACGTGTACCATACACACGGCACACCGAGTGCAAAACGCACCTCTGACACGTCCGTGAAAAACGTGTGTGTTTTTCAGGGACGTGTGAAAGAGGCCTAAGTCTGAGTTTGAAGTTGGAGGTCAAGTGGAGAGGAGTGACAGTGACACACTGTCAGAGGAAAGCTGAGCCTAGTGGAGAGTAGATAGACTAGTGGCCCTGGTCTACTGGCTAGGTGGCAAGCAGTGGACCGTGTCCAAAGGCGACGGGAATACGGTCGCGGGAGATCCAGAGTGGACCGGGACAGGGGTGGAGCTCACCGGTACCGACAGCGGAGATCCGGTCTGGAAACCGTGCACAGGCGGGGTACCTGGACCCTAGTAAGAAGACGGTTGCAAGCCCCTTCTCTAATTCACCAGGCCGGGAGCAAGTTTTAAGCCTAGTTCCAGAAGTTTAGCCCAGATTGAGCGAAACGGCAGCCCACTGCGGGGGATAGGGTATCCGCAAACACCCACTGAAATCCCAAGGGTCAGTTTTCGCGGTCACATCTTCCAACCAGAACATACCGGGAGTGGACTTCTCCAATTCCAGACGAAGTCGTCCAAAAGTGAGGAAAATTACAGAGTGCCAGAGGAAGGGACAGCGGTACACCAGCCGGGTGTGGGACCCGAGTACACCCAGACGCGGCAGCTGGCCACTGACACCTTGGTTTACCAACAGACTTGTGTGTAATTCTTCCACAGTGAGTACACCACAGAAGAGTAGAGAGGGGTGATTCAATGCCGCACCAATGATCACTGTTCAGATGTCAGATTAATGTATCTTTATTAAGATAAGACCTATGCAAATAATAAAGATACATTAATCTGACATCTGAACAGTGATCATTGGCGCGGCATTGAATCACCCCTCTCTACTCTTCTCTGTTATCTGTCGTTTGGGTGGCTGCAGCCGTGATCAAGTTGTACACGCGATTACAGTAGTTGTGACTTTCCCAACCACATCTGGTGACGTACATATTGGGGTAAGACCCTATTTGCGCTTTTCTCTCCACAGTTTTTCTCCTACAGTGAGTACACCAACACTCCCCGGTCCGGCCCGGCTACATCATTCCCCGTGTTCTGGACACTGAGCTCCGGGGCATCCAGCCCTACCCACGGAGGGGTTAACATCCAGCTGCTATCCCATCTCCCCCTGGGTGCTCCCCAACAGCAGCAGTGGTAAAATATCTTACCACACACTGTGGGTGGCGTCACAAAGTATCTACAGCAATCCCCGTACAAATACTTCCCCTTTTTATTTGAGTGTCCGCGCAACCCCGGGTCCGGAATTCCCTGGAGCCACTGCAGATCCGGATCCGAGCAGCCCGGCTGCTACTGACGTGGGGGTGCCACACCTCAAAACCTGGCGTTACGAACAGGATTGTAACCCATCCACCTACCTGGTGGAAGTGTGCCTTGTTTTGGACTGTAAACAATGATCCGTTTGGAAATTTTTCGAAATCCGCCATTTTGCTGCCATTTTTGGGCGCAAAAAACAACAGGCCCGGCGTCTTCTTCCCAAAAAGGTCGCAAAGTTGAAGCCCCGCCCCCTGGGAACGCGGGCGGAGGTTGGTGACTCCCCAAACTGGAAGCGAAAAGGGCAGTGGGTTCCGAGAGACTGCTGTCGAAAAACCAAAGGGGAGGACCGAAAAAGCGGCATGTGATGCAAGGAGATAAAGGTCAGGGACACCAGGACTTTGCCAAATCCCATTCCTGGACAAGCAAGCGGCAGGATGTTTCAGGGGTCCGCCAACCAGCAAGTGGCGAGGCCCGTTCCCGGGACCGCCGACTGGATTAAAGCGCAGACGGAGATGATGTGTCAGAGGATCCAGGCCCAGGCGCATTTCCTGATGACGTGGTGGACCACCGAGATGAAGGGCTTGGCTGCCGCTGTCCGGGCACGCGAGATGGAGATGGCCTCGGAGGATCAGGTAAGCTATGACCCACGCCCCTATGATCCCCAGGAACCGGCCATCCCAGCTGAGGGGCCCGGCCTGCTCCCGTTCACCACATCGCCTCCCTCGCCGCCTGTGTCCACAGCCAGTGCCCCGATCGGCCCGCTACCTCAAACATCGGCAGCGGAACCCGTCATATCTACCGAAAAGGCCCCAGCCATGGGGACCTCGGGCCCTTCCAGCATCCCTGCTCCGACACCCGTCCAGGCCCCGCTCCGGACCGCAGTCAGGAAGACATCCCCTCCGACCCTGAGCCCGGCCGCAGTGCTGATGACGTCATTCCCAGCCCCGGCAGTCCGTTCGGCCGCAGTAGAGATGATGACGGCTCCGGCAATTTGCCCGGCCACAACAGAGATGGCGACGGCTCCGGCAATCCGCCCAGCCGCGACAGAGATGATGACGGCCCCGGCAGTCCGCCCGGCCACAGCGGAGGTGGTGCCCCCCCAAAAGTCACCAGCGGCAACCGCACAGGTCGTCCCCCAGTGTCCAGTCCTGGCTATGGAACAGCCGGGATGTACCTGCAGGGAAGCAGAGGCGGCCAATGAGAGATGGAGCCCTTGGCAAAGTGAGGAGCTGGTTGTTGCTGGCACCGAGGGCATCCATATGGGCCACGTCCCTGAGCAGGAAACGGAGCATGGAACCCGTGCCCCGTACTGGGAGCGACAGACCACTCGTGGTCCCGCAGGAGAGGTAATGCTGTGTTCAGGATATAGTGTATTGTGTATGTGTAAAACATTTGTATCTTTAGGGCACAACACTAAATCTATAAGGCTATGTGCCCACGCTGCGGAAAATTTGCGTAATTTGCTGCAATTTTTTCGTGGAAATTCCACGGATTTCTCAAAAATCCGCAGTACAGCGAGTCCTCAGCCATTTCTATGGCAATTTGGAAGTGCTGTGCCCATGCTGCGTTTTTTTCCGCAGCGGAAATAGTGCGGATTTCCCTGCGGAAAAATCTGCAACATGTCAATTATTCCTGCGGATTTTTCCGCGCGATCCTATACTTACCTGCCTTGATTGAAGAAACCAGAGTCACTTCTTCCGTTGCAGAGGAGCACGGTGGAGCCAGGAGTGGGCTGCAAGAGCTCCGGTCATGCGACAGCCAGAGCTAGTTCAGGCCCGCCCACTTTCTCCTGCAAAGTGCAGACAGACACGGCCGCAAAGTGAAGTGCTACGTGATGGAGGTAAGTATGAAATCCCCGATCACTCCAGCACTTGTTCTGCATTGAGGATTCAGTTCCGAAGCCATGGTACTGTATCCTCAATGCAGAATGCCTGCAGCATATCCGCAGGACATTCCGCAATACATCCGCAGCACAAAACAGACAAAGTTGTGCTGCGGTTTTCTGGGAGCTCCTGCGGAATGTCCTGCGGATATATCCACAGGACACTTTCCCTGTGGGCACATAGCCTTAAGCGGGCTTTACACGCTACGATATCGTTAATGAATTATCGTCGGGGTCACATTGTTTGTGACGCACATCCGGCTTCATTAACAAGATCGCAGCGTGTAACACTTAACAGCGAACTTAAACGATCGCAAAAGAGGGCAAAATCGTTTGCCGTGGAGAGGTCGTCCTGAAACAAAAAATCGTTTTCAGGATGTTAGCGATGTTGTTCCTCGTTCCTGCGGCAACACACATTGCTGTGTGTCACACCGCAGGAGCGAGGAAGATCTCCTTACCTGCCTCCACCGGCTATGTGGAAGGAAGGAGGTGGGCGGGATGTTTACGTCCCGCTCATCTCCGCCCCTCCGCTTCTATTGGCCGCCTGCCGTGTGAGGGCAGGGCAGGTAAGTGCGTGTGACGGGGGTAAGCGAGGTTGTGCGACACGGGCAGCGATATGCCCGTGACGCTCAACCGATGGGGGCGGGTGAGATCGCAGCGTGTAAAGCCCGCTTTAGAGTGAGTGTCCATCATCAGGCATCTTCACGGTTTGGACACAGCGTGCTTTCTCTGGTGGAGACGCTAGTGGAGCACCCCACAGGGCCTGGGGGGTTACTCGTCGCCGGGCCGTTGAAGGGTCAGGTGGATGGATGTCATGGGTGACCTGCCCGATTTTTTTGATCCCGAGGTATCCACAGAGAAGGGGGATGGATGGAATGATTTTGTGACGCCACCTGCGGGATGCGGCCAGGGATTAGCCGCCGCTGCTGTCGCTGTCTTCCGTAGCGGATGGTAATAGCAGCTAAGATGGTTTCGGTCACCACAGGTGGAGTGGGCCCCGGGGAGGATAATGAGGGGAGTAGTGGCAGTGGCCGTTGGCGCTGAAGCACGTGGTGCTGGTGCCGGTAATAAGAGTGCAAGTCGGCTGCTGCGGTTCCAGGTGTCTTTACTAATAGTTTTTGTATTGCCCGGGAGGTACCGATCACCGCCGTGCTGGGCCCCGTTGACCTCGGATGAGTTGGAGGAAGCCATCGGTGTTTAGAAAGTGTCCTATCTAAGGGGTGTCCCTTCAGGAGAGGGGGAACCCATGAGCATCTCGCTCCAAGCCTCAGGCCCCATGACAAGAAAAAGGAGAATAAGTGGTGTTGTGTCGCCAGAACTGGAGTCCTGACTTGGCTGCCGTGTGTGTGTGATTCTCCTCTTCTATCCCAAGTGGAACCCGTCCCCCAGGTAGTTGTCCTAGTAAACGGGAAAGTCCTAAGCTTCGGGATGGCCAACCCCCTGCCTACCCTAGTCCAGCTCCCCAGTGAAAAGGCTCCTAAGATGTATGTAAAGTGTATCTGTGACATCTGTTTTTTTTCCCTGCAGAGCAGATGACAAGGGCCAATAGAAGTCTATGGGGCCATGAAAAATACGTACAGTACACAGATGGCATCAGTGTATAGTCCGTGTGCCATCCGTGTTCCGTACGAATTTAACATTGAAAATATAGGGGAAGCTTTGTAATTGTTGTACATGTAGTTAGCTGGGTTATGGTACTGTATAGTACGAGTAGTTTTGGTACTGTATAGTAAGAGTAGTTTTGCTACTATATCAATACAGTAAGCTCAGTTATGGTACCATAGTTAAGCAGTAAGCTTAATTCTGGTACTATGTCTATGCAGTAAGCTTAGTTCTGTTACTATGTCTATGCAGTAAGCTTGTTCTGTTCCCCTAGCTATGTAGGAAGCTTGGTTCTGTTGCTGTTTCTATGTAGTAGACTAAGTACAATTTTGTTCCTGTATGTGTACAGTAAGCTCGGTTCTGCTCCAATATCTCTGTAGTAAGCTTGGTTCTGCTCCCTTATCTTTGTAGTAAACTTAGTTCTGCTCCCATATCTCTGTAGTAAGCTCGGTTCTGCTCCCATATCTCTGCAGTATGCTTGGTTCTGCACCCTTATCTCTGTAGTAAGCTCAGTTCTGCTCCCATATCTCTGTAGTAAGCTCAGTTCTGCACCCTTATTTCTGTAGTAAGCTCGGTTCTGTTCCCATATCTCTGCAGTAAGCTCGGTTCGGCACCCTTATATCTCTGTAGTAAGCTTGATTTTCACCATTATCTCTGCAGTAAGCTCAGTTCTGTTCCCATACCTATGTAGTAAGCTCTTTGCAGTTCCCATATCTATGTAGTCATATTGGTTCTGTTGCAGTATCTATGTAAGCAGTAAGCGTGGTTCTGTTCCAATATATATGTACCAGTCTATTCATAAAGTCTATTATCACTGCTGCTTTAATGTAGCAGCCAGAGATAAACAGACCAAAGGTGGGCCGCTGCAACATGAGGGCCACTGCCTTATGATTGCCTCCCAGGCTAAAATGTGCCAACCAGTCCCTGGCTGTGGGGAAGTTGGTCCCGGGCGCGTGGTGCGCAGTGTGGTGGACAGTTGTGGACGCGGCCGATGTCCGGTTCTGTGACCCTGGAGGTCGGTCTGAATAAAGAGGGGTAAAAATAAAAGAAAAGGGAGACATAAAAATAAAGAGTTTTTCGACTATGCCACTTGCGGTGTGCGGCCAGGTTATTAAAGCCGCCGCTGCTGGGGCTGGTGGAGTAATGCAGCTTAGGTGTTTTGGGCCCTCTGCAAGCAGGGCTAGGCCTCAGCAGTGGATGATGGGGATTGTAGTGGGGAGCAGTCTGTGTGAGTGTACGGAGGCGATAAGGAAACAGTCCACACCAGTATTGCAGTTTCAACTTGTTTTACTTGGTTTCCTTGGTTTCAGTGCTTGGACCCACTGGTGCTAGTTCCAGGTGTTTCCGCGCCCCTTGTTCTCCGTGCCAGTTGTGACCTGGGGTAGCTGTCCTCCGTGCACTCTTGTTTGTATTGGGCTCCCGTGGCCTAGAGTTTTTTGGGGAACCCCTACGTTTCTCTCTTGGTCTTATTGCAGGCAACCTGGACTATTTAAGGGGTTCAATCCCCGGTCCCCTCTTTGCTGCTGATGCTTCAGACTCTTTGGTTGAGGATGGACCCTGGAGATCTTCTCGCCTGGCAGATTTAACAGTTAACCAGTGTCCCGCTGTCCTAGGGTCTGCACCCCGCCTCGTGCTGAGTCCTGTGAGCCTAGGTTCCAGATTCCCAGAGGTGTCCCGCGGTTCCTGGAGTATTCCACTTCCACCAGTAACCCACGGTCCCTGGAGTTCTGGTTCCTTACTCCCCAGTCCCTCAAAGTGTTACAGCATTCCATTGTTACTTCAGGTCTTTCTACACCTTTCTTTCTGTACTTTCACTCTTTCACTCCTCCAATTACTTCTCTCAACTCTCCTCACTCTACTGACTTCCTTCTCCTCTTCTACTTCTTCCCGCCAACTTCCCAACTGACCACTGGTCCCTCCCCTTGCTGGGTCTCTCCCTACAGATTGGGTGGCGACTGTCCAATCAGTGCCCCTCCCTTTTACCTGTTGCTAGGCAGTCTCCCAGTCTGGAATTGGGGTTGTGTATGTGGCCTGAGGGTGCTGCTGTGTTGACTGGCACATTCACATTTGTGGCAACTGGTACTGCAGGGGTGCTACATGACATATTCAAGGAGGCCGAATACTTTCGCAAGGCACTGTAATTTTCTGATAAATTCAATGCTTTTCACCATGTGCCTGACTTATGCATGTCTATTTCTACGCAGTAATTATTGCAAGAGATAAAGCTGGTGAGAGTCATGAGATTATTAATATTTACAGTGCCATGCAAATGTATTAGGCAGTTATGCAAAAATGCTTCAAAGTAAGAATGTTTTAAAAAATATATGTGTTAAAGTTTATTTTTATTAATTACCAAAAATGCAAAGTGTATGCGTAAGAGAAATATAAATTAAATCAATATTTGGAATGAGATCCTTTTGCCTTCAACTTAGCATCAATTCTTTTAGGTATGCTAATTATAATCAGGTGTATGAGTAACTAATTATACTAAACAAGTGATGATCATTATTTGCAAACGTAGTTAAAAAAAACCCCAGTCATTAACTGGAAAACAAACAACTGTGTAGGAGGCTTAAATATGGGTGAATAGCTAAATTCTGCTACAAATGTGAAGTTTTGGCTCCAAATTTATTCTACAACAGGACAAGGAACCAAAACATACAGTCAGTGCCATTAAGAACTATCTTCAGCATAAAGAAGAACAAGGAGTCCTGAACGCAACATCATCAAGTCTATGTGGCATTACATTAACCCCTTCATGACCATGGACGGAAAGTTCCGTCATGGTGCCCTGGGCCTTAACGACCAAGGACAGATCTTTCCGTCATGGCGTAATCGCGGCACCGGAGTCTCCGGTGACTGCGAAAAGTTAGGATAAACTGCAGATTCGGGGAGGAGGGGACCTGTACCTGACCTCAGGAGGGGTGGTGCCTCCTCCCCGGACCTACGGAGGCTGTGATTGGCTGACGAACGCCGCTCAACCAATCACAGCCACTGTAATGTTCCAGCCACTTAAAGTGACTGAAACATTGAAATTCAGCCCTGGCCAGTGCAGCTATAGCACTGGCCATTGGCTGGAGCTGGGTGACCTCACTGGATCACCCTCCCCCAGCTCCAGTAGCTCTGATTGGAGAGATCGGCCTTGTGACCAATTTCTCCAATCACAGTGGACTTGTTGCCGGTGACCGCCCCTGTCATCGTCCCTGCAGCACGCCAGCACAGTGAGTGTACACAGTGCAATGGCAGGGCGACAAGCTCCGGTCCCATGCTGTTATGAGACCGGAGCATGGGACCCGGAAGTTGCCGCGCTGCCATTGCACTGTATGAAACCGGCCTCCCGATCCTCCGCCGACGCTGCCCTCTGCCGCGATCTGCCACCTGCACCCCCACCCCTCGTATCTGCTGCCCGCACCCTCACCCTCACACCTCCCAATCCGCCGCTGCCGCTGCCCTCCGCCGCGATCTGCCACCCGCACCCCCACCCCATCGTATCTGCTGCCCGCACCCTCACCCCCACACCTCCCGATCCGCCGCTGCCGCTGCCCTCCGCCGCGATCTGCCACCCGCACCCCCACCCATCATATCTGCTGCCCGCACCCTCACCCCCACACCTCCCGATCCGCCGCTGCCCTCCGCCGCGATCTGCCACCCGCACCCCCACCCCTCGTATCTGCTGTTCGCACCTTCACCCCCACACCTCCCGATCCGCCGCTGCCGCTGCCCTCCGCCGCGATCTGCCACCCGCACCCCCACCCCTCGTATCTGCTGCCCGCACCCTCACCCCCACACCTCCCGATCCGCCGCGATCTGCCACCCGCACCCCCACCCCTCGTATCTGCTGCACGCACCCTCACCCCCACACCTCCCGATCCGCCGCTGCCACTGCCCTCCGCCGCGATCTGCCACCCGCACCCCTCGTATCTGCTGCCCGCACCCTCACCCCCACACCTCCCGATCCGCCGCTGCCACTGCCCTCCGCCGCGATCTGCCACCCGCACCCCCACCCCTCGTATCTGCTGCCCGCACCCTCACCCCCACACCTCCCGATCCGCCGCTGCCGCTGCCCACTGCCGCGATCTGCCACCCGCACCCCCACCCCTCGTATCTGCTGCCCGCACCCTCACCCCCACACCTCCCGATCCGCCACCCTCCATCTGCCACAGTGCTTCCGGTCCCCCCCGATCTGCTGCCCGGCCCCTTTCCCTCGTGATCAGCTGCTCGTCCCCTCACCGCCGTGATGTGCACTCCCTCCCCTGTCACCGCCGTGATGTGCGCTCCCTCCCCTGTCACCGCCGTGATGTGCGCTCCCTCCCCTGTCACCGCCGTGATGTGCGCTCCCTCCCCTGTCACCGCCGTGATGTGCGCTCCCTCCCCTGTCACCGCCGTGATGTGCGCTCCCTCCCCTGTCACCGCCGTGATGTGCGCTCCCTCCCCTGTCACCGCCGTGATGTGCGCTCCCTCACCTGTCACCGCCGTGATGTGCGCTCCCTCACCTGTCACCGCCGTGATGTGCGCTCCCTCCCCTGTCACCCCCGTGATGTGCGCTCCCTCCCCTGTCGCCGCCGTGATGTGCGCTCCCTCCCCTGTCACCGCCATGATGTGCGCTCCCTCCCCTGTCACCCCCGTGATGTGTGCTCCCTCCCCTGTCACCCCCGTGATCTGTGCTCCCTCCCCTGTCACCCCGTGATCTGTGCTCCCTCACCTGTCACCCCGTGATCTGTGCTCCCTCACCTGTCACCCCGTGATCTGTGCTCCCTCACCTGTCACCCCGTGATCTGTGCTCCCTCACCTGTCACCCTGTGATCTGTGCTCCCTCACCTGTCACCCCATGATCTGTGCTCCCTCACCTGTCACCCCGTGATCTGTGCTCCCTCACCTGTCACCCCGTGATCTGTGCTCCCTCACCTGTCACCCCGTGATCTGTGCTCCCTCACCTGTCACCCCGTGGTCTGCGCTCCCTCACCTGTCACCCCCGTGATCTGCTGTCCGCTCTCCCTCACCTCTTACCCCTGTGATCTGTGCTCTGCTCACCTGTCTCCTCCGTGATCTGCGCTGCGCTCCCTCCCCCACCTCTCACCCTCCCCGATCTGCTGCCTCCTTCATCTCCTGTGATCCAGCTGTCTAGATCCATCCTGTAGGGTAACTATCCCCAATCTCACCTCCCACTCATCCCCCCCATCACCCCCTCCCCCCATCCTCTGCCGCTCCTGCATCCACTGCGCCCTCTCCCATCCGCCCCCACCCTATCCCAGCCGCCGTCTCACAATCACAGATGCTCCCTTTATATGCCGCTGCCCCCCCATCTGCTGCCGCCCCATCTGCCGCCCCACCCCATCTGCCGCTGTTTTTTTTTTCTATGCCATGGGGGTCTAGTTTCCAAAATGGGGTCACATGTGGGGGAGCTCCACTGTTTCGGCACCTCAGGGGGTCTCCAAACAGCATGGAATACGCTAATTATCCCAGACAATTTTGCGTTTGAAACGTCAAATGATGCTCCTTGCCTTCCGAGCCCTGCTGTGCGCCCAAACATTTTATTTCCACCACATATGAGGTATCTGCGTACTCAGGAGAAATTGCACAATACATTTTATGGTGCAATTTTTCCTCATACCCTTGTGAAAAAAAAAGCTACCTGGTTGAAGTAACAATTTTGTGGTAAAAAAAATTTTTTTTTATTTTCACGGCTCAACTCTATTAACTTTTGTGAAGCCCCCAGAGGCTCAAAGTGCTCAATAAACATCTAGATAAATTCCATGAGGGGTCTAGTTTCCAAAATGGGGTCACATGTGGGGGAGCTCCACTGTTTCGGCACCTCAGGGGCTCTCCAAACGCAACATGGTGCGGCTAACGATTCCAGCTAATTTTCTGTTCAAAAAAGTCAAATGGCGCTCCTTCCGTTCCGAGTCCTGCTGTGCGCCCAAACAGTGGTTTTTCGCCACATATGAGGTATCTGCGTGTTCAGTAGAAATTGCCCAACAAATTTTGGGGGTTCATTTAATCCTGCTACCCTTGTGAATATGCAATATTTGAGGCTAAATTAACATTTTTGTTGCAAAAAGTAAAATGTTAATTTTTTCCTTCCACATTGCTTTAGTTACTGAGAAGCACCTGAAGGGTTAATAACCTTCTTGAATGTGGTTTTGAGTAGCCTGAGGGGTGCCGTTTTTGGAATGGTGTCACTTTTGGGTGTTTTGTGTCATGTAGACCTTTCAAAATCGCTTCAAATGTGATGTGGTCCCTAAAAAAAGTGGCTTTGTAAATTTTGTTGTAAAAATGAGAAATTGCTCATAAACTTTGAACCCCTATAACTTCCTTAAATTTTTTTTTTTTTCCCCAAAATTGTTCTGATGTAAAGTAGACATGTGGGAAATCTTATTTATTAATTATTTTGTGTCATATGTCTCGTTGGTTTTAGAGCATAAAAATTCAAATTTTGAAAATTACAAAATTTTCGCGAAATTTCCGTTTTTTTCACAAAGAAACGCAAAAAATATCGGCCTAAATTTACCACTAACATGAAGCCCAATATGTCACGAAAAAACAATCTCAGAATCACCGGGATCCGCTGAAGCGTTCCAGAGTTATAACCTCATAAAGTGACACTGGTCAGAATTGCAAAAAATGGCCTGGTCTTTAGGGTCAAAATAGGCTTGGGGCTGAAGGGGTTAAGAGACAAAAATAATTTCTCAAGTCTACATCCAGAAGATCAGTGGTTAGTTTCCAAGATGTTTGGAACAACTTACATGTTAAGCTACTTTAAAAACTGTGGGCAAGTATACTGTCACACGCTCACCGTCAAGGGATGGTGATACTGCGGCGATCACAGAGTGTACAAATGGACCCATTGGACCACAGGGGGAACTCGGACTTAACCTTTGAAGGGAGCGGCTTGACTAAGCACCCGCCATGAGGCGGAATGCCAGGTGCCACTCTAAGGGCAGCGACCGGGACTGTGGCAGCTGAGCGGGACAGAGCAACAGCAGGACTGGGGGAACAGCAACTCAGAGCAGCAAAGTCCTGAAGAGGAACGGGCAAGACAGATATCAGCAGACAATGGACATCAGGAAGCTGCCTTCAGGCACAGGTCATCAAGTGGCAATGGATATCAGGCACGGGACATCCGACACAGGTCACCAGGTGGCACTGGACATCTGGCATGGGACATCCAGCACGGGTCGTCAGCTGGTACAGGTCATCGCCTGGCACTGGACATCAGGCATAGGTCCCAAAGCTCAGGATCACAGGCACAACCCGCAGCAGGGTGGTGTGGGCACACCAGGCTTGGACCTCAGCACGATGAAGTCAGCACAGCAGGTACTTCAACGCTTCATGTTGAACATACAAACAAAACTTTATTCACAAGATACAGCAGGTCCAATGGTACATAACATGGCAGAAGGAAACACTACAGGACATCAAATACTAAACACACAGACTAGGCTGGAGTCTAATAACATGCCGTTGATGGAATACACCGGTCCCTGAATACGCCTGACCCACTGTTAACCGGACTACAGACAGGTAAGCAGGTTCAGACAGGTGACCAGACTCCAATACTCCAGCTCTACAGCAGCGACAGCACAATACAAACACACAGCTCAAGCATTAGAAATGTGATGCGATGCTCTGGCGCCTCCTATCGGGGGGAGGTTTACATAGCTGGTGCCTCCCAGCGATAGTCTGGGGACACCTTAGCAAGGTGTGCACACCTCCCCATAATAGAATAGGAAGTGTGCAGCCTCACCCTCTAGGCTGGAGACCAGGAAACCCCATACAACATGTGCAAACCCTGCAGCCTAGGCGAGAGCAGAGCCGACAATCACATGGGCATCCACGGGGGTCAGCCAGGGGCTGCACTTACACGTGGCCGGCAGAAAGAGAGGAGCAGGCACACTGCACAATGCGCAGAGGAGCACCGGCGTATTAAGGGAGCAAGCGCTATGACGACACTACCGTGGGCATCCACGGGGAGGACGATTCAGGGACTGCACCACAGGTGAGTGACGGAAAGAATGGAAACCATCAACACTGCGCGAGCACGCAGAGGAGCGCCAGCATACTAGGGGAGCCAGCGCTACATATACCAAGAAGAATCAATGTTTTGAAGTTAAAGGATGGTTACACAAAATATTGATTTTAGATTTCTCTTTTGTTTAGTCATTTTACATGTTGTTAATTGACGAATATAATATACTAACACTTTGATTTTTTAAAATGTCCTTACTTTGCATCATTTTTTCCACATCTTCAATGTACTTTATATGTTTAACCTCTTCATGACACATGACATACTGGGTATATCATGGATCATGTGAGGTTAATCACCGCGGGCTGCTGTGGGCAGTCCGCAGCAATCCGCGGACATGTCAGCTGATTACAACAGCTGACATGTGTGCCTGCCAGGCGCGAGTGGAATCGCGTTCCACCTATGCCTATTAACACAAATTCTGACAGTGAGATGTAACAGCGCTCCGCCATAAGGATAACTTACCCACCCCCATCGGAAGTCACATGACGTGATTACGTGACTTCCGGGGGTTGCCATGGTAGCACAGGGTAATGTGATGACTCCTGTAGCTATGAGTCAATTTCTCTCATTTCTCTCACTGCCGGCAGAGGGTAATGTGTGTGAGTAAAGCAGCTTTTCTCCAGATCTCAGTTGTGTAGCTGTGATCTGGAGAAATGGAAGAGCGATCAGACTGCGGATTGTTATAGTCCCCTAGGGGACCTAGTAAAATAAAAAAAGTTTTAAAAAAGTTTTAAAAAATTAAAACAAAACAAACCTAAGGCTATGTGCGCACATTGTATTTTTTCATGCGTTTACGCAGTGCTTTAAACTGCAGTGTAATTGCATGCATTCTGCGTCCCCAGCAAAGTCTATGAGAAGTTAGCAAATTCCATGTGCACGTTGCATTTTAAAAAGCAGCGTTTTGCATGCCAAATTTTTGACAAAAGCGATGCGTTCTAAAAAGCAACATGTCACTTCTTTTGTGCATTTTGGATGCTTTTCCCACTCTGTCTATGGTAGAGGAAGAATCCAGAACGCATAAATTCTGCATTCAAAATACATCCAAAACGCAGCATTTTGAAACGCACATGCAGTGACAAAACGCTGCAGAATATTTGTCACGGCAGAACGCAACATGTGCACATACCCTGAAGGGTGCTTTACACGCTGCGACATCGCTAACTATATATCGTCGGGGTCACGGTGTTTGTGACGCTTATCCGGCGTCGTTAGCGACATCGCAGCGTGTGGCACCTATGTGCGACCTTAAACGATCGCAAATGAGGCAAAAATCATTGGTCTGTGAGACGTCGTTTATTTACTACCAAAAATCGTTGTCTGGTCAGTAGCGAGGTTGTTCGTTGTTCCTGCGGTACCACACATCGCTGTGTGTGACACCGCAGGAACGACGAACATCTCCTTACCTGCCGTCCACCGGCAATGAGGAAGGAAGGAGGTGGGCGGCATGTTCCGGCTGCTGATCTCCTCCCCTCCTCTGGTATTGGGCGGCCGCTTACTGACGCCGCAGTGACGCCGCTATGACGCTTAACGCACCTCCCCCTTGAAGGAGGGATTGTTCGAGGTCACAGTGACGTCGCTAAAAAGGTATGTGCGTGTGACGCTGCCGTAGCGATAATGTTCGCTACGGCAGCGATCACCAAATGTCGCACAAACGACGGGGGCGGGTACTATCGCGCACGACATCGCTTACTATCGCTAGCGATGTCGCAGCATGTACAGCACCCTTAAGAGTTCAAATCACCTCCCATTCGGCCCATTGAAAATTAAAGGGTTAAAAAAATAAAAAAATATACACATATTTTGTATCACAGCGTTCAGAAATACCCGATCTATCAAAATATAAAATCAATTAATCTGATCGGTAAACGGCGTAGCGGCAAAAAAATTCCAAACACCAAAATTACTTTTTCTGGTCACTGCAAATTTTGCTCAAAATGCAATAACACGCGATCAAAACGTAGCATCTGCGCAAATATGGTACCATTAAAAATGTCAGCTCGAGATTCAAAAATAAGCCATCACTCAGTCAGATCCTGAAAAATGAGAACGCTACGAGTTTCATTAAATGGCGCAAAAAGTGCACCACTTTTTTTTGGACAAATTTCAGATTTTTTTTAACCCCTTAGATAAAAGTAAACCTATACATGTTTGGTGTCTACAAACTCGCCCCGACCTGAAACATCAAACTGACACATCAGTTTTACCATATAGTGAACATGGTGAATAAAATATCCCAAAAACCATTGTGCAATCACACTTTTTTTTGCAGTTTTTCCGCACTTGAAATGTTTTTGCTGTTTTCCAGTACAAGATATGGTAAAACTTATGGTTTCATTTAAAAGTATAACTCATCCCACAAAAAACAAGCCCTTATATGGCAAGATTGATGGAAAAATAAAAAGGTGACAGCCCTCGGAAGAAGTGGAGCAAAAAAAAACTAATGGAAAAAGGGGTTAATGTTGCTTTTCTCCTGGGATAACCATGTCTGATTCCCATTCCCCAAGTGGTAAACATCTAGAAAATTTGTTAGTTACTGAAGACATGAAATCTACGTACGATCAATAAATTAAATAATAAAAGATCAGTGATCACTTCCATGAAAATGATGGCTCTCTCATTTAGAGGTATGGCTTAGAGAGGAGCACAAAGTCTCTACAGGATATTGTGTAGTCACATTAGCATTTAGTGCTAGGTAGTAATGTACAGTAACCTCCCACGGTGTATAAATAGTTCTCACATTGAGGAATCCAGTTCATGGCTATAATGAGCCTTTTATAAAAGGTGAGTTTTAACAATGTGCAATTCTGTTAGCTTTTCTATTTTTTTTTATTGATTAGGATTTTATTCAGACTAAAGAATGATGGAGTTGAAAGATAATGACTGGAGTGTCCACTTTAGTACTACAGTAGATTTCTAAATTAATGAGTCGTAAAGCTCACACCAGCTCATTATGGATAGCAATGAGAACTTCATAGAAAGGTGACATCTTGTTACACTATAGGATATGTGCATGTATGTGGGAATAAGAGGATATCCAGAGAAATGTTACACTTGGTTCATCTATGTTGAACCTACAGTCGTGTCCAAAAGTTTTGAGACTGTAAGAAATGTATTTTTTTTACACAGTGTGCGGCTTCAGTTTTTACAGTAGCAATTTGCATTAACTCTAGATTGCTCTAAAGAATGATCAGATAAATTGCAACAAATTGCAATGTTATTCTTTGCCATGAAAAGTAACCTTAAAGGTAATCTTAAAATCCCCATTCAAAGGGAGTGATTCAGCTGCTGTCAAAAAAACCTCTTGTAAGCAGTAGAAAGTAAAACAAGTGCAAGGACAGTATCCGAAAGAGGACTCAGTTATGGGATTGGTTCAACACCAGTGTAGAGCCTGCTGAGGTATGGTGGCAGGCAAGTGTCGGTCCATGCAGTGTGAGGAGAAGTCTTCTGGAAGCTGGCCTGGTGTCAATATGGGTAGCAAAAGTCAATTCTAAGAAAAATATCAAGGACAGACAGATATTCTGCAGCAAGTAGAGGGATAGGCCTTCAGAAGAATGGGGTGAAGTTATTTTTGCTGATGAAGCCCCCCCTTTAGACTTTTTTCGACATCTGAATGAATGTCTGGATAAGAAAAGGTGAGAGCAGCCATGAATTCTGTAAATGCCAACAGTAGAGCATCTTGCGACAATTTATGTGTGGGGGGCTTTTCATCCAAGGAAGTGGGCTCAGTCAAAAGTTTGCCTAAGAACCAAGATATGAATAAAGTTATCTAAACATCCTCCAAAAGCAACTTCTACTAATGAACCAGGAGCAATTTGGTGATGAGCAATGCTTTTTGCATGATGGAGCATGATTACACAAGGCAAAAATGATAACCAAGTGGCACAGTGAACAAACACTGAAATGCTGGGTCTTTGGCCAGGAAAATCCCCAGATCTCAATCTCATTGAGAACCAGTGGTCAATCTCAAAAAGTGGGTGGACAAACGAAAATACAAACATTTTAATAAACTCCAAGCTCTGATTACAAGAATGGGTTGTTATTAGTGATCGGCAAACCCCCCCGATGATCAGGAGACTCGCCTGAGATTTTTGTAAAGTTAGAGTTTGGGGCTGGAGATAATGCGAACTTGCGTCCGAATGCTGAGCTTGGACTTTACAGTTATGGTATGGGGTGGGGGGGGGGGGGGTTGTAAAATAAAAAATATAGTTAGTAATAAACATTGTCATTTTATTTACCGGTCCCGCATCCTGCATCCTGTCTCTCGGCAGCTTCTGCTTCCAGATCCGATCATTAACCTCCAGAGGTATTCACTGCACTGCTTGTCACTCGGCAGTCTTCGTCTTTTTTCAGCTGTGTTCGCGGTGACGTCAGAGTTCACCCAAGTCCATAGCTTACCCACGGACTTGATTGAGCTTTGAGTATCACTGTCAGTGTCAGCCTGCTTCTCGCTCTGTAGAGACGCTTGTCTGTACAGAGCGATGAAGCAGGGATGACATTGCTCTCCCTGTGAACTACGTCGGACTAAGCATTTTTTTATATTAAAGATAGAATCTCTAAATGTTTTTTTTTTTTATTTCTAATAAAAAAAATATTTTCTATGTGTTGTGTTTTCTTTTTTACGGTTTACTAGAAATTCATGGTGACACTCGCAACAGTGGGTCATTAGCATATCGCTTCTGATGCTCTCGCATCGGAAGCTGTGCGCAAGTGGAACCGTACCCTGACAGTGATAGTCAAAGTTCAATCGAGTCCATGGCTAAGCCATGGACTCGGGTGAACCCTGACGTCACTGCGAACACAGCCGAAAAAAATCCAAAGACTGCCTGTTACGCTCACCGAGGAGCGGCGAACGTCCGGAGGTGGACTCACTGGACCGTGCCCCAGACTCCCCTGAGAGGGCGACCAGCAGCGAACCCCTATACAGGGACTGTGCGGTGCCTCCCCAGAAGGCCTAAAAGCACGGCAGCCAGGAACCGGTGGAAGGAGTCTCTGTACGGCCATGCGTAGCTTGGGTACGATGTCCGCAGCAGGCAGAACACGGGTGTGGCACCGAAGATGATCACAGCAGGTGGCTATGACCGGTGACGTCCACTGCGGGTATGGCCAGTGACGTCCACAGCTGGAAGGTACAGATGGCACTACGGTGAGATAGAGTATTAGTAACAGGCAGGAACACACAGATAACAGTAGTACAAAGGGGCCTGAACACTAGCAGGGCTCTAGTAGAAGCGTTGCTTGGGTGCCTGCTGCCGGGGGAGGTGAACCTAAATAGTCTTTAGGTAACAGGTGGCCTCTGAGGTCACTTCCAGAAAAAGAGGCACTGTTGTTTTAAGAAAGGGGGCGTGGCCTCGCGTGCAGCCTAGAGTTGCTCACTGCAGAATTGTGTGTGGATGGGAGACAGGAAGAGACTGCAGCAGCTCCAGGAAGAGGACGCCTGACCCGGGAGTGAGCATAGCCATGGGACTGGTAAGAGGAAGTACGTCGCTGCCATGGGCTGGGACCGGGAGTGCACGTGGGGGCCATGCTGAGGCTGAGCAGATGTGAGGGAGAGCGCACCCCTCGGGATATGGCGGGACCAGGCACTACAGTACCCCCCCTGAAGCCCCCCCTCTTCAGGAAGCTCCGGAGGAGACGAGGAGCATCCACGTTCTCAGCAGGTACCCACGTCCTTTCCTCAGGACCGAACCCCTTCCAGTCCACTAGATAGTAGGTTTTACCTCGGACCTCCTTAGCCGCAAGGATGGCTTTTACCTCGTATAGGTCGTCATCGCAGACAGGAGGAGGCGAAGTACCAGGATCACTGTGGTAACGGCTCAGGACCACCGGCTTGAGGAGGGACACATGGAAGGAGTTCGGGATGCGAAGTGTAGACGGCAGCTTCAACTTGTATGACACCTCATTGATCTGTCGGAGGACTTCAAAGGGACCAATAAAGCGGGGACCCAGCTTGTAGGGCGGCATCTTCAGGCGGACGTACTTGGATGAGAGCCAGACTTTATCTCCGGGTTGAAAGAAAGGGAAATCCAGACGTTTCTTGTCAGCGTGTTTCTTCATGCGGACAGAGGAACACTTCCAGAGCCGACTTGGTCTCAGCCCAGACAGCGGAGAAGGACCTCACGAGGTCATCAGCTGCAGGGCTGCCTGAAGAACGTGTCACAGGGCCCGGCACTTTGGGTCGCTGTCCAGACACCACTTGGAACGGGGATTTAGCAGAGGACTCACTTTCATGATTGTTGTAGGAGAACTCGGCCCATGGAAGCAGTTTGACCCAATTGCTGGGGTGTTCGTCCACGAAGTGGCGGAGATAGTTAGTGAAGACTTGGTTAATGCGCTCCACTTGCCCATTGGACTGAGGGTGGTAGGCAGAAGAGAATTCGAATTGAACATCCATCATTTTTCAGTCTGCTCTCCAAAACCGAGCGGTGAACTGGACCCCTCTGTCAGACACGATATGGAGAGGCAAGCCGTAAAGCCAGAAGATGTGTTGAATGAATAGTTCAGCAAGAACCGGAGCAGACGGTAGCCCGGTGAGTGGTGTGAAGTGGGCCATCTTGGAGAACCGGTCCACCACCACCCAGATGACTGTGCAGCCAGACGATTTTGGCAGGTCCGTGATGAAATCCATGCCGATATGTTGCCATGGAGCAGATGGTACGGGTAAAGGAAGCAAAGAGCCTGCTGGAAGAGTCTTCGGGACCTTGTTCCAGGCACAGGAGGAACAGGATGAAACAAAGTCCTGGACGTCTTGACGTAGCCCTGGCCACCAGTAATACCGGGATATCAATTGCAAAGTTTTCTTTTGACCCACATGACCTGCTATTCGGGAAGAGTGTCCCCACCGGAGTACACGTTCCCTATCGGCCTCAGCAACAACGTTTTACCGGGAGGAAGGTGGTGCGTGTCAATCGGTGCCGACATTAGCTTGGATGGTTCAATGATGTGCCGGGGTTCATCCTCCTGATCCACTAACAGGAATGATCGAGACAGCGCATCAGCCTTCAGATTCTTCTCGGCTGGACAAAAGTGCAGAACAAAATCGAAGCGGGCGAAGAACAATGACCATCAGGCCTGTCGGGGGTTTAGCCTTTGGGCTGTCTGGAGATATGCCAGGTTCTTGTGGTCGGTATAGATGGTAACTGTATGCAATGACCCTTCCAGCAGATATCGCCATTCCTCCAGGGCCAACTTGATTGCCAGCAACTCACGGTCTCCAATAGAGTAGTTTCGTTCCGCTGGGGAGAAAGCCTTAGAAAAGAAGCCACAGGTTACTGTCTTACCCTCGGACGTTTTCTGTGTAAGGACCGCACCGGCTCCGGATGAGGAGGCGTCTACCTCAAGGATAAACGACTTGTCAGTGTCGGGTCTGTGTAAGGCTGGAGCAGAAGCGAAGGCTCGTTTAAGGGACAGGAAGGAGTCTTCAGCTTCCGGGGTCCACTTCTTTGGGTTCTCCCCTTTGCGAGTGAGAGAGGATATGGAGCATACCATGGACGAGAAATGTGGGATGAACTGCCGGTAATAGTTGTCGAATCCCAGGAATCGCTGGATAGCTTTCAACCCTTCCGGACGGGGCCACTTCAGTACGGCTGACAACTTATCTGGATCCATCTTCAGACCGGTATCAGAGACTATGTGAACAAGGAAGGGTAGCGAGGTCTGCTCAAACAGGCATTTCTCAAGTTTGGCGTAAAGGCGATTCTCCCTCAATCTCCGGAGAACAAGACGGACATGTCTTCGATGGGTATGCAAGTCCGGAGAGAAGATAAGGATGTCGTCCAAATACACGACTACACAGGTGTGGAGAAGATCACGGAAGACGTCGTTCACAAACTCCTGGAAGACCGCCGGAGCGTTACTGAGCCCGAAGGGCATAACTTGGTATTCGTAGTGCCCGTCACGAGTGTTGAACGCGGTCTTCCATTCGTCTCCTGACCGAATGCGGACCAGATTGTACGCACCCCGGAGATCTAACTTGGAAAAGATCTTGGCACCTCGGAAGCGGTCAAACAGTTCCGGTATAAGGGGTAGCGGGCACCTGTTTTTTACAGTGATCTTATTCAATCCGCGGTAGTCAATGCAAGGCCGTAGACCCCCATCCTTTTTTCCCACAAAGAAGAAGCCTGCTCCGGCGGGAGAGGAGGATTTTCGGATAAAGCCTCGTGCTAAATTCTCCTTTATGTATTCAGACATGGCTTGGGTCTCTTCTCGCGACAGTGGGTAGATGCGCCCACGAGGAGGGGCTGTCCCAGGGAGCAGGTCGATGGGACAATCGTAGGGTCTGTGTGGCAGCAACGTCTCAGCTTCCTTCTTGTCAAAGACATCGGCAAAGGACCAATAGGTGGGAGGTAACCCGGGAAGGCTGACCGGTTCGACTGGTGGGTGCGGAGGATGCACTGGTTTCAGGCAGTTATTGTGGCAAGAAGCACCCCATTGCAGGATGTCTCTGGAATCCCAGTCCAGCACTGGCTTGTGTGACTAAAGCCAGGGTATTCCCAGAAGTAGAGCATGTGCCATGCCAGGGAGCACATGGAAGGTGATTGTCTCATAGTGCAGCAACCCCACTTGCATTTCACAGTTCTCTGTGATGTACCGGATGGGTTTGGGAAGCGGTTTTCCATCTATCGAAGCAAGACTGATGGGGGTAACAAGACGTCGGACAGGAATTCGATGTAGATCCACCACAGACTGTTGGATAAAGTTCCCGGCAGAGCCTGAATCCAAGAATGCATGTTCTGACAACCGGATGGAACCGCAGGACAGGGATGCGGGTACATGGAGAAAAGGAGAGGGCTTAGTGTGTCCTAGGGTGGCCTCTCCAACGGACCCTAGGCTTAGTAGTTTCCCGGCTTTACTGGACAGTCCTGAATCAGATGTTTGGCACTTCCACAGTAGAAGCACTCTCCTGCCGTTCTCCGATTCCTCTGCTGCAGTCTGGACTCAGTGACGCAATCGACCTCCATGGGCTCGGGCGGAGCAGTAGGCCTGGTGGAAAGATGCGACATTGGCCGTTGGAAGGTGGGTGCAAGACGCGGGTTTTTTCTCGCCCGGGCGACTTCTCGGGCACGCTCTTGGAAGCGGAGATCGATACCGGTAGCCAGAGAGATCAGCTCTTCCAGGGTGGTAGGAACATCCCGGCCGGCCAGTTCATCCTTGATTTTTCCGGATAATCCTTCCCAGAAGGCAGCTACCAAAGCGTCATTGTTCCACTTGAGTTCCAAAGACAGGGTGCGAAACTCGATTGCATACTGCCCCACGGTGAGATTCCCCTGGTGGATTCTCATAAGCAAAGAGGCTGTAGACGAGAGACGGCCTGGCTCATCGAACACCTTACGGAAGGTATCCAAAAAGACAGACAGGATTTTAACGGTCGGGTCATTCCTCTCCCAGAGCGGATTCATCCAAGCCAGAGCCAGTCAGATGAGACATGATGAATGCTATCTTCGAGCGATCAGTCGCTCGCTGCAGAGGCGACAGCTCAAAGTGCAGGGAGCATTGGTTTACGAAACCGCGACACAAACTGGGATCACCTCCATACATGGGTGGGGAGGCCAGGCGGGAAGGAGACATGCATGTCGACAAACCCGTAGAGTCGGTGGTTGTTGAGGAGGCCAGGTTCTGCAGGGCGTATAGACGGGAATCCACGGACGCCATGTATTCTGCCATGCGTCTCTGGGCCTCATGCTGGCGGGATAGCTCCTTCTGTAATTCAACTAGTTGGGAACCGTCAGAGGATCCGGAGGTTTGCATGGATGCCAGACGGGATTCCACGGACTTCATGTGAGCCACTAATCTTGCTTGGGTCTCGCGTTGGCGTGTGAGCTGCTGTTGCAAGTCGGTCAGGGGTTTAGTCTTGATCCCGGCGGAGTCCATGGCCTGAGCAAACTGTTACGCTGACCGAGGAGCGGCAAACGTCCGGAGGTGGACTCACTGGACCGTGCCCCGAACTCCCCTGAGAGGGCGACCAGCAGCGAACCCCTATACAGGGACTGTGCGGTGCCTCCCCAGAAGGCCTAGGAGCACGGCAGCCAGGAACCGGTGTTAGGAGTCTCTGTACGGCCAGGTGTAGCTCGGGTACGACGTCCGCAGCAGGCAGAACACGGGTGTGGCACCGGAGATGATCACAGCAGGTGGCACGGAGACATTCACTGCGGGTAAGGCCGGTGACGTCCACTACGGGTATGACCGGTGACGTCCACTGCGGGTATGGCCGGTGACATCCACTGCGGGTATGACCGGTGACGTCCACTGCGGGTATGGCCGGTGACGTCCACAGCTGGAAGGTACAGATGGCACTACGGTGAGATAGAGTATTAGTAACGGGCAAGCACACACGGATAACAGTAGTACAAAGTGGCCTGAACACTAGCAGGGCTCTAGTAGAAGCGTTGCTCGGGCGCCTGCTGCTGGGGGAGGTGAACCTAAATAGTCTTTAGGTAACAGGTTGCCTCTGAGGTCACTTCCAGAAAATGAGGCACTGCTGCTTTAAGAAAGGGGGCGTGGCCTTGCGTGCAGCCTAGAGTTGCTGACTGCAGAATTGTGTGTGGATGGGAGACAGGAAGAGACTGCAGCAGCTCCAGGAAGAGGACGCCTGACCCGGGAGTGAGCAGAGCCATGGGACTGGTAAGAGGAAGTACGTCGCTGCTGGGGGCTGGGACCGGGAGTGCACGTGGGGGCCATGCTGGGGCTGAGCAGATGTGAGGGAGAGCGCCCCCCTTGGGATATGGCGGGACCAGGCACTACACTGCCGAGTGACAAGCAGTGCAGTGATTGCCACCGGAAGTTAATGATCGGACCCGAAAGCAGAAGCGGCCAGGAGATAGCGAGTCTGCAAGAGGCATCGTGGGACCGGTAAGTATAATCATAATGTCTTTTAATAATGTGTTTTTTTTACACCCTGGACCGGAACTGGACCCGAACTGTAACACGGGTTTCCCAGTAAAACTCATGTTCAAGACCTTATGTACGAACACTATGTGTTCGGTACGGGTCCAGAACTTAACAGTTTGGGATCGCACATGCCTGGTTGTTATCAGTCAGGATTTGGCCCAGAAGCTGATATCTAGCATGTCAGGGAGAATTGCAGCAGTCTTGTAAGATAAGGGTCAGTCCTGTAAATATGGAGTGTCAATACAAGTATAACAACTTATGAAATGCTCATAAATGTATTTCAGTAACCACAGAAACATCTGTCTTAAAAATCTAAAAATACTGAAGCACTGAACCAAAATTTGAGTCAGTCTCAAAATTTTTGATCATGGCTGTAGTACTCAACTGATTTCGATTGGTAGACAGTATTTGAAACTGTAAAACATGTACCAAGGCAATCTACCTACAATGTACCATTTATAATCCTGGTACCTTTGAGTGCAAGGATGTAACCGACAGCTCTGTACCCCACAAAGCTACACTACTGGAGACAACGCTTGGCTAGCCAAACTTTCACATATTCCGACTATATAGACTGCTTGGGACAACAGTAGACAAACCACTGTTTGTTAAGGATTGCTAGTCCTAGTTATATGCTATTATTATATACCATCCTCTTTATTATACGTATTATACTGTTAAGGAAAAGTAAAAGCTACACTCTGGCTGCTAAGGGCAATAAGGTAAATTTTGATATACAGTATATGAGTAATACTAAGAAACAAAAATAAATAGTAAGGTTGAGTAACAGCAACCACTATGGTAAATTAATATAGTATGGCTTTGCTTCTCGAAAAAAATATTTATGATCTAGTCTCAACAAGGAGACTTATAATGAGTTTTCAGACCCTATTCCAGGGGTCTGATCCACTCCTCTTCAATGCCTGTGGTACCATAATGTTTTTAATGCCTTAAAGAGAACCTGTCACCAGATTTTGAGACTATAACCTGTAGCCACTAATAGTGAGCCCTTATATACAGCATTCTAGAATACTGTATATATGAGCCCAGGCCGCTCTGCATAGCATAAAATCACTTTTATTATACTCACCTAATGGGGTGATCCTGTCCGATGGGTGTTGCTGCTTTTCGGTCTGGCGCCTCTTCTCTGTGGAGATCGCTGTCCTCCTTCTACCCAGTCCAGTATGGCTGATGTATCCAACGTCATCCACATAGGACAACACTGCAGTCCTGCGCAGTTTACTTTTGATCTGCCCTGCTATAATGTGCAGGCGCACTACAATACATTGATCTACCCTGAGCAGGGCAGATCAAAGTGCACCTGCACAGGACCACAATACCGGCCTGTGTGGATGATGTAGGAAACATCATCCATACTTGGCTGGGTAGACGAACAACGGTGATCTCCGCAGAGAGGAGATGCCGGACAGGAGAGCAGTGACACCTATCGGACTGGACTGCACACTAGGTGAGTATAATAAAAGTAATTTTTACGTTCTATAGAGCAGCCTGGGCACTTATATACAGTATTCGTTGCCAAATCTGGTGACAGATTCCCTTTAACCTTTTTATTAGCAGATTCAGATCTGCTTCTCTCTTGGGCACCTGAATTGGTGAACTGAGTTGAGATAAAATCTGCTTTTTCTCTACCACATCCATTCAAATTTAGATTATACAACAATTTGTTCATTGGTCTCTGGGATCACTAGTTTATCTCAGAAAAGAAGTGTATATAGACATCACACATGTGCTAGCACTCACTGCACAGTTGTCTAATCACTTCTAGGATCTCAATCACTTGGATATTCTTTCCCCGTCTTATGACAAAGGCAAAGGGATGGCCCAGTGCCTTTGGCTTATTTACTTTTGCGAGTTAAAAAATTAATTACTGCTTGGAGCAAACTGGCATAGAAGGGCTATGAGCAGTCTTTTATTAGCAGACCCCTTCATTAATTTCCATCACCGGATTTGCTGTTAATGGTGGCTTGGTCCCAGTGTGCTAAAAAGCAGCATCTGTGCCATTGAGTAGGGAAGCTGAAGCCAAAGGGAGGGTGATGACAGAGGGGGAGGAAGAGATTGTTTACAAATCACCGCCTATTAACATGATGGCTTAGTCTAGGGGGACCCTGCAGTTTACATTTAATCATTGCTATAAACGGTGGGTCTGGCTTACCTGGCGTGCTCATGACCTTAATTAAAATTTCATACAAATAATACATGTTATTCGCATTGCAAATTACGTGAAAGGGGCTCACTGACATATAAAGTCTGTGGGAAAATATTTCATTTTGAATTTCATTATTTTCTTAATAGCATATCTTATTTTCAGTGAACACGTAATAGCTAAGCTTGTTATTAGTGTAATGATAATATGTGAAGCACTTTTTATTTGTATGCAACATAAAGGGCATGTTCCATGTCACATGGCATTCTCTATCATGTAGGAAACATAGTGTGAGATTCAAGTTATGTTCTTCTGATTCCACTGAGAATTACAAATGGAAAAAGAGTTGTTCATTACTAGAATATATGTTCTTTTATTTATTTTTTTGTTTAAAGAGCATCCCATCTGTCTATGGGTTGCATCTAAGATTTGCAGCTCTTCTCTATTAACGTGAATGGACAACCCCTTTAAGGATATGTGCACCTTTGACTATCTTCTGATATATTATTGAGACTCATCACATGATGTACAGGTGTGTTACAAGCTTCCATTATAATTAATCCTTGGGTTTTATTAAAGAAAAATAAAAAAAATAGAGTAAAGCCAACTGAGATGACACTAAAATGTTATATGGCCCAGTACAGCCTCTCCTCTGATACATCAGTTATTGAGAATATTTGCATGTTAACATCTTCTTTTAAAATGTCTTTAAGAAGCTTTCAAAATCTTTGAAGGATGGACACATTTGGGCCATTTTATTTTTACCTAACTGTATGTATTTTCTGCTAAAAATAGTTTTTGCATTTGGGTTTCATTAAACATTTTCCAATGTTTCTCTTCTATAGTCTTTGTATTGCATGGTCTATCACTGAATGCAGAATGAATTAAAGGGGTTGTCCACTACTCAGACTACCCTTTCTCAATCACCATGTTTTCCCATTGTAATGCAATAACATTTAGATTCATCATTGGTGTATTCACCATTTCAACAGTGTAGGCACTGGCTCTCCCAGGGCTCAGGTGTCATGATGTCACGCAAGTCCTGCAGCGATCAGCAGCTACTTCACTCTCCCCCTTCAGACAAATCTGACATACTGATATCAGTTATGTCCAAAGGAGGGGGGAGTGAAGGCTCCATTGGCTCCATGGCTTGCATGACATAATGTTTACACCGCTGGAACAGCACCTGCACTGGAGGTAAGTATAGCTGTTATTATTTCATAAGGGGGAACATGGTGGTAGAGAAAGGGTTGTCTAAGTAGTAGACAACTCCTTTAAAGAGGATCTTTCACCACTTTCCACATGTTAAATAGTTTACCTGATAATAAAGTAACCGAAGAGATGAAAAAAAATATTGGATTTCCTTTTTTCATTTCTCACTTACGTCTAGGAAATATTGGCTTCTAAATCTTATAGGGTGTCTAATATGCTAACTTCCCACTCAAGCAGGACAGCAGTAACAAGATACATCTCTCAGGCATTTACTTTTTCATCTGTATGACCTTGACCAATCATAAGAAGGCAGCATTATGGAGGTGATAACAAGCAAAAGCCCCTAGAGATGGTAATATACAGGCTTCTTCAGTGTAATGTGGTAATATTGATCTGTCTAACCTTATAACATGAGATGTCCTCATTGTCTTTACAGCACCAGGAGCAAAAGATAGCTGTACTCTAATGTTATTACTGTTGTGTGCATGCAATGAAGATGATCATGGGAGCAGCATTTGTCACATACATCACTCCGAATCTATCCATTCTGTATTCGTGAAGTCCAGGTGGGCACTCCCTTGTCGTGGTGCACAATGGGTAGGTTGGCAAACCCAAATTCCACGAATTCAAAAGAATCGGCACTCACAAGAATAAGTTTTTCTTCTTTGTAAAGATTTATTTTCATTTCCATAGATTTATGCATCCAGTAGCAGAAGACAGCTGTATTGTACTGTCATTGCTGCTGTGTGCAAGTAGTGAAGATGATCGTGGTACCAGCATTTGTCACATACATCAGTCTGGATCTATACCAGCTATCAGGAAATAATGCCTCAATATCTAGGATAATTCAAGAGCATTTTATTTGACAAACGCTGCTTACACTATTATCTTCATCACTGTTCACAAGCTGTAGCTCTCGTTTCCCGAATCTGTTACTTGTAGAGGAGAGCTGCAGCTTCTCTGCGTGCATTTGCTTTTTTTTCCCCCTTATATGACACTGCTGTCTTATGTACAGGCAACATCATATAGAGAAAATGTAAACGCCCCAGAGAAGAATCCTGCTATCGCCCTCATGGTAGCAGGGGAAAATAGAATTAGGTGCCCTTAAATTTAGTAGCTAATATTTCTGCAATGAAGAGGACAAATAACAAAAAAAGGAAAACTAAATTTTATTTATTCTGCCACTTTATCATACAAAAACTGGTAAAAGGTACTTTTTAACAAAATATCCATCAGCGAGCTCCTTTAGACAGAAAGTCTGTAACCCAGTCGCTTACTGTTAATAGAGGCAGACCACTCCACTGCTACGGGACCCGTGAGCTAGAGGGGCCTGGGGTAGCTGCCCGCGGTATCTGTGTTTTCACTTTCATGCATCATGCCCCCGGGCCGTCACCAAGCAGGTGATTAACGCCGCTGGGTGCCGCCACTGTTTCTATAGCTGCAGGCTGGCCAATGCAGAGATGCAGACGCTCCCACACTGCACACTGTGTGGGCCTGTGCTGAAGAGGAGGGAATGGCCAGGCAGATTCTTCCTCCAATCAGAGAGCTGTCAGAGATGCCAGGAGGAAAACAGCCAATCAGGAGAGGGGGTGGAGTTTGTTTAGTACAGCCGTGAGAGAATGAAATGATGAAAAGGAAAACATTGCTGGAGTGGAGCAGGGATAGAGACCACAGAAAAGAGAGAAGAGTGAACAAAGAGCATAAAAAACATTGAGTGAGCAGCGGAGAACAGAAGGAATAGAAAGAAAAAACAGAGGAGAGGAGGAGCAGTCAGGAGGACTGACAGGAAGTGCATGCAACAGGAAGGCCGGAGCCACTATCATCATCTCTCACAGCACAGTAGCAGGTGAGTATTATAATGTACAAGTGTCTGCCTGTAACACTACAGAAAAACTGCCCTGTGCTGTGCCATCACTTTGTGTGTGTGTCTGTTTTTGTCTGTTGCCCCTGTGCTGTGCCATCACTCTGTGTGTGTGTGTGTGTGTGTGTGTAGCCCCTGTGCTGTGCCATCACTGTGTGTATATCTGTTTCCCCTGTTCTGTGCCATCACTCTGTGTGTGTAGCCCTTGTGCTGTGCCATCACTGTGTGTGTGTGTGTCTCTGTTGCCCCTGTGCTGTGCCATCACTGTGTGTGTATGTAGCCCCTGTGCTGTGCCATCACTGTGTGTGTCTCTGCTGCCCCTGTGCTGTGCCATCACTCTGTGTGTGTGTGTGTGTGTGTGTGTCGCCCCTGTGCTGGGCCATCATTGTGTGTGTGTGTTGGCACCTGTGCTGTGCCATCACTCTGTGTGTGCGTGTGTGTTGCCCCTGTGCCATCACTGTGTGTGTGTCTGTTGCCCCTGTGCTGTGCCATCACTGTGTGTGTGTCTGTTGCCCCTGTACTGTGCCATCAGTGTGTGTGTTGCCCATGTGCTGTGCTATCAGTGTGTGTGTATATCTATGCCCATGTGCTGTGCTATGTGTCTGTGTGTGTTTTGCCCATGTGCTGTGCCATCAGTGTGTGTGTGTGTGTCTGTGTTTTGCTCATGTGCTGTGCCATCAGTGTGTGTGTATTTTATCAGTATGTGTGTGTGTGTTTTGCCCATGTGTTGTGCCATCAGTGTGTGTGTGTTTTGCCCATGTGCTGTCCCATCAGTGTGTGTTTTATCAGTGTGTTTGTGTTTTGCCCATGTGCTGTGCCATCAGTGTGTGTGTGTTTTGCACATGTGCTGTGCCATCAGTGTGTGTGTTACCCCTGTGCTGTGCTATCAGTGTGTGTGTGTGTGTGTGTGTGTGTGTGTGTGTGTGTGTGTGTGTTGCCTCTGTACTGCGCCATCAATGTGTCTGTGTGTTTGTGTGTGTGTGTGTGTGTATTATCCCTGTACTTTGTAGATTTTTACTATAGATCCTAAGGCTATGAAGAGGGTCATAATCGCTACCATTATATGGGGGAGACAGATGTGAAAATGTATATTGTGTGTGCGGTGAGGGGCATGAAGAAGGACATTCCTACTTTAGGCCAAGTTCACATATTGCAGATTTTTTGGGTGATTTGCGGTGCGAAGCTACTGGTCTTGATGCAGTGGACTTTGCTTAGTAACAGGACGGTGGTTATATTCAGACTCTATGTGGTGATATTTGGTCATGGAGTGGTAGCATTATTTTGCAATGTATTATTGGCCTTGGTATGGTGGGTGTTCAGTAACACTATGTAGTATGTGTTATTTCTGACTATAAGCCGCCCCCAGTAACATGTATGATGATTATTATGTTAATATGTTATTGTAATTTTTTTTTATTAGGGGAGGGGGTGCCCCATTCAGACTTTTGCTATGGGGCCCCATGATTTCTATGTACGCCCCTGCTGTAATCCTTCTTTACAAAGTCAGCAGTAGTATACATGGCTGTGAAATAATGTGGATATATTATACTAACACATCATAAAGCTGTGAATGTTGCCCACCCATAATTCTTTTCGCTCTTGTAAAGGATGCTAACCCAGGTTGTTAGGACACAGTAGTATGTTAAGATATATAAAGCAACAATGTATCTAAAAACCAAAATCACATTGATTTATATGGCTTTTTTGTATGGCTTTTCATTGAACGGTTTTGCTTAGGATTTCATCTTAAAATGATCAATTAGCAGTTTGGTCCGCCCTAGATATTTTGACATGCCATACAATCCATTAATTGAATTAGCCTATCTTACAATATATGCCCTTTAAATGTATGTCACACACTATTATTCATGCAGAATAGCATGTATTCTAAGCTTCTGACTTGTAATGATGGCAATGTTATCTTTTTAGGCCATAAAACCACAGGGTTGATGTATAGGGCAATCTAGAGTGGTTCAATAAGGTTTTTTATTTGGCATTAGATGGGCTGTAAATGGAAAGCCTCATGCTGTGTTATGTATATGACTTGTCTATGACCCCTTCATTAGGTTTAGGGACAGGCAGTCAAATTGGCATGTGATACAAGTTGATTTATGACACATCCCCCACCATATTTCTATTATTCACATTCGCATGAATGATTCCAATAGCTGATTTTATAAAAAGGCACATTAGTGACCCTAATAATGCAAATTTGTGAAATATCTTGGCTAAATCTTTCATTTCCCATTCTTACCTAATTTGATACACACGTAAGATGTAAGATCACCATTCCCTGCAGTGGATAGAACATAGTAATAATGACTAAAAATGCACATACACAAATAATAATAAAAACCCAATATAGAATGGTCTCAAAATAAGAGTGAACAATTAGTATTGCCCAGCGTTTTACTGTCCTGCAACTAGCACTTTCTTTTACACTTGCGTTGAGTCCATACATACTGCATTTGCACTGGAAAAATCCATATTGGAATACAGAAGTAGGCAAGTGGATTATATTTTATAAATTCACATTCTCTAGGAAAATATTTTTGGAAAAAATTGACCGGCAGTGCAGAGTATTCAATCAGCAATACTAAATAACTGACATAAAATGCATTGTATTGAATTTTGTTGCAGATTAAATGCCAATGCATATAATGGTCCAAATCAAAAGCAATAAAAAGCTGTATACTTACCTTTCCAGCTCCCTATCCAATGTTTCATGGTTCCCTGCAGGTCTCTGTTGACTGGCCTTCAAAGGAGCCGTGGAATGTGAATATATGTTGTAACATGGTTGCTGTCACGTTCCTTTCCCTGAAGACACCAATCGCGTTATTGTGATGTAATGTGAATTGTGTCCTACGGCTTTGTAAATAATGTGATATGTGAATTATGTCATCTATATTGTTTAGCAGCATTATATGTGGATGTCACACTGTAGTGTAAGAAGTAGTTAAGTGTTAGGACTACCCCACAATGGGAGGGATTAGCTGATAGGGAAGAGATGGTTTTCTTCTAGAACATTAGTTAGAACCCGGTGTGTGATAGAAACAGAACTTTAGTCTGAATGTCAACCAGACCCCATACAGTGGGTGACCTGTGCCAAGAGAAGGAGAAAGGAGACTAGATCTGAGGTACCATGTCCTGAAGTACCTACCGAGACATAGAACTTGGGACCACATTGAGACTAGAGACCAACCATTTCAACAAAGTGGCCGTCAAGCAGAAGGATCCAAAAGGTGGAACTCTAACAGCCAGGACCCAAGGTAATGGGCTGAGATGGACTAGTGCTTGAGATAAGTTGACTTTACCAGGCAGAATCTCCCTTAGCATTTGAGAATTCAAGGCTCGACTCTGGCCATATTGGTAAAACCACCTTACCCCCTCCTCTACAAGGAGAATAAAAGCCACTTTACACGCTGCAATATCGGTACTGATATCGCAGCGTGGGTACCCGCCCCCATCGGTTGTGCGACATGGGCAAATCGCTGCCCGTGGCGCACAACATGGCCCAGACCCGTCACGCTACTTACCTGCCCTGCGACGATGCTGTGACCGGCGAAACGCCTCCTTTCTAAGGGGGCAGTTCGTTCAGCGTCACAGCGACGTCACAGCTGTGTCACTGAACCGCCGCCCAATAGAAGCGGAGGGGCGGAGATGAGCGGGACGAACATCCCGCCCACCTCCTTCCTTTCGCATTGCGGGCGGGAGGCAGGTAAGGAGAAGTTCCTCGTTCCTGCGGTGTCACACGTACCGATGTGTGCTGCCACAGGAACGAGGAACAACTTTGTTACTGCTGCAGCAACGATATTAGAGAATGGACCCCCATGTCACCGATGAGCGTTTTTGCACGTTTTTGCAACGATGCAAAATCGCTCATAGGTGTCACACACAACGGCATCGCTAAAGCGACTGGATGTGCGTCACAAATTCCGTGACCCCAACGAGATCGCTTGAGCGATGTCGCAGCGTGTAAAGCGGCCTTTTGACGTGAAGCTGCAAAAAGGGAATATGACTGTCACAGTTTGCACTGTGGTGTTAGTAGGAAGGAATAAACCTGGCTCAACCACCTGTATGGCAGGTGCTCTGGAGAAAAAAGAGTCCAATTACAGAAGAAACTCCGGCACACTGAGTGAAGAGATGAGAAAAGTCAATTGCGTGCTCAAAAGAATTTATTTATTTCCATTTTTCTCATGAAAAAATAGTTGACATTGTCCTGTCCGACGTTTCAATCCAGTGGGTTTTTCTCAAGGACTTTGTCTATCAATTACAAGATACAGAAAAGAGAAAGAAAAAGGTTATATACAAATGTAATGACATATTACATGGGTAACATATGTGTGCATTTACACACGTTAAGTACACGAGTAAACAAAAACACGATACAATTGTACAAAGAAGAGCATATTCATGGCAGTATCAATTGTACTAGAAGAAGAATCCCCGGTAGAGAAATTTACATTTATACGAACATACAAATGAGTTATATGTAACCAATATACCTCTGACCAAAGCATATACACATACCTATGATTATAGGGAAATGTTCGCTGCGAGCACCAAAAGGTAATGATTCACAGATAATCAAGGTGTTATCTAGAACAAATGTGCAATAATTAGATGCTTATAGCCCTTGAATTGATAGAAGGAACTTCATGTATTGTCTGAGAGGATAGCAATTTATCCGATTAGGGTAAATAGTCTCTGTAGAGATATATGTATATAGGGCCATGATATAGTAGTAATTAATATACCAATGAGATATAAAACTAGGCTATACAAGCGTGAGGAAGGAGGAGAAAGGCCACTAAAATTGGTATAATGCTATCCAGACATACAATGTAAAATACATATTTAGGGAGGGTCATAATACCTTATGTCAGAAAATGGTTCGCATTAGCATACGTGAACTGTTGCTTAAAGGTACAGAGCACCTATGAAGTAACATATATAGAATCATGTTAATAGACGTGGGGCATACTGCATATGTGTGAAATAAATTCTGGAAAAAGGGTATGCCTACCTGTATTAAAACTATTAAGGACAAGATTCGGTTTATTTAGAAAATGGACTGTATGAGGAAAGTCCCATGAATTGCGTGGCTAAGAGAGAGAAAGGAGTTAGCAGTATCAAAGTGAATAATCTGCATGGTGCTCATATGAAAACACCTGCTATGATATATGTAACAGCATGTGTGCAAGATGCATATATAGGGTGCATACCTGTAGATTCAGATTACTTAAAGAACGGACTGGATGAGGAAAGTCCCATAATTATGCAGCTGAGAGAGAAACAAGAAGTCAGCAATATCATAATGGATATCATGCATAGTGTTGACTTGTACATGTCTGTTGTGACATATATATCAGCATTTATGAAAGTTACATACATGTTAACAGGTGGATGCATTAAACGAGTGAATATTTTGCCAAAAAAGGCATGTTTACATACCACCCAATGTTAAAGCGGACAAGTGCAGTCTATGTGGTAATAATAGGCCGAAATAGGCGCTGAGAAAGGAGAGAGAGAATATACAAGGTTGTAGTGGAAACTGATACAGGACTTACTGCTGGGGGAAAGAAAAGAGCTCTACATACCATTGGTGGTGCCGTGGGTAACCTGGAGCCGGGGAGCCTGCCATGTGAGGCTGCATGTGGCTGTATATATACGAGTGGATTGCCTAATCGGCGTGTGACGTGCACGGCGCATGCGCGTAGGGCGGAATCAAGTCGCGCAAGCGCGGTGGAACAGAGCCCCAGCCGGGAGAACTGTCATCACCGCGCAAGCGCGGCCGGCAGACCGCCCCGCGCATGCGTGTGATGGGACGTGCACATGTCGTGGGCGCGCGAGCGTCGGGCCGAGCGTCACGCGCGCACGCAACTGCATCCAACGCCGCCCTTGGGCGGCGAGGCGCCACCGCGCACGCACGGAAGGCACGGCCCGGCTCGCGCGCGTGACAGGGAATAGCTTTTCTTACGTGTATGTGTGAGCATGGAAGGCTGAACGCCCCGCGCCTGCGCACAAGGGTGGACGCCACACAGTGGCATAGCATTACTTCCAATCCCACATCACTTTGATACCCATGGACACACAGTGGCTCAACTACGCTATCACATCATTGAACATGTGCCACCACTTAGACGAGGGGGCAACAGAATCAGGAGGCTAAAAGAGAGAGAAGCCTTTTGGATTCACACACTTAGGACATTGGAACCACATGGTCTCAATCGCGAATGCGACATTATCCTATAGACATGTTAGGATTGCTCCTGGTTATCTAGGTACTATGATCAGATCTGCAGTGTTTTCCAATTGATTATACGTTGTAAATGGATGCATTAACCTGTTACTTCTACGTACAGTTTTGTTTTTTGGCTAATTTTTCTCATTTATTTCTCATACAGGCACCACTCGTCACTTGACCTCACCATCAATAACGCTGGACTCACTTGAGCACGTCACCTTATCACAGTGTGCATGGAGCTTTCCGCCTACTGCGCGTGCGTGGGGATGCTATGCCACTGTGTGGCGTCCACCCTTGTGCGCAGGCGCGGGGCGTTCAGCCTTCCATGCTCACACATACACGTAAGAAAACCTATTCCCTGTCACGCGCGCGAGCGGGGCCGTGCCTTCCGCGCGTGCGCGGTGGCGCCTCGCCGCCCAAGGGCGGCGTTGGATGCAGTTGCGTGCGCGCGTGACGCTCGGCCCGACGCTCGCGCGCCCACGACATGTGCACGTCCCATCACACGCATGCGCGGGGCGGTCTGCCGGCCGCGCTTGCGCGGTGATGACAGTTCTCCCGGCGGGGGCTCTGTTCCACCGCGCTTGCGCGACTTGATTCCGCCCTACGCGCATGCGCCGTGCACGTCACACGCCGATTAGGCAATCCACTCGTATATATACAGCCACATGCAGCCTCACATGGCAGGCTCCCCGGCTCCAGGTTACCCACGGCACCACCAATGGTATGTAGAGCTCTTTTCTTTCCCCCAGCAGTAAGTCCTGTATCAGTTTCCACTACAACCTTGTATATTCTCTCTCTCCTTTCTCAGCGCCTATTTCGGCCTATTATTATCACATAGACTGCACTTGTCCGCTTTAACATTGGGAGGTATGTAAACATGCCTTTTTTGGCAAAATATTCACTCGTTTAATGCATCCACCTGTTAACATGTATGTAACTTTCATAAATGCTGATATATATGTCACAACAGACATGTACAAGTCAACACTATGCATGATATCCATTATGATATTGCTGACTTCTTGTTTCTCTCTCAGCTGCATAATTATGGGACTTTCCTCATTCAGTCCGTTCTTTAAGTAATCTGAATCTACAGGTATGCACCCTATATATGCATCTTGCACACATGCTGTTACATATATCATAGCAGGTGTTTTCATATGAGCACCATGCAGATTATTCACTTTGATACTGCTAACTCCTTTCTCTCTCTTAGCCACGCAATTCATGGGACTTTCCTCATACAGTCCATTTTCTAAATAAACCGAATCTTGTCCTTAATAGTTTTAATACAGGTAGGCATACCCTTTTTCCAGAATTTATTTCACACATATGCAGTATGCCCCACGTCTATTAACATGATTCTATATATGTTACTTCATAGGTGCTTTGTACCTTTAAGCAACAGTTCACGTATGCTAATGCGAACCATTTTCTGACATAAGGTATTATGACCCTCCCTAAATATGTATTTTACATTGTATGTATGGATAGCATTATACCAATTTTAGTGGCCTTTCTCCTCCTTCCTCACGCTTGTATAGCCTAGTTTTATATCTCATTGGTATATTAATTACTACTATATCATGGCCCTATATACATATATCTCTACAGAGACTATTTACCCTAATCGGATAAATTGCTATCCTCTCAGACAATACATGAAGTTCCTTCTATCAATTCAAGGGCTATAAGCATCTAATTATTGCACATTTGTTCTAGATAACACCTTGATTATCTGTGAATCATTACCTTTTGGTGCTCGCAGCGAACATTTCCCTATAATCATAGGTATGTGTATATGCTTTGGTCAGAGGTATATTGGTTACATATAACTCATTTGTATGTTCGTATAAATGTAAATTTCTCTACCGGGGATTCTTCTTCTAGTACAATTGATACTGCCATGAATATGCTCTTCTTTGTACAATTGTATCGTGTTTTTGTTTACTCGTGTACTTAACGTGTGTAAATGCACACATATGTTACCCATGTAATATGTCATTACATTTGTATATAACCTTTTTCTTTCTCTTTTCTGTATCTTGTAATTGATAGACAAAGTCCTTGAGAAAAACCCACTGGGTTGAAACGTCGGACAGGACAATGTCAACTATTTTTTCATGAGCAAAATGGAAATAAATAAATTCTTTTGAGCACGCAATTGACTTTTCTCATCTCTTCACTCAGTGTGCCGGAGTTTCTTCTGTAATTGCACTGTGGTGTTAGGCTGTGTTGTGTTGGAATTAATAGGACCAGTAAGAATAGGCACAATCCAGATGGAACTTAAAGTGTGTCTGAACATGCTCTGTATTGCTGAAATGTGCTGAAAGTTATGTGTCTGCTACTACATGTATAAAATTGTCGATGAGGAGTTGTTAAGTAAAGCTTTGTCATTTGAACTGAACTGGTGGTCTCTTTGTTGGAACGAGTCATCTTCTGGTCCTGGTCAGCCGAAGCATCAGCAACATGCAGCCTGCACGGGCATGCGGCCCACACTATACAAGTCCACACATTAACCTAGAATTGTGTCTTTCATGTAGTTTGCCAGGGTGTAAGGAAGCAGCACCTCGTCCACGTCTACCTCCTTGTGCCACTCTACATATGACGGGTGCAGTTATTCAAAGGCCACAGCAATCATATCTTGACATAGTTGAAGGCCAGGATACAGACAATTTGGGGACAGCAGTGTTAAGGATTGGTAAGATGAGTATACTGCTTTTTTTTCACTTTTAGATGTTCAGCTTTTTCAGGTAGCAGAGGCAAATCCACAACAAGTTCCACACAAATTGGTGCATATTTACCTGTGGTTTCTTGTTTGAGTGTGCTGCGGAATAATCTAAAGAAAATCTTGACTATTTGAAAGGGGATCCTGTTCGTTATATCACAGCTACCCACACTCTGACCTTAATACTCAAATCAATGGAATAGTAATAACTTTTGGCTTTGAACGGACATATTAAGACCTCCACACTAGTTCAAATTCTTTGAAACCCACTATGGATTGTTGGGGTCATTCAACCAAACAAAAAAATCTTTGAGCCATTCACGATTCATGTGAGAAAAGTTTTCTATATTGTGGTGGTGCAGAGATGTAATTTATTTTGCTATCATAATCTGAATTGTGACTCCCAAAAGGAAGGAGAGAGACTTAGGGGTACTTTACACGCTGCAACATCGCTGTCGATATATTGTCGGGGTCACGTCGTTAGTGACGCACATCCGGCGCCAGTAGCAACATCGCAGTGTGTAAAACAAATGAGCGACGATCAACGAGCACAAAAACGTGCAATATTGTTGCTCATTGATACGTCGCTCATTTCCTTAATATCGGTGCTGCTGCAGGTACGATGTTGTTTGTCGTTCCTGCGGCAGCACACATCGCTATGTGTGACGCCGCTGGAACGACAAACATCTCCTTACCTCCATCCACCGGAAAAGGAGGAAGGAAGGAGGTGGGCGGCATGTTCCGGCCGCTCATCTCCTCCCCTCCTTTTCTATTGGTCGGCAGTTCAGTGATGCTGCTGTGACGTCGCTGTGACGCTAAACGAACCGCCCCCTTAGAAAGGAGGCAGTTCGCCGGTCACAGTGGTGTCGCAGAGCAGGTATGTGCGTGTGACGCTGCCGTAGCGATAATGTTCGCTACGGCAGTGATCAACACATGTCAGCCGTGCGACGGGTGCGGGTGCAATCGCGCTCGACATCGCTAGCATATGCTAGCGATGTCGCAGCATGTAAAGTACCCCTTACTAACTAAAACAAGCCGGTGTGCTGGTTCTGTTTCAGACAGCTGTAGACAGCTCTATTGTATTTGTGCAAACCATAGATCCGTTATACTGGCAGTGTTATTACAGAATAACTTGTCTCTCTTCACTGGCATTGATAAATTGCATATTTTGTTTGTCATTTTGTTTTTATTTTACTACTATCATATTCTTCCATGAAGGCCCAGTGGTAGTTTTATTAGTATTGTCTATAGATTTGCTGTCTGCATTGTGATTTTGATATGTTTATTAACACCACTTTTGGTGGACTTGCATGTGCCAGTCTTTTTTTTTTTTTTTTTTACAATTAATACTTTAGTAGCAAAATACTAATTCTGCTGTGTTTAATAGAGGATACAGTAGAAGCACTGAGAAGTCTATGAAATGCCTAAAGGTGTCCATAATCAGAGTGGGAGGATGAAAGGGAAAAACCTTGTTGCCGCTGAAGAACCACTGATCCAAGGATGGTAAATTGGTGATTTTTTTATTTGTCAACACGTTTTTGTGCCAGGACAAAAAAAAAAATCACATGTTTTGTCCAGATGAAGGAGATGGATTCTCAGAAACACGTTCACAGATAAAAAAAATTACCAATTTACCATCCTTGGATCAGTGGTTCTTCAGCAGCAGCGTGGTTTTTTCGTTTCATCCTCACACTCAGATCATCTTCTCCAGTGGTACTGCAGCAGCCATTTACATACAGTTAGGTCCAGAAATATTTGGACAGTGACACAAGTTTTGTTATTTTAGCTGTTTACAAAAACATGTTCAGAAATACAATTATATATATAATATGGGCTGAAAGTGCACACTCCCAGCTGCAATATGAGAGTTTTCACATCCAAATCGGAGAAAGGGTTTAGGAATCATAGCTCTGTAATGCATAGCCTCCTCTTTTTAAAGGGACCAAAAGTAATTGGACAAGGGACTCTAAGGGCTGCAATTAACTCTGAAGGCATCTCCCTCGTTAACCTGTAATCAATGAAGTAGTTAAAAGGTCTGGGGTTGATTACAGGTGTGTGGTTTTGCATTTGGAAGCTGTTGCTGTGACCAGACAACATGCGGTCTAAAGGTCCAGTCACACTAAGCAACTTACCAGCGATCCCAACAACGATAGGGATCGCTGGTAAGTTGCTAGGAGGTTGCTGGTGAGATGTCACACTGCGACGCTCCAGCGATTCCACCAGCAACCTGACCTGGCAGGGATCGCTGGAGCGTCGCTACACAAGTTGCTGGTGAGCTCACCAGCAACCAGTGACAAGCCCCCAGCGCCGCGTGGAAGATGCTGCGCTTGGTAACTAAGGTAAATATCGGGTAACCAACCCGATATTTACCTTGGTTACCACCGCACGGAGCTACACGTGCAGAGAGCAGGGAGCAGCGCACACTGAGCGCTGGCTCCCTGCTCTCCTAGTTACAGCACACATCGGGTTAATTACCTGATGTGTGCTGCAGCTAAATGTGCACAGAGCAGGGAGCAGCGCACAATGCTTAGCGCTGGCTCCTTGCTCTCCTAGTTACAGCACACATCGGGTTAATTAACCCGATGTGTGCTGCAGCTACATGTGCACAGAGCAGGAGCCGGCACTGACAGTGAGAGCGGAGGAGGCTGGTATCAAAGGTAAATATCGGGTAACCAAGGACAGGGCTTCTTGGTTACCCGATGTTTACATTGGTTACCAGCCTCCGCAGAAGCCGGCTCCTGCTGCCTGCACATTTAGTTGTTGCTGTCTCGCTGTCACACACAGCGATCTGTGCTTCACAGCGGGAGAGCAACAACTAAAAAATGGCCCAGGACATTCAGCAACAACCAACGACCTCACAGCAGGGGCCAGGTTGTTGCTGGATGTCACACACAGCAACATCGCTAGCAACGTCACAAAAGTTGTTCGTTAGCAGCGATGTTGCTAGCGATGTTGCTTAGTGTGACGGGGCCTTAAGGAACTCTCAATTGAGGTGAAGCAGAACATCCTGAGGCTGAAAAAAAAGAAAAAATCCATCAGAGAGATAGCAGACATGCTTGGAGTAGCAAAATCAACAGTCGGGTACATTCTGAGAAAAAAGGAATTGACTGGTGAGCTTGGGAACTCAAAAAGGCCTGGGCGTCCACGGATGACAACAGTGGTGGATGATCGCCGCATACTTTCTTTGGTGAAGAAGAACCCGTTCACAACATCAACTGAAGTCCAGAACACTCTCAGTCAAGTAGGTGTATCTGTCTCTAAGTCAACAGTAAAGAGAAGACTCCATGAAAGTAAATACAAAGGGTTCACATCTAGATGCAAACCATTCATCAATTCCAAAAATAGACAGGCCAGAGTTTGCTGAAAAACACCTCATGAAGCCAGCTCAGTTGTGGAAAAGTATTCTATGGACAGATGAGACCAAGATCAACCTGTACCAGAATGATGGGAAGAAAAAAGTTTGGAGAAGAAAGGGAACAGCACATGATCCAAGGCACACCACATCTTCTGTAAAACATGGTGGAGGCAACGTGATGGCATGGGCATGCATGGCTTTCAATGGCACTGGGTCACTTGTGTTTATTGATGACATAACAGCAGACAAGAGTAGCCGGATGAATTCTGAAGTGTACTGGGATATACTTTCAGCCCAGATTCAGCCAAATGCCGCAAAGTTGATCGGACAGCGCTTCATAGTACAGATGGACAATGACCCCAAGCATACAGCCAAAGCTACCCAGGAGTTCATGAGTGCAAAAAAGTGGAACATTCTGCAATGGCTAAGTCAATCACCAGATCCCAACCCAATTGAGCATGCATTTCACTTACTCAAATCCAGACTTAAGACGGAAAGACCCACAAACAAGCAAGACCTGAAGGCTGCGGCTGTAAAGGCCTGGCAAAGCATTAAGAAGGAGGAAACCCAGCGTTTGGTGATGTCCATGGGTTCCAGACTTAAGGCAGTGATTGCCTCCAAAGGATTCGCAACAAAATATTGAAAATAAAAATATTTTGTTTGGGTTTGGTTTATTTGTCCAATTACTTTTGAGCTCCTAAAATGTGGAGTGTTTGTAAAGAAATGTGTACAATTCCTACAATTTCTATCAGATATTTTTGTTCAAACCTTCAAATTAAACGTTACAATCTGCACTTGAATTCTGTTGTAGAGGTTTCATTTCAAATCCAATGTGGTGGCATGCAGAGCCCAACTCGCGAAAATTGTGTCACTGTCCAAATATTTCTGGACTTAACTGTACGTTAATATTAATTGTGACTCTCACAACTACTGATGATGAGCCTTGCAGCCTACACTAACCCTTCTTGTTTTTCTGGGTAAGACCCTATTTTCGCTACTTGTCTTTCCAGTTTTTTATTCCCTAAAGGTGCCCATACACAAGGTGGCTGAATGCTTGATTGACCAACACGATCTCTCCTGAGCTGTCATACACATGAACGTTTGGCTCAGCACAGCACAAGGGTTTTCAATGGGGAGAGAGAAGAAAGCTGCCACTGACAGATTGGTACTTTCCAAACACCTCTCTTAGGCTAGGTTCACACACTGCGTTTTTTTGACGCTGCGTTTTTTGTGGCAAAAACCGCACAAAAACGCACCCGCGTAAAAAGAAAATCGTTTTTTGCTGCGTTTTGTTGCGTTTTTGCTCACTGCGTCTTTATGTGTTTTTTATCAGTGAACAAAAAAAAAAAAGGTCTGATGTCATTTCCTTCTTTAATATGTTCTTCATTCTCCACCAGTGTATGCAGGAGAGCAGACAGCTGCAGAACTACAAGGCTCAGCATACTCCATCCAATAGTGTATGCAGGAGAGCAGACAGCAGCTTCAGAACTACAAGGCTCAGCATGCTCCATCCAGGACTGTATGCTGGAGGGAGAGTCAGGGGGAGCAGACCTACAAGGCTCAGCATCCTCCATCCAATAGTGTATGAAGGAGAGCAGACAGCAGCTGTCGAACTACAAGGCTCAGCATCCACCATCCAATAGTGTATGCAGGAGAGCAGACAGCAGCTGTCGAACTACAAGGCTCAGCATCCTCCTTCCAGGACTGTATGCAGGATTTCTTTGCCCCCCCAAACAAAAAAAATTACGTGGGCTTCGCCATATTTTTGTATGCTAGCCGGGTACAGCAGGCAGGTACGGGCTGCCCCCAACCCCCAGCTGCCTATTTGTACCCGGCTGGGAACCAAAAATATAGAGAAGCCCTTTTTTTTAATTATTTCATGAATTTCATGAAATAATTAAAAAAAAAAAAATGGCATGAGCTTCGCCTAATTTTTGTGTCCAGCCGGGTACAACTAGGCAGCTCGGGATTGGAATCCACAGTGCAGGGTGCCCATGCTTTCTGGGCACCCCCGCTGCGAATTGCAGTCCGCAGCCACCCCAGAAAATGGCGCTTTCATAGAAGCGCCATCTTCTGGCGCTGTATCCAACTCTTCCAGCTGCCCTGATGCCGGGTGGCTCACTGGGTAATAATGGGGTTAGGGCTAGCTGTATATTATCAGCTGGCCCTAAGCCCGAAATTCATGGTGTCACGCCAATATTAGGCATGGCCACCATGAATTTCTAGTAAAGATAAAAAAAACCACAACACACAGAAAAATATTTTTATTAGAAATAAAACACAACACAATTAGTGACTCCATCTTTATTGAAATAAAGAACCCCCCTCCACAGTAATCCTGGGTCAAGGGTCCCGCGCCGTCCAATCCGGATCCAATATCATCTGATCGGTTTGCTGGAAGGCAAAGCGATCAGATGATGTGTCAGGTTCAAGTGCCTAAATCACATCACACATTAGCTGATTGTATAAACGGCGTTTATACAATCAGCAGATGCATAGGTGCAAAAAAAAAAAAAAATACTCACTTATGTGCTGATTACTGGCAGCTCCTGGAGCGAGTCTGATCCCGTCCGATCGCTGCAGGAGCTGCCGGTAATCAGGGATGAAGTCTCCTGACGCATCCGCTGATAGGTTAAACCGACCGGCTGCTGGCGTCACCCCGAGACTTACGATCAGCTGATGCGTCAGGTGACTGCATCAGGTGATCCATTGCCAGGTCCTGCATCCTGCAGGCATACGTACCCGGGGAGACTGCACACACCTGGAGCGGCGGTACCGGGAGGAGGAGCTGGGAGCGGACATGGCATCGGGACCCTGCAGCCAGATGAGTATGACATTTTTTTTTTCTACTGTTCACTTTTGTTTTCGCAGCCGCTTCCACCTCCTGCCCGTACATGACGCCGCACGGCAGCTGACATGCACAGGACTGGAGGTGGAAGCGGCGGTGACGGTACCGGGAGGATTCATGCTTCTGTGTTTACTGACAGAAGGAATCCTCTTCCTGTACATGTCACTTTACTACCCACCTCCTGCGTTTATATTTGCGTTTTTGGTCTTAGAAACGCACCAAAACGCACCTATTTGCGTTTCTCATTGCGTCTTTCAACATCCCATTGCACTCAATGGATGAAAAGCGCAGTGAAAAACGCGAAAATAATTGACATGCTGCATTTTTGTGGCACCACAAAAACGCAGCTGAAAAAAAACGCTGTGTGCAGACAGCAAAAATGAAAACTCATAGACTTTGCTGGGGAAGCAAAGTCATGCAGTTTTCTGAGCAAAAACGCACCCGAAAACTGCGCAAAAACGCACTGTGTGAACTTACCCTTATTGTAGCTTATCTTCCCTGAAAACAAAAGAATTGGTGATTGAATTCAAACTGATGGATGAGGTTATTGGAGATTCAGGAGGCCCCCATAGACATCAGACGGTTGTCTTGTCCTGAATTAATTGAATTTAGACATCTATAGGAGCCTTCACAATATGATATTTTATTATCTAAATTCAGTGGATAAAATTAAAAAAAAGATATGGTTTTGTAGAAAATGAAAAATAGCTAGAGGGTGGATACATTCTTTTGAAAGAAAAAACTACCTAAAATATAACTTTTAATATGTGTAATTAAAAAATGACAAACAAGTCATTAAATAAAAACATGTCATAAAATCAAAGACACACAATCCTCAATAGCCACTAAGCTCAAATGGGCTAGGGATAGGTGTCAGGCACATAGAAACAAACGTCCCAAATATCCAAACAATAATGACTAGGATAGAAAATCCCGTACCACCCACATAAAGGAACCGCCTTTTTTTTGTCTGGTGATCGGGTTCAAAATAATGGGACTCCTGATACCATCGCAGCGATGATGCTAAAAGTGTATGTCAAGCAGCAGTAAGGCGTGATATGGTATTTATGAAACCACTGGATGGTGACCAATCTTCTTTAGCCTTTCCTTGACTATTTATTGATGCCCAACATCTGAATGCGGTAAGACCTTTCCTTTTTTTGGGGGGGTCCCAAATCATTGTGAAGAAGGTGGGATCCCTGCTCCAATATAGCGGTCACGTACCAGTATCAGGAGTCCCATTATTTTGAACCTGATCACCAGACAAAAAAAGGCGTTTCCTTTATGTGGGTGGTACGGGATTTTCTATCCTAGTCATTATTGTTTGGATATTTGGGACGTTTGTTTCTATGTACCTGACACCTATCCCTAGCCCATTTGAGCTTAGTGGCTATTGAGGATTGTGTGTCTTAGATTTTATGACACGTTTTTATTTAATGACTTGTTTGTCATTTTTTAATTACACATATTAAAAATTATATTTTAGGTTGTTTTTTCTTTCAAAAGAATGTATCCACCCTCTAGCTATTTCTGATATATTCCCCACAGGGGTGTTATTGTTGGTATTTTTGCTGTTTATCTAGAAAATGAAAAAGCATTAACTAGAAAGCATTAGTAAATAAAATGTCCATAGTTTATGAAAGTCAACTATTTATTATATTATGGCTCCTCTATAATCCTTTAATTAATACGCAGAATGAATATACTGTAGCAATGAAGTTATTTTCTATGGAATTTATAAAGCACTAAGACGTTTGACTTTATTGAAGGATCTCTATCATCATATAAATCGAGCCAGCAGTGTACATGGATGATCTTAGAGTCTTCACGTGGAGCACTTGCTGATCTACTCTTAGATTGTCTTTGGAGATTTAACAAATCAATGTCATCTGAGCTATAGATTGTAAATCCACCCATAACATAGACATCTTAGACCCAGCAGAAGCCAAAGTGATAACTTCAGGCAAAGCCTTTGGCTGTGTCTATTGAGCCCCAGGACGCCTAGGAACCCTGAGGCAACCATTGCTTATTCTGCTAGTAAATTAAGACATTCTTACTTCTTTTACAAATGTGCAGCTACCAATGTATGATTTTCTTCTGCTGCTCATATTTTTTAACCCCAGGTATATTTATGCTAGATGAATATTGGATAATACATCAGGAATACACTTCGGCAAATAACTACTGTAAACTTGTCTATTGTATTTCACTAATGAAATATAAGAAGCTATTGGAAAGCGTTTCATGGCTAGCTGCATTCATATTCACACATCAGTATTTTCGCATCAGTGTTCATGTACTAAAGCAAGGAGTGAAACTTACAGAAAAAAAATGTTTTATGATTTTAAGATTGACACCTGTTCTGTGTTTTGGAGACTCTCCCGGTTTAGGCATAAAAATACTGCAGAAATATAAAAAATACTGAGGTGTGAATGAGGCCTAAAGGAAAGGCAATACGAGTTTGTCCTGTGAACACAGCTGTACTTGTTATTATGTGTAAGGCAGAGATATTAATTATTTGCTTTAGAACATTCTAGATATTTGTTTATCTGCTTACATCATGTGAAATATACACGTGAGTGTTAAGGATGAGAAATACCAATCTGTACACTTTCATAAGGTTAAGAATAGATTGACAGAGCTGTGGGTGATGTCATCAATTATAGAAAGGAAGATGGGATTCACAGTTTGCCCAGCGACCCTGCTTGCTTGAGCTTACTCATGAACACTGAAGGAGAGTGCATGCTCATTGTATATAGAGAAACTGTAATGTCATATGGTCCACATACACTATAGTTATCGGTCAGTCAAAAAATGGTTTGATGGACCACTATCTGTCCTGACTACATCACATCCAGGAACGCTCACTCTGCTATATTTTCACTTAGGTTCTCTATACAAGAGTCAATGCCAGACTACCCTGGTGGCTGCTTTTCTTGCCAAGAACAAAAGGATTGGCAGTCCAAAATCCCAGACTGCTGGATCCTTATCTTCTTCAACAGCATCTGTTGGAGGAAAGTCAGGAGGCTCCCATCCATATTAGATTGTCGTCTGAAATCTCCAACGTAGGCGGTTTGGGACAACATTAGTCTAATATGTACGAAGGCCTAAACAATAATATGAAATAAAACAAAAATCCACGTGTAGTAAAAAATATTTAATATGTTAAACTTAAAAAAATTTGATGTATACATTGTATATTGTAATTCTCTAAAAAACAAATGTAAATGCCCTGGCACCCCCAGGTGGTCACACACAGAATAGGCCCCCGCATAACACCTTCCCTCACAGGGTTACACCAAGCCAACAAAACCCTAGTCACTCCCCCCCCCAGGGTAGGACAGGCACACCAGTAGGTAGGACCAGGCAGAAGGACAACACCCACCTAGGGGTCTAGAGAATCCAGGGGCTGGAAAAGAGTCAGTTTTAAGTTGAAGTTTGGAGTTGAAAGGAGTAGGAGTGAGAGGAGAGGAGAAAGTGCACGTGAAGTCAGAAAGCAAAGGCGTCGGGGTTGGAGCCCCGGTATTCTGACTAGGTGGCAGACGGTGGTCAGTGTCTGACAGGAGACGGGAAGACGGCTGCCGGAGATCTGAGGTGGACTGGGACAGGGTAGGAGCCCACCGGTACCGATACTGGAGAACCAACCCGGAAACAGTGCACAGAGGGGGTACCTGGACCCTGAAGCAGAGACCGGAACCACTGACTTTGTTAATTAACAGTTGAGGACAGGATTACAGGTCCTGTCCCACCCAAAGTCCCGAAAGCAGACCAGCAGCCCACCGCGGGGAATAGGGCATCCGCCAGGGCCCATTTAGATCCCAAGGGTCAGAGTCTGCGGGCAAGGCTCCCACCTGAAGTTCTGGGAGCGGACTCCCGAGTTCCATACCGAGAAGTCCAAAAGAGAACTAAAGTAGTGCAGAGGAAAGTGACACAGACCATCACCCTGGGTGAGGGACCAGAATACACCCGGCCGCGGAGCTCCAGCCACTGGCACCTTGGTTTACCACGGACTTGTGTGATTTCTTAATAGTGAGTACACCAACATCCCCCGGTCCGTCCGGGCGCCCCGGTCCCTGCAATCACTATCCTCAGCACAGAGACACTGGGCCCCGGGGCATCCATCCCTACCCATGGAGGGTTAACAACAGCTTGCTGCCATCCCAACGCCCCGGGTGCCCTCCAATAGCAGCGGTGGTACCCCATTTTACCACACACCGTGGGTGGCGTCACGGACTGTTTACAATATCCCCACAAACTATCAATACCCTTTTTATTTCGAAGTGTCCGCGAGACCCCCGGGTCCGGAGACCCCTCGAGCCACACACAGATCAGGATCCGAGCAGTCCGGCTGCTGACATGGGGGCGGTACACCTCCACAAACAGAAATACATATAAAGCATATTCCATTTAATAATGAATACACTTTGTATTGTCAAATCTGGTGACCGGTCCCTAGTTATCCTCAGGACAGGCTATTAATATTATATTGGATGGAGGCCAAATTTTAGCATACGCCCTGATCAGCTATTTAAGGGGGCAGCCAAGCTGCAGCCAATGTCATGTTATCTTCAATCAGCTAATTTTTGACGGACCATCGCTTTAATATTATAAAACATTGTAAAGTTAGAAAAAATCCTCCATAGCTTGGCTACAATTTGCTTTAAAACAAACTATACTTTCCTCATCCTCCCCAGGGTCAGCACTGAAGGGTGCTTTACAGGCTACGAGATCGCTAGCTATAGCTAGCGATGTCATGCGCGATAGCACCCGCCCCCGTCGTACGTGCGATATGTGGTGATCGCGAACAATATCGCTACGGCATCGTCACACGCACTTACCTTGTCAGCGACGTCGCAGTGACCGCCGAACAATCCCTCCTTCAAGGGGGGGTGGGTTCGGCGTCATAGCGACGTCACTGCGGCGTCACTAAGCGGCTGGCCAATAGAAGCAGAGGGGCGGAGAAGAGCGGGCCGAACATCCCACCCACCTCTTTCCTTCCTCATTGCCGGTGGGACGGAGATAAGGAGATGTGCGTCGCTCCTGCGGTGTCACACATAGCGATGTGTGATGACGCAGGAACGAGGAACAACATCGCTACTTACCTGACAACGATTTTTTGTAATTAAACGACCTCTCCAAAACAAACGATTTTTGTCTTTTTTGCGATCGTTTTAGGTCGCTCCAGCCTGTCACACGCTGTGACGTCGATAACTACGCCGGATGTGTGTCACAAACACCGTGACCCCGACGATATATTGTTAGCGATGTCGCAGTGTGTAACGCCCCCTTGAGGCTCTGCCCCACATCCATTGCCTGTTATTGTCTATTATCTGCAGTACTGACCTCACGGTGACAGCGCTGCAGCCAATAATTGAGCTCAGAGCCACTAAGCTCAGGGCCGTGCCTGAGTTGACGGCATGAGCCACTCAGAGACAATGAACCCACTGATTGGCTGAGATTGTTCATGTAACGTCAGGGCTACTTATACTATTAGCTCCTGCATAAGACCATTTAAATGGAACAAATGCTAGCTGTGGTTTTGACAGATAGCACTTCTACCAATGTTATCCTAAAGGGCTGTGCACATATCAAATTTTTTCCTTGCAACGTGTAGTCCTAAGAGTAAACAACATGTCTGATTTTGATCCGAAATTTGGATGGCACTCGTCAATTCAAGTCTATGGTTCAGTGAAAAAAAATAGAACCGCACTCGGATGACATTTTCATGGACTGACATAATGGAGAACCTTTTTTTAGTATTGCTCTCCACCTCTGAGAATAATGAATCCCACTATGATCAAATTCTGATTAGAGTCTGATTAGCATAATCGGACCATTTTTCTGATATGCAGAGGAAACAGTGGTGTGTACCCACCCTTATATGAGGGGCTGTTATTAAGTCTTTGGCTTTGTGATCTTTTTTTGTTTCTATGGTAACGAATGTTACATCACATGAAAGCCTTATGTGTCTAATGTATGTTTTAAAAATTTTGTGTTTGTGTTCTATGCACGCGGGAAATCAAAATGGCGGAATCTAATGCGATATTCACAGCAGCTGAAAGCAGAGGAGTGATAAAATTATTGTTTCTGCAAAGAAAGTCCGCAAAGGATATTCAAGGTAATATGTTGCAGACATTGGGGGATCGATGCCCTTCACATTCAACAATTAAGAACTGGGTTGCCAAATATAAAACGGGCCACTTTAGCACCAATGATGAGGAACGTCCTGGATGACCGAGAGTGGTTGTTGTTCTGGAGATCGTCGATGCTGTGCACAACCTCATACTGGAGAATCAACAAATTTCAGCTAAAGCAATAGCAGACATAATGGGGATTTACTGTGAATGTGTTTGTGTCATTATCCATGAACATTTGGACATGAGGAAGCTATCTGCAAAGTGGGTCCCCAAATGTTTGACAACACATCAGAGAAGCATGCAAGTGAAAACTTCCCGGTCCATTTGTCAGCGTTCCTGGATCGACTGGTCACTATGGATGAGACCTGGATTTATTTGCATGACCCTGAAAACAAGGAACAGTCAAAAGAGTGGAGCCACAGTGGTTCTCCTTGACCAAAGAAGTTCAGTGTGCAAAAATCAGCCACTAAGGTGATGGCGTCTGTATTATGAGATAAGGAGAGCGTGCTGATAGTGGACTACCTTCAAAAGGGTTCCACCATCAATCCAAAGTATTACATTGAACTTTTGAACCAATTGAAGGCAGCTCTGAAGGCCAAAAGGCACAGCAAGCTGTCCAAAGGAATCTTGTTCCTGCAAGACAACGCCTCCACAAACACTGCACAAGTGACCACGGCAAAACTGGCAGAGCTGGGCTTCCAGCTGGTTGACCACCCACCTTATTCACCAGATCTAGCTCCCTCCAACTATCATCTGTTTCCAAACCTGAAACACCTCAAGGGTACCAAATTTCACACCATTTCTGATGGCTGCTACGGATGCCTGGTTTGAGGCACAACCGAAATCCTTCTTTTTGCTAGGGTTACAGAATTGAAATACCGATGTAAGAAGTGTGTTGACATCAATGTGGGATAAATGTAAAGTTTCATCATTCTATTTTGTTTCTTTCTGGGTAAAGCCATAGACTTATCATCAGCCCCTCGTAGACACTGGGAGCAGTGCAAGAGACTCAGCACTGGATCCAGGGAGAAGGACTAAAGTGCAGTTTGTAGTATGAAAAGAAATGATCGCTGAGGGGATAGGAGTTATCTAAAAGCTTAAAACGTATCAAAGGGTATGTGCACACAACATCTTTTTTAGGTGGATTCTGCCCAAAATCCACCTGAAAAAATGGTTGCATACAGTGGGTACGGAAAGTATTCAGACCCCTTTAAATTTGTCACGCTTTGTTTCGTTACAGCCATTTGGTAAATTCAAAAATTCAAAAAAATGTTCTCATTAATGTACACTTTGCACCCCATCTTGACAGAAAAAAACAGAAATGTTTGCAATTTTTTTAAAAAAGAAAAACTGAAATAGCACAAGGTCATAAGTGTTCAGACCCTTTGTTCAGTATTGAGTAGAAGCACCTTCCTTTTGAGCTAGTACAGCCATGAGTCTTCTTGGGAATGATGCAACAGATTTTTACACCTGGATTTGGAGATCCTCTGCCATTCTTCCTTGCAGATGCTCTCCAGTTCCTTTAGGTTGGATGGTGAACATTGGTGGTCAGCCATTTTCAGGTCTCTCCAGAGATGCTCAATTGGGTTTAGTTCAGGGCTCTGGCTGGGATAGTCAGGAATGGTCACAGAGTGGTTCTGAAGCCACTCCTTTGTTATTTTAGCTATGTGCTTAGCCTCATTGTCTTGTAGGAAGGTAAACCTTAGGCCAAGTCTGAGGTCAAGAGCACTCTGGAAGAGGTTTTCTTCCAGGATATCTATGTACTTGGCTGCATTCAACTTTTCTTCAATTGCAGCCAGTCGTCCTGTCCCTGCAACTGAAAAACACCCCCATAGCATGATGCTGCCACCACTATGTTTCACTGTTGGGATTGTATTGGGCAGGTGATGAGCAGTGCCTGGTTTTCTCCACACATACTGCTTAGAATTATCACCAAAAAGCTCTATCTTCATCTCATCAGACCAGAGAATCTTATTTCTCATACTCTGGGAGTCCTTCATCTGTTTTTTTGCAAACTCTGCGGGCTGTCATATGTCTTGCACTGAGGAGAGGCTTCCGTCGGGCCACTCTGCCATGAAGGCCCGACTGGTCGAGGGCTGCAATGATAGTTGACTTTGTGGAACTTTCTCCCATCTTCCTACTGCATCTCTGGAACTCAGCCACAATGGTCTTGGGGCTCTTCTCCCATGATTGCTCAGTTTGGCTGGATGGCCAGGTCTAGGAAGAGTTCTGGCGGTCCCATACTTATTCCATTTAAGGATTATGGAGGCCACTGTGCTCTTAAGAACCTTGAGTTCTGCAGAAATTCTTTTTTAACCTTGGCCAGATCTGTGCCTTGCCACATATCTGTCTCTGAGCTCCTTGGGCAGTTCCTTTGACCTGATGATTCTCATTTGGTCTGACATGCACTGTGAGCTGTGAGGTCTGATATAGACAGGTGTGTGCCTTTCTAAATCAAGTCCTATTAGTTTAATTAAACACAGCTGAACTCCAGTGAAGGAGTAGAACCATCTCATGGAGGATCACAAGGAAATTGACAGCATGTGACTTAAATCTGAGTGTCTGAGCAAAGGGTCTGAATACTTATGACCATGTGATATTTCAGTTTTTCTTGTTTAAAAACAATTGCAAAAACGGCTACATTTCTGTTTCTTTCTGTCCAGATGGGGTGCAGAGTGTACATTAACGAGAAAAAAAAAGAACTTTTTTGAATTTACAAAATGGCTGCAATGAAACAAAAAGTGAAAAATTTAAAGGGGTCTGAATACTTTCCATACCCACTGTATGTCCAAAAAGCTATGTAAAAATGACTTGCTGTGCAAATGTTCAGCCTTTTTGAGCTTCTCTTAACTGCTTCAGGTTTTGAAAGCCATGAAAAAAATGCAAAAACTCAGCAGGTTATGCTAGGGTCTATAAGATGCTGTGTTCACATACTCCAACACTTCTTGCACACACTTTGTTAATCTTTGTGCTAGAAATCCCAATGAGTGACTGGTAATATTTCATATATTTATAGAGACATTTTGTGTGTTCAAGTTCTGATGATGCTGTAATGGGACAAGACTAGGAAAAAAAAACTTGCCTCCAAAAAAGGGCAAGCTGAATGTATTGCAAAATTATCCAGCAACCAGTCTTAAATGGAGTCAGCATACTATGGATTTCTTTTAGACATTGGGTATCCCTCAGCAATCTTTCTGGGGATATGAGAGACATAAACTCACAGTCGTAGTTTCAGGGATATTGTAGATTATCTTGTTGCATAAAACAACTTCTATTCAATTTCAGTTGTTTAAGTGACTATGGCACCCTGGCTTCCAGAAGTTGTTAAAATGAACCTGACAGATAGATCATGCTGCCCAAAGCATGTGCAACATGAATCAGTGTCCAGGTTCGTCATTTCATCCCAGTAGGTTTTACTCTGAAAAGTTGTAATGTTTCATAGAAAGCATACATTTAAAAGCTGACTGGGACCATGGGATTCAGGTTATTAGTGCAAGACGCTGATTCCAGGCATCTTCTATCCACTCCCCTTGAGTGACAAGGGGTTAATCCCTAGATATACATGTAGTAAGAGACCCATTACTCAAAGGGCATTGGACGGGGAGAAGCTTACTGAGGAATGACCAACTGGACTAGTCACCCAAGCTGCATGGTCCTTGGATGAGTTTTAACTAATTCAGCACAGGGTCATTTTCCCCATTCCTGAACATTTTTTTTACATGCTCTAAAAATTCATCTAATTGGATATTCCGAAAGTGTTTGCCTCTTTTTTCCATGATATATGGGGCTTAATTTTTTTATTTATTTATTTTTTTTGCCGATGTCGGTGAAAAATGTAAACAAAAAAAGGAAATAAGCATCTATTTTTCATGTTTTTATTTGTTTACTTCTTTATAGAACTGTTAAAAAACATTTCAAATTGCGTTTCCCTTTTTGAAGAATTTTATGGTTAAGAATCAACAAGTGGGACACAATTGTGAAGTTGAACGAAATTTATTACTTATTTTAAACTTTAAGAAAAAAAAAACCTAAAAATTGGGGCTCCTTTAAGTTAATACTTTGTAGCGCCACCTTTTGCTGCAATTAGGGCTGCAAGTCGCTTGGGGTATGTCTCTATCAGTTTTGCACATTGAGAGACAGAAATTCTTGCCCATTCTTCCTTTGCAAACAGCTGGAGCTGAGTGAGGTTGGATGAAGAGCGTTTGTGAACTGCAGTTTTCAGCTCTTTCCACAGATTCTCCATTGGATTCAGGTCTGGACTTTCACTTGGCCATTCTAACACCTGGATACGTTTGTTGTTGATTCTTCACCTTAACATTAAAATTTTTATCTTTATGTTTGAAGCCTGACATGTGGGAAAAGGTTGAAAAATTCAAGGGAGTTGAATACTTTCGCAAGGCACGGTATTCAGTATATAGATAAAGATATATAAATGTGTGTGTTATGATGGGGCAGGATTAGAAACAGTGATTTTGGCTATCAGTGTCTTTTTTAGCTTTATATTATTTATTTTCCTTTTTTACTTTATTTTTCATTTATTTCACATACTGCACTCCCATAAGGTCTTACAAGACTTTGGGGAAGGAGGCATTTTGTCATATAAATGCTGTACATTATTTTTCTTGCTGATTTCCACCGCCTGTATAGCAAAGATGACTGAGTCTTCTAGTATCCAGCAGCTCCTGCTCTCTCCTTACATACAGCGATAAAATGATTGCTGGGTCCAGAGACGGAAGCACGGACAACACTTCCTATACAGTATAAATAAAGATTATTGATAGCTGTGTATCCAGTGATCATAAAGGCAGAGATGGTAAGAAACCATCTCTTCCTTCTCTGTGGTGTCTAGTTGTGTCTGACAGCCAGCTCCACACTGCACAATCTTGTGCAAACTGCTTACTCTACATCCTTAACCTTTCTTACCTTGAGAGTAACATTAACGTCTGAGAGTGGGTCGCGAGTCCTCCTGTAGTGACAGTCAAAGTCCCCCGTAACTGTTACAATAGCCAAAACCCCCCCCGAGATCCTTTTCCACCCTCGTTTATAGGCAGTATACTTACATCCAGGGGTTTCAACATTACCCTTATTTAATATTCTCACATCAAGCACACTCGTGAATGTATTGCATCCAGCTCCAAGCACCCCTTTAACCATCAATTTTATCCTATCTCCAGCTTGCCATATTTATCCGCCCCCTCCCAGTATATCATCCAGATCTGCTCTTGTGTGGGACTACACAAAAAAGCCACCATCTGGAGACCTTCTCTTCATAGCTGTTTGCTAGACCTGGCGCTAATGTGCTAAGCTTGAGACAGCCACAAGCCACACATCTTGGGCTCGTGAGCCATATGTGGCTCCCAAGCCACTGGTTGAGGACCCCTGGTCTACACTGGCGCTTTAGAACATTAGTGCCAAGTAAAGCCCGGACGATTTAAAGTGTATGGGTGTCTTGAACTGGTTAATGGTATTTTTCTCTGAAACACTGCAGCATTTAAGAGTAAAACACACCTCGCTGAAATGACAGATCCGGACTTAAATTAAGTAGAAATCCGTTCTTTCCACTACTTGCACAATATTTGCAGTATAAATAATTATATAATTTATTATACACAAAGAAAAAAAAATCCAGCTCACCGATCAACCTTGCTGTTAAATCTTGAAGTCCTGCGTATGGAATGGTCTGGCCACCAACACATTGAATAAAGGAATGAAAATCCAGCTGAACAATTGAATTAAAAGTCCATTTTTTATTTGTGAATTTGTTAAAATCCAGCAAGTCAGGCTATATCATGTGGAACCATACAGAACATCGTGTTTCGACGCTCAGGTCTTAGTCATGTTCTCATAACTAAGACCTGAGCGTCGAAACACGTTCTGTATGGTTCCACATGCTATAGCCTGACTTACCGGATTTTAACAAATTCACAAATAAAAAATTGACTTTTAATTCAATTGTTCAGCGCTGGATTTTCATTCCATAATTTATTATAATTGCCCAAAAAATTAAATAAAACAATTCCGTCATTGTCTTTCTGAAGAATCAGTTCAATAATGAAAAGTAAAGTGAATTTAATACATACCACAAAATGACATAAAAAAGTACAACTTGTGCCACAAAAACAAAACAAACGAAAAACAGTTCTCATACAGTTATGTCAATGGAAAAATGATGGCTGTGGGAATTTTAAACTTTATGACAAATAAAACGTTTTTAACACAAATTAGACAACACAAAAGCCAGCACTTGTGAATTCATTGCTGAATATCCTTACTTGTCAAGCACAACAGTAGTTGCAAGGAACGCTTAAAGGAGTTGTCCAATGCTTGGACAACACCTTATCAACTCCTATGTTTACCTTTAGTAAAATAATAAAACTTATTATAAAGCCAGCTTTTATACGTCTTTTGCCACAAGATTATCTTCACATCGCTGAATGTATTCCACCTTCTCCTACATTCTGAATCATTTTTGGTGTGTATCGCGATCCTGGTGGTCAATCAGAGGCTACTTCATTCTCCCCTCCTTCGGACGGATCACATACATCCGGAAGAAGGAGAGATAACAGCCGCAGTTCTCATTTCCTCCAGATGTATGTGATTCATCCGAAGGATGGGAGAGTGACGCAGCCACTGATTTGCCGTCGGGATCACGTGGCATAACATTCATCCGGTGCCAACCTCACTGCAATGGTGCTGGTGACTATAAGTGTTATTATTTTACAAGGGGGAACATAGAAATTAAGGGGTTGTCAGAGTAGTGGATAACCCCTTTAATGCCAAATACATGGCTTAGCCACATGGCCTTATACCTTCTAAAGACGTCTTACCCCACACCAATGCTAACAAGGCAACCAATGGCATTTGTGAACAAACATTTTTCAACATGTTGAGGTTTCTTTCTGTGTATGACTGATTAATTAGCTTTATTTTTCCCTGATTTGCTGAATTTTGCTAACATTTCATCTTTAGGTCTTGTAAGAGAAAGTTTTTCACATATGTCATTGCATTCTTTATGTTGATAAGTAAAGAACATGTATATCCCGTACTTTCCAAAGTTGATATGTGTGGCTCCCGGTGTATTGCTGACTGAATGTATCTGTGGGTCTGTTAGGTAAATGATTGCTTCACCTTTCTCACTTCCAGTCACCCAACCTGTAAAAATACAGCAAATGGCTATGTTATTTGGACACACAAGCAGAAAATCTCATACAGTGCTTTGAAAAAGTATTCATACCCTGTGAATTTTTCCATATTTTTTTTTGTTACACCCACAAGCTTAAATATATTTTATTGGGGTTTTCTGTGATACACAAAAACAAATTAGCAAGTATTAAATGATATATGGGTTTCTAAATAGTTTAAAAATATATCTCTGAAAATTGTGATGTGCATTTGTATTCAGCCCAACCCAGAGTGGACTGCAAATTAGAGATACAGCCTGCAGGGGGGATATCTGGGGAAATTCAGGATATAAGTCATCATAGCCAGAAATAGTGTTGTTACTCCTGTAAATACGAAGCACAGCTTATTCTGAAAACTTACTTGAAAGTAAAGTTACGCTTTAAGCACACACAAGCTAAACACAACAATGCATGCCTCTTTAACTACTTTAGGCCTCATTCACACATCAGTATTTTTAATTAATATTTCATCAGTATTTGTTGTCAAAACCAGGAGTGTCTCCAAAACACAGAACAAGTGTCAACCTTTCAATTATAGTTTTTCTCTGTAAGTTGCACTCCTGGCTTTAGCACACAAAGTGACGAAATACTGCAGTATAAATAAGACCTTAAATGAACCCTTGAGGTGCAAACAATATGGCTTATTACAAAGAAAACTATTGTTAATAAATGCAATTCTGCCTAAGGAGGAATACAGGAATAGAAGAATAAATGCATATCTAGTCATGGGCAGCACGGTGGCTCAGTGGTTAGCGTGGAGGTCCTGGGTTCAAATCCCACCAATGGCAACATCTGCATGGAGTTTATATGTTCTCCCTGCGTTTTCTCTGGCAGCTTTGGTTTCCTCCCACAGTCATAGTTTCATAGTTTTTAAGGTTGAAGGGAGACTCTAAGGCGGGCTTTGCACACTACGACATCGCAGGCCGATGCTGCGATGCCGAGTGCGATAGTCCCCGCCCCCGTCGCAGCAGCGATATGTGGTGATAGCTGGCGTAGCGAAAATTATCGCTACGCCAGCTTCACACACACACTCACCTGCCGTGCGACGTCCCTGTGGCCGGCGACCCGCCTCCTTGTTAAGGGGGCGGGTCGTGCGGCGTCACTGCGACGTCACACGGCAGGCGGCCAATCAGAGCGGAGGGGCGGAGATGAGCAGGATGTAAACATCCTGCCCACCTCATTCCTTCCGCATATCCTACGGAAGCCGCAGTGAGGCCGGTAGGAGACGTTCCTCGCTCCTGCGACTTCACACACAGCGATGTGTGCTGCCGCAGGAGCGAGGAACAACATCGGACCATTGCGTCAGCGTAATTATGGATTACGCCGACGCTGTACCGATGATACGATTACGACGCTTTTGCGCTCGTTAATCGTATCATCCAGCCTTTACACACTGCGATGTCGCATGCGATGCCGGAAGTGCGTCATTTTCAATTTGACCCCACCGACATCGCACCTGCGATGTCGTAGTGTGCAAAGCCCGCCTAAGTCCATCTCGTTCAACCCGTAGCCTAACATGTTGATCCAGAGGAAGGCAAAAAAAAACCCAATGTGTCAAACAAGCTCCAATGGGGAAAAAAATTCCTTCCTGACTCCACATCCGGCAATCAGACTAGTTTCCTGGATCAACACCCTGTCATAAAATATAATATACATAACTGGTAATAATAAATTTTTCAAGAAAGGCATCCAGGCTCTGCTTAAATGTTAGTAGTGAATCACTCATTACAACATCATGCGGCAGAGAGTTCCATAGTCTCACTGCTCGTACAGTAAAGAATCCTCATCTGTGATTATGATTAAACCTTCTTTCCTCAAGACGTAGCGGATGCTCCCGTGTTCCCGTCGCAGGCCTAGGTGTAAGAGATCTTTGGAAAGGTCTCTGTACTGTCCCCTCATATGTTTATACATTGTGATTAGATCCCCCGTAAGCCTTTGTTTTTCCAAACTAAATAACCCCCAAGTTTAATAACCTGTCTTGGTATTGCAGCCCACCCATTCCTTGGGCGCTCTTCTATCTACCTGTAAGATTATGCTATTTATAACCTTCTATACTTTTGCTATCAAGAATAGTCCAATAGGAAAATTTAGATTGTGAGCCCCAGTGAGGACAGTGATGATGTCTGTAAAGTCCTGAGGAGCTAATGGCTCTATATAAGTGAGTAAAATAAATTAAGAAAACTGGAGAGCAACTGTAAAGTTCATGATTTGACTGCTCGGAACTAAATGTGTGATTTTGACCTGATGAAGGAGAAAGAACTCTTCGAAACGTCTTAAATAAAATCACCCTTAATTTTTCCTGGAGTTTCCTTCTAATCATGGCAGCACCGCATTAACCCTTCCTGCACCATTCCAAATCTTTAACCCTAATAACAGATGTCTAACTGGAATATATCCCAAAATGGGAAGAACCAAAACTCGGCTCACACCTTTGAGATGGTTTTAATAGTAACTTACGCAAAAATGTATATAACTATCCATATGAACTATATATTTTCTTATTGTGTTTGTAAACTCTTACCTTGTAAGTCCACCACTATATCAGAGAAATATTCATAGGCAAAATGTCCCAAGGCCAGACCGTACTTGGTGGCCTCATACTCAGTTTTCACAATTTTAGTGTTATTTGTAAGCTTTACGAAATCTCCAAGAATATAAGGCTCCACACTGATGCATTCTTTTATGCTTCTGCCTTCCATGATCTGAGACAGGGAAATTAAAGATAATCATTACTAGACTATACTTACGGAAACTGGTTATAGACTGGGTATGTTCTTATATACTGCTGGTTCTCTCCTTTGGAATGGCATGCAGAAAATTTGCAGAGTATTACTGTAGTAGCAGAAAAGTAGTGGGAGAAATGTTGCAGAGTAAATTGACTATTACTTTGGATTGGAAACTGACAGCAGCACAGAAAAGTGAAGGGGTCTGGTAGATGAATATGTGCTTCTTTTTCATTTGTGTTAGGCCTCGTTCCAATCTACTGCATATTTTTACCATACTGCAATATTTTTTCCTCAGGAGCTGTAGTAAAACACCAGTTAGAAACTGATGCACGAATGCATCCCATAGCTTGCTATTTAATAGTTTGCTTTAATTCACTAAGTCAGTTGTGCCAGATCCATTTCAAGGAGCGAGATCAGAAAAGAGTAAATGTTGTGTTTTTTTAACCAATTAACCAATTTTATACTCAAATCTTATGAAAATGCGGGATGAAAACTGATGCCATTTTTACATTAGCTGTCATCAGTTGAGGCACAGCAACACAGATATGGATGGCTTAGGTCTATGGAAACCTGAACTTACAATTACCCGGGACCATATTTAAACTGTGCCAACGTAGTGGACAACCCCTTTAACAACGAAAAGGGGTTATCGCACAAAAAAAGTACATTTTCATCAATTGATTGGTTTCATTTTTTTTTCAGTGTTGCTTCAAATTCATGGTGGACAATTATCACAGCTCTTGGTCAGGGAAATAAGCATAAGTCAATTATGATAAGTGAGTATACAGACAAAACAGCAGGGGCGCTTGCAGCTCCTGCTTTTGGAGGTAAAGGCCCCGTCACACTAAGCAACATCGCTAGCAACATCGCTGCTAACGAACAACTTTTGTGACGTTGCTAGCGATGTTGCTGTGTGTGACATCCAGCAACAACCCGGCCCCTGCTGTGAGGTCGTTGGTTGTTGCTGAATGTCCTGGGCCATTTTTTAGTTGTTGCAGTCCCGCTGTGAAGCACAGATCGCTGTGTGTGACAGCGAGACAGCAACAACTAAATGTGCAGGCAGCAGGAGCCGGCTTCTGCGGAGGCTGGTAACCAATGTAAACATCGGGTAACCAAGAAGCCCTGTCCTTGGTTACCCGATATTTACCTTTGTTACCAGCCTCCGCCGCTCTCACTGCCTGTGCTGCCGGCTCCTGCTCTGTGCACATGTAGCTGCAGCACACATCGGGTTAATTAACCCGATGTGTGCTGTAACTAGGAGAGCAAGGAGCCAGCGCTAAACATTGTGCGCTGCTCCCTGCTGTGTGCACATTTAGCTGCAGCACACATCGGGTAATTAACCCGATGTGTGCTGTAACTAGGAGAGCAGGGAGCCAGCGCTCAGTGTGCGCTGCTCTCTGCACGTGCGGTGGTAACCAAGGTAAATATCGGGTTGGTTACCCGATATTTACCTTAGTTACCAAGCGCAGCATCTTCCACGCGGCGCTGAGGGCTGGTCACTGGTTGCTGGTGAGCTCACCAGCAACTTGTGTAGCGACGCTCCAGCGATCCCTGCCAGGTCAGGTTGCTGGTGGGATCGCTGGAGCGTCGCAGTGTGACATCTCACCAGCGACCTCCTAGCAACTTACCAGCGATCCCTATCGTTGTTGGGATCGCTGGTAAGTTGCTTAGTGTGACGGTACCTTAAAACATTACCTTGTTTTATCACAGGAGTGAGTGTTCCTGCCACATCATGAGTCCTGTGAGCTCATCATAAATCAACTTAATGACATATTAGCTCAGCGGACGCTAGAGTTCCTAGGTCACTGACACGATTTATGATGAGCTCACAGGACTGGTGAAGTAGCAGAAACATTCACTCCAGTGTTACCTCAGGCAGGGAAATGTGTTATCTCAAGCAGGAATATGTGTTACCTCAGAAAGCAACAGCTATGATACTCTGGTGTTTCATCTGTATACTCACTTATCATAGTTGCCCTATTCCACCTTCCCTTGGATAAGAGCTGTGGTATGTGCAGACTATGAACTGGAATGAAGACACTAGAGAGCAAAGGTGCAATTAGGGTCTTATCTGATATACATGTGTGGCACCCCAGGGTTGCCACAGTAACAACACAAAGGGTTAACTCCCCACACACAACACCAAGACCTCCTGGCCAGAAGGGGGAGACCAAGCTGCTTCCCTGTACATTCTGGTGGAGGGAGGAAATGGTCAGGAGTAGTTTCAGTTTGGTAGTTCAGTGCAGAGCACTGAGGAGACAGGATCTCTGCAGGTTGGAAGCTGGCTTTAGCTCACCTCAGGATCCACTGACCAATTCCAGGCCTAGCTGAGGGTCTGAGGAAAGGAGAAAGCGTACACAGAGGAACATTCCTGGGAGACAGAGCATTGCAGAGCTCATCCCCAGTGGAGCACACAGAACGGATGCTGGATCCGAGACTGCAGGTTACATACTGCACAGTTACCACCAGAGAAGTGAAGATTCCAGATCTTTCACCTGTACCACAGACACAAGCAACATAGGGGAGTTCAGGAACATACTAGTAAGGACTCGAGTTGCCTGTCAGGTCGGTACCTAGGAGCAGAGCAGAGCAGAGCCAGCTGCATAGTTCACTCAGCAGCGGGGCCACAGACACACAGTGCAGGCAAGGAAGCCAAAACGGCCCGGCTGGGTGGGAGAAACCCTGAACCCCTCACAGACTCCGTGGACAGTACTCTGCTGAATACCATCATCAGTAAAGGACAAAGAAACTGCAAAACCGTGAGTCTGCCTGTTTATTGTGCTCGTGTCCTGCACTCCCCCCATAGACTAACACACTGCCCCGGGGAAAAGGCTCTACCCGTGGGGAGCCGTCCCATCTCAAGCTGCCTTCCATCACCCCGGAGGTTCTGCAGCAGCGGTGGTCATCTCTGATCATATTCCACGGGTGGCGTCACGAACATAACCCCCCTTTTTATTGTGGAACCAGGGAGCACAGACCGGGTCACGACACCGTGATCCCCTTTCCAGAAGCGACCCCTTGGCCCGGTTCTGGGTATCCCCTTAACCCCTGGCGACACAACTTTGGCGTCACGAACAGGATGCGGACTGGACCCGGCTGCAACCCGGGTGACGTGTGCCTGTAAAGACTTATTGCATCGCATAAAAGACTTGCACTGTGAATTGTTGCAACAAAGAACGGACTTTAAACTTTGTAAAGATACCTGGAAAAATCCAAAAACATCATTGGTAAAATTTTCCAGGCGCCATCTTTAATCACGCCATTAGCTGCTACGCGCGGGAAAACATCGCGCCTAAACCAGAACTCCGCCCACCGCTTGCAGAGGAGGTGCGCTCGGTGCTGCGACCCGAACGAAAACGCAAAAAAGTGTCCCAGGCTTGCTGTCAAGAAGACTGGTGAAATTAACTAAGGGGGCACAAAGATGTCGCAGCAGGGAGACGCTGTTGTACCCGGCGGTGCAGCGGCACCTATCATGCCGTTCCTGATGCCGTACACCCCGGGTGCAGTGTGGCTGCCGCAGTACTCAGGTGAGCCCAACACACTTAATGACTTTATCGGAAAGCTAAAAATCTACTACAGCATGTACCCCCTGACAGAAGCTCAGCGTGTTGGTATGCTTATGGGACAGTTAACTGGCAATGCCCAGCGAGAGGTTACATCCTGGCCGGACGATGCAAAGGACACTGTAGAGCATATAATAGCTGGACTAAAAGCAGCTTTTGAATCCACTGCTGGCAGCCGGGCTAAAATGAGGTTCTTTGGATGCAAGCAAAAACCTAGAGAGAGCGCAAGAGACTTTGCCTTAAACTTGCAGGAGGCGCTCAGAGCACTTAAATTAGCAGAACCTGCCTTAGCCCCTGGAGCAGATAAGCTGCTGATAGACCAATTCCTGGATGGACTCTCATCCCCTTCCCACCGGGGACAACTGAGCATGATGGTGATCCAGGATCCAGGCCTAACATTTGCCCAGCTAAAGGATAGAGCCATCCGCCTCCAGCAGGTGGAGGAGCCGCAGGATATAGACTCTGTTCAACACCTTACAGTGGCACCCCAGCAGCCAGTAGTGCCGGTGACATCGGCCATGTCAGCGGCTGCTGCTAACCACCTGGAGCCCATCACTAATGAGGCTCTACATCAAAGGCTTGATGCCCTGACAGACACTGTTGCTTCCATGGCTAGAATCGTCCAGGAGCTGCGTGGATCCAAGTCTGCACCCAAGATTGAGCTGGCGACCAGCAAGGAGGATGTCCCATGGATGAGGCCTAGGAGATACCAAGCGACGAGAGGACGACCCAGCGACCGCTACCAGCCGGATGGACAGCCCATTTGCCGCCGTTGCAAGGAGCCAGGTCACTTTGCCCGTGAATGTGCTTTAAATGGGGATCCCCTGGGGAGGCGGGCCGCTCCTCAGGAATGAACTCTCAAGGTCCCTCACCCTGGCACGACAAGTATGTGGGGGGACGTCCAGTCATCCCCATCGTGCTGGATGGCATTCCGCTCAACGCCTTGCTGGACACTGGTTCCCAAATATCATCAATTCCGCATGTCCTTTATAAGAGGTACTGGGCTGATTCAGACGTTAGCAGTGGTCCATCTAATGTTGCATTGAATATATGGGCTAGCAATGGTGAATTAGTACCACAGGTTGGTTTCAGAGAAATGACCATTAAGATTGGGAGAGTAGAATTGCAGAATCAGGGTATTATCATTGTTGATGTTGACCGACGAGAACGTGAACCAACTATGCTGCTAGGAATGAATGTAATTGAAAATTGTTTTGCAGAGGTAATTACTGTCTTGCAGCAGATCGTCGAGACTGCCAAACCTGGGCAACAGAGACTCCTGCAGAAGGAAATTAAAGCCTTGATGCTGAAGCAGCAGGTAGAAATGTCAGGAGGTGAAATTGGCAGTGCAAGGGTAAGTGACCCAATACCTATTGTAATTCCTCCCAAAACAGAAATGCTGGTCTGGTGTAGAGCTGCAATAGGCATCAGAGGGCGAGACTATCAGGCCCTGGTAGAACCCGTGTACTCAGACAGTAGGCCCACTGTACTGACGGCCAGAGGAATAGTTGAGGTACACAGGGGAAGAGTGCCAATACGCCTTCTAAATTGTGGGGAAGATGAGGTCACCCTACCAAAGTATGCTACCATGGCTAAGCTATATACGGTTGATAACAACGCCATCACCACCGTTGAGCCCTTGAAGCTGTCAAATCAGGCGGAGGACAATGGCTCAGAGGGAAAGCTGGAGGATTGGTGCCAAAAGTTACATGTAGGTACCGATTCTACACCCTCCCATCAAAAGCATGGAGTATACAGGGTAGTGAATGAATATGAACAAATATTCAGCAAACACCCATTAGACTTTGGGCAGATCAAAGGGGTAGAGCACACTATACCCACAGGTAACCATCCACCCATAAAGGAGAGGTATAGACCAGTACCACCGGCTCACTACCAATGCGCCAAAGACATGCTCAAAGAAATGAAAGGAGCAGGGGTAATAAGAGACAGTTGTAGCCCCTGGGCAGCCCCACTAGTGCTAGTTAGGAAAAAAGATGGGACCATGAGGATGTGTGTAGACTACAGACGGATCAACCGCATTACACACAAGGATGCATACCCATTACCTAGGATAGAAGAGTCATTGGCTGCATTAAAATCCGCTACTTACTTTTCCACCCTAGATCTGACTAGTGGGTATTGGCAAGTTCCTGTGGCAGAGGCTGATAAGGAGAAGACAGCATTCACTACGCCGATGGGCCTCTGTGAGTTCAATTGTATGCCGTTTGGACTCTGCAACGCACCTGGAACCTTCCAGCGACTGATGGAGTGCTGCCTAGGACATAAGAACTTTGAAACTGTCCTCCTGTACCTGGATGACGTCATAGTCTACTCCAAGACCTATGAACAGCATCTACAAGACCTGGCAGAAGTGTTTGAAGCCTTATCCGGATACGGCATGAAAATCAAGCCATCCAAGTGTCACCTTCTAAAGCCAAGGGTACAGTACCTGGGACATGTCGTGAGCTCAGAAGGGGTAGCACCAGATCCTGAAAAAGTTACCGTGATCAGAGATTGGTCAAGACCCACCAGCGTGAAAGAGGTGAGGCAATTCCTGGGACTGGTGGGCTACTATAGAAGATTTATAAAAGGGTTCACGAAGCTAGCAGCTCCCCTTCAAGACATCCTGGTAGGACAGTCAAAGAAGTCTGCAGCCCGAAATCCTCCTTTCCAGTGGAGTGATGAGAGAGAAGAGTCCTTTAAGAAGTTGAAGTGGGCACTGACAGGAGAAGAGATCCTGGCATATCCAGATTACCATCAACCCTTCATTTTGTACACGGATGCCAGCAACGTAGGACTGGGAGCAGTATTGTCTCAAAAGCAGGAAGGCAAGGAGAAAGTTATTGCCTTTGCAAGCAGGAAGCTCCGGCCTACAGAAAGAAACCCTGAGAATTACAGCTCCTTCAAGTTAGAACTACTGGCAGTAGTTTGGGCTGTAACAGAGCGTTTCAAACACTACTTGGCAGCTGCAGAATTTACCATCTTTACTGACAACAATCCGTTGACCCACCTGGACTCTGCAAAACTAGGTGCGCTGGAACAGCGATGGATAGCCCGACTGTCAAACTACAACTTTGTCATCAAGTACAGGGCAGGCCACAAGAATGGGAATGCAGATGCCTTATCCCGGATGCCACACTCGGGGGACGTGGAAGAGGAACCAGAGGGACTGGAAGAAATTGAGCTGCCGGCCTTTCACCGTCCTAAGGTGGGACAGTATCAACCGAGTGTCTACCAAAAACAACAGCAGGCAACTCTCAACCCATTAGCACACCACGGATGGGCTGACACACAAGACAGTGATCCAGCTGTGAAGCTAGTGAAAGAACTGCTTACACAACAAGGTGCATACCCTAATCAGAATGCCCCAGCTGAGACACAACATCTCTGGAAAGAGAGAGGTAAATTGTTCCTGTACCAAGGGAAGCTCTGTAGAAGGCACACCAATCCAAAAACACATGAGTTGGTCTGGCAGATCATCGTGCCTAAGAGAGACGTCAAGATGGTTCTGGAAGCTTACCACGACGGTGCTGGTCATTTTGGTTGGAAAAAGTTGGAAGTGCTCTTAAGAGAAAGATTCTACTGGGTTGGCATGAGGAAATCAATTGAAGATTGGTGTAGAAAATGCGGACCGTGCAACCTCAGAAGAAAGGATCAACAGAACCAGAGAGCTCCACTCCAGTCCATAGTAACCAAGCAACCACTCGAGCTGGTCGCATTAGACCACGTCAAGTTGTCACCAAGCCGGTCCGGCTATGTCTATGCCTTAACCATCGTGGACCATTACTCACGCTTCTTAGTGATGGTACCCGTGAAAGACCTTACAGCTAGAACAGCAGCTAAAGCATTCCAGACGTACTTTTGCAGACCCCATGGTTACCCAGAACAAGTCCTTGCAGATCAAGGTCCAGCTTTCGAATCACAGATCTTCCAAGAATTCTGCAACATGTATGGCTGTAAAAAGATTCGCACAACAGCATACCATCCCCAAACAAATGGCTTATGCGAGAAGATGAACCATATTGTGATTGACCTGTTGAAGACCTTACCAGAGTCAGAAAGAAATCAATGGCCAGAGAAGTTGCCAGACCTAGTGGACTTGTACAATCATGTCCCGGTGAGTTCTACAAACTGCACCCCCGCTTACCTCATGCGTGCAAGGCCCGGTAAACTGCCAATTGATTTAGATATGGGAATTCTGAAGCCAGATGCGGAAGTTCAGGAATCCAATTGGGATACCCTACGTCAGCAGCAGTATCGCCAAGTACAAGAGTGCGTAGAGAAAAGTCTCCAACAAGCTAGGGGAAGACAAGAGAGAAACTTCAACCAGCATGCTCTAGCAACCCCATTGCAACCTGGTGACCAAGTTCTCAAGAGGAAACGGCGCACAAACAAATTGGATAATCAGTGGGAAACCACCCCATATACAGTCTTACCATCCAGTATGGATAATCCCAAAGTGTGTCTCATCAGTAAGGATGAAGGAAGGACATCAGCTGTTGTGTCAAGAGATCAACTCAAACCGTGTCCTGAAACCCTGAAGACACCAGAAGTCACCTTACCCTTACAGGTACAACCTGTCAAGAAGGAAGAAGATATATTCCATACAGTCTTAGGAGATTTCCCAAAAACATGGCCAAATTACTATGGAGCAGTAGTAGTCCCAATGATCGCCTTCCCTCAAGTGGCGGAACCAACATCAGAATCCATACCACCAGAAGTCTCAAGACAAGAAGAACTGGAAGTTGAAACCGTAGAGGAAGAACAGATTCCTGGTCCCAGTGAGCTTGCCAGTCCTACAGTCAGTCCACCATCCTCACAAGTACCAGAAACACCAAATAGGTACACTTCCACCCACACCATTATACTAAGTACACCCAGTACACCAGCAGTACGCAGGTCACAGCGTAGTACTCAGGGTCAGATACCAGCAAGATATAAAGACTAATGTGGAATTGCATATAAAATGTACATATGTTATAATGTTTATATGGAAAACCGTAACAGTTTAGTGTACAGAAAAGGTGAGAGAAGAGTGGTGTAAGGTGGCAGCACGGAGAGTTACAACTTGATCACATGTTGGTGGCCCGAGGGCCGTGAGGTCTACTGCACTTACGACCAGAGTAGAGACACCTTTAAGAAGTGTTTGTTGATTGAAATGTTTATTTAATTGCAACGTTAAGACCAAAAGCCCAGTACCTACAGAGACTATACTGTATGAACACTTATATATTTTTGAACATTTTGGACTCTTTTTGAGCTTTAAGGTTTTTGTATTTTTTTCCTTTTGAGACTCTGTATATATACACTTGTTGTTCATAACTTGTTTGTTTCTTTCACAGTCCCGGAGTACTGTTCTTCACTAAGGGGGAATGTGGCACCCCAGGGTTGCCACAGTAACAACACAAAGGGTTAACTCCCCACACACAACACCAAGACCTCCTGGCCAGAAGGGGGAGACCAAGCTGCTTCCCTGTACATTCTGGTGGAGGGAGGAAATGGTCAGGAGTAGTTTCAGTTTGGTAGTTCAGTGCAGAGCACTGAGGAGACAGGATCTCTGCAGGTTGGAAGCTGGCTTTAGCTCACCTCAGGATCCACTGACCAATTCCAGGCCTAGCTGAGGGTCTGAGGAAAGGAGAAAGCGTACACAGAGGAACATTCCTGGGAGACAGAGCATTGCAGAGCTCATCCCCAGTGGAGCACACAGAACGGATGCTGGATCCGAGACTGCAGGTTACATACTGCACAGTTACCACCAGAGAAGTGAAGATTCCAGATCTTTCACCTGTACCACAGACACAAGCAACATAGGGGAGTTCAGGAACATACTAGTAAGGACTCGAGTTGCCTGTCAGGTCGGTACCTAGGAGCAGAGCAGAGCAGAGCCAGCTGCATAGTTCACTCAGCAGCGGGGCCACAGACACACAGTGCAGGCAAGGAAGCCAAAACGGCCCGGCTGGGTGGGAGAAACCCTGAACCCCTCACAGACTCCGTGGACAGTACTCTGCTGAATACCATCATCAGTAAAGGACAAAGAAACTGCAAAACCGTGAGTCTGCCTGTTTATTGTGCTCGTGTCCTGCACTCCCCCCATAGACTAACACACTGCCCCGGGGAAAAGGCTCTACCCGTGGGGAGCCGTCCCATCTCAAGCTGCCTTCCATCACCCCGGAGGTTCTGCAGCAGCGGTGGTCATCTCTGATCATATTCCACGGGTGGCATCACGAACATAACCCCCCTTTTTATTGTGGAACCAGGGAGCACAGACCGGGTCACGACACCGTGATCCCCTTTCCAGAAGCGACCCCTTGGCCCGGTTCTGGGTATCCCCTTAACCCCTGGCGACACACATGGAAATAAATGATGAGAGTACACTCACTTGAGTTGTATGACAAGTACAAGATTTGCTTTTGAATGCTGTATAGCTGCTGCAGGTACATGTGTGCACAACAGTACAGGTAAATGCAGAGAAGAAAGGGAACTTGTTGAATCTGCGCTGCTACTGAACACCTCTTGTAAGAAGATCCAGAACACATCAGTGGAGATAATACAGTATTTATTTCAATGTGTTTCAAAGGTATCAAAACTTCTGCAGGAAAAGAATCACAGTTACCACGGTCTTCAGCAACAGCGCAGATTCAACACGAGCGCAGATTCAACACGAGCGCAGATTCAACACGAGCGCAGATTCAACACGAGCGCAGATTCAACACGTTCTCTCTTTTCTCTGCAACTATGAATTGGAGCTGATCTGTACGGTCAGACACGGCCATTACACAGTACATAGCACGGCACATATATAAGATTCTCAGCACAGGAACATTTTTTAACACATCCAATTCTGGGGCTTATTATTATTAATCCAAGATCTGTTGATTAAATTGTACTTTGTGGGACATCCCCTTTAAAAGGTATTAGGAGGAAGAAAAAATATGTTCAGCACTATTATGTTTAGCGCAAAACCATTTAGGTCTGCATTCACACCTTGGGCTGAATAGCTTTTTTTGCCACATTTATGGTAAAATTCCTGCATTTAGCTACAATTTAGCACAATTTTGCTCTGTTTGTGGCAAAAAATGTGTTGTTATCGCAATGTGTAAATGCATTAATATATATGTGGTTATGTACCTTAACAGTTCAATCATATAAATGACCAATGAACAGTGCAGTTTTTGTGTAAAAAAGTTAGGATTATATGCAAAAACTTCTAACATTTATTTTAGAATTTTTCATTCTATAAGATAAAAAAATTGTTTAAAAGAACAGAGAGTCCTCAGTGGTTGATACCTTTTAATGGCTAACTGTTAGCCATTAAAAGGTATCAACCACTGAGGACTCTCTGTTCTTTTAAACAATTTTTTTATCTCTACTGGCTAACACGGTACAAAGATATATTTTACTTGTATCATTCTATAAGAATAAGTCTTAAGTTACACAGTAAATTTGGCAGCGACACCAGTCAATTAGTAAGCCGCAAAAAGAATAAATCTAAACTTTGTCAAAGCTATCACAAAACTTGCAATTCTGGGTCATGGGGGAGAATACTGATACAGTGACTTGAAAACATATTCCTACCCCGTGAACATTTCCACATTTTTTCAAACTAAATGTACTCGTCTTGTTAATCAGAAACTTAAATGTATTTTAATGGGATTTAACATATTATACCATATTATACCAGTTGCAAAATCAATATATTGGCCCCTCCTTTTGTTTGTGAAATAACTTGTTGATATGGAGATGGAAATGGGTCCTCTTACCTCTTGGGATTTGAACCCAGGAAATGATACGTGGTTTTCTCAATATTTTAAAAGATAGATCTGAAGATTATGACAGATTTGTATGCAGCCCTCCCTGAAGTCAATACTTTGTTGGACCACTCTTGCCTGCAATTACTACTGCAAGTCTTTTGAGATATGTCTCTACCAGCTTTGCACATCTAGAAGCTGAAATCTTTCCCTATTCTTTGCAAACTAGCTCTAGCTCAGTGAGGTTGGATGGAGAGCGTCTGTGAACAGGAATTTTCAAGTCCTGACAAAGTTTCTTCAAAGGATTTAGGTCTGCACTCTGTCTGGGCCATTCGAACACATGATTATGCTTTGCTCTAAACCATTCCATTGTAACTCTGTTACTATGTTTAGGTTCGATGTTCTGCTGGAAGTTGAACCTACTCCACAGTCTCAAGTCTTCTGCAGCTGTTAACAACTTTTCATCCAGCATGTATTGCCATGTATTTAGCTCCATCCATCTTTCCATCAACTCTAACCAGTTTTCCTATCCTTGCTGAAGAAAGGCATTTCCACCACTACATTTGACGGTGGTGATGGTGTTTTCAGGGTTATGTGAAGTACTAGTTTTCCACCACACATAGCATTTTGCAGTTAGCCCAAAAAGCTTTACTTTGGTCTAGTCTGACCAGAGCACCTTCATCCAAATGCTCGCTGTGTCCTTTACTTGGCTTTTTGCAATCTGCAAACGGGACTTCTTATGGCTTGCTTTCAAAAATGGTTTTCTTCTTGCCACGCTTTCATAAAGGCCTGATTTGTGGAGTATACGACTAATAGTTGTCCGGTGGACAGATTCTCCCAACTGAACTGTGGATCTCTGCCGTTCCTCCAGAGTGACAATGGGCCTCTTGGCTGTTTCTGTAATTAGTACTGTCCTTCCTTGGGATGTTAGTTTAGGTGGACAGCATGTTTGTTAGGTTTGCAAGTGTACCATTCGCCTTGCATTTTTGGATGATGGATTGAACAGGGCTCTGTGAGATGTACAGAGCTTGGGCTATTTTTTTTACAACTTAACCCTGCTTTAATCATCTCTACAACTTTATCCCTGACCTGTCTGGTGTGTTGCTTGGTTTTCATGATGCTGCTTAATCTCTAATGATATCAAACAGACCTCTGAAGCCTTCACAGAACAGCTGTAGTTATACTGAGAATAAATCACGAACAGGTGGACTAAATTCAATAATTAGCTTACTTCTTGGGGTAATTGGTCACTCAGGATTTTATTTGGGGGGGGGGGGGCTGAATACAAATGCAATTCACAATTTTTAGATTTATACTTTTAAAATATTTAGAAAACCGTGTATAATTTCTTTTACATTTCATAAATGCTTGGTACTTATTGCTGGTATTTTCACATAAAATCCCAATAAAATATATTTAAGTTTGTGGGCGTAATGTGAAAAATGTGGAAAGTTCACAGGGTATGGATACTTTTTCAAGGCACTGTATGTATATGGGCATCTTTTAGAATGACTGGTTCAATAAAGCAATAATCATTTACTTTCTAAAAAAAAAATCCATAAAAATGCTAACTGCTATAGGTCAGGGCAACTACATGTTACTTATATTGCTTACTAGGATAGTCTTACCAAAAGAACAGCAGATGGGACGTAAAATATCTGGGTGGGAATGTTTAATTCATACAATCTTTTGTTGAATTCTGTGACGTAGTACTGAGCAGTCATCTGACGCTCAACATCACAGAAATGGTAAAGCAGTTTCTTGGTTTTTTTGTATGCTTTTCCAATGTATCTAAAGAAAAAAAAGACCAAACCAAGTAAAATCTCCATGTTAATATAGGATGTACCACCTGACTTTAACCATATTATAAAATGTACAGCCATGTTAATCATGGTTAATATGTATGAGTGCCTAGGCGCTAGTATCTCACTATCCCAATCAGCTGCAAAAAGATGTGTGCAAAAGCCCCCTAATTGCAGAAACAATCAATCTGCGATCAATTAGAATAAATGTAACGTAGAGGGTAAATTCACAGTAAAAGCTATATAATACAATATTTGGTATACATAAAACATTAAAACAGACCCAGTAGAGCCCAGTTTGCTGTCTCCACATGCACTGAGACAATACAGACCGCCTGTCAGCCTAAGAACAGTCACACAGAAGAGTGTAATGGCCCCGTCACACTAAGCAACATCGCTAGCAACATCGCTGCTAACGAACAACTTTTGTGACGTTGCTAGCGATGTTGCTGTGTGTGACATCCAGCAACAACCTGGCCCCTGCTGTGAGGTCGTTGGTTGTTGCTGAATGTCCTGGGCCATTTTTTAGTTGTTGCTGTCCCGCTGTGAAGCACAGATCGCTGTGTGTGACAGCGAGAGAGCAACAACTAAATGTGCAGGAGCAGGAGCCGGCTTCTGTGGAGGCTGGTAACCAATGTAAACATCGGGTAACCAAGAAGCCCTGTCCTTGGTTACCCGATATTTACCTTTGATACCAGCCTCCGCCGCTCTCACTGCCTGTGCTGCCGGCTCCTGCTGTGTGCACATGTAGCTGCAGGACACATCGGGTTAATTAACCCGATGTGTGCTGTAACTAGGAGAGCAAGGAGCCAGCGCTAAGCATTGTGCGCTGCTCCCTGCTCTGTGCACATGTAGCTGCAGCACACATCGGGAAATTAACCCCAAGTGTGCTGTAACTAGGAGAGCAAGGAGCCAGCGCTCAGTGTGCGCTGCTCCCTGCTCTCTGCACGTGTAGCTCCGTGCGGTGGTAACCAAGGTAAATATCGGGTTGGTTACCCGATATTTACCTTAGTTACCAAGCGCAGCAGCTTCCACGCGGCGCTGGGGGCTTGTCACTGGTTGCTGGTGAGCTCACCAGCAACTTGTGTAGCCACGCTCCAGCGATCCCTGCCAGGTCAGGTTGCTGGTGGGATCGCTGGAGCGTCGCAGTGTGACATCTCACCAGCAACCTCCTAGCAACTTACCAGCGATCCCTATCGTTGTTGGGATCGCTGGTAAGTTGCTTAGTGTGACTGGACCTTAAGAGAGCAAACGCCATGGGCCAGAGCGAGGCCCTGAATATCTGTGTATCAGGAGAGTGCTTGAACTATGGACACCGCATCAACCACGGACATAACTCGGACACCTACTGAAACACGGAGGGATTGTTTGGACCTTAATATTTGACTATCAAGTATCCTTCACTACAGACTTGGTTACATATTATGACATTCATCCTACCACTTTTCAATTGCGGATTACCTTATCAAGCAGCCATATGAGTATTTTAAGTGCGTTATAATTGTATGAATATTACTCTCATTAGAGTCTGTATACTCAAGCATTGTAATACATAGCTTTTACTGTGAATTTACCTCACATTTACTCTAATTGAGCGCAAATTAATTGTTGTTTTTACATGTTAACCATTGCTATAGTTAGATTGCCCTGGTAGTGAATCCATATAGATGCTAGGTCACTAGAGCAGCTGGTAACAAGGGCAGCAAATTAGCTATGTTAATTAACATACCAGGGTAAGAGACATACCTCCCCAGAGTCTCATCCTGGTGTAGAAAGTGGATCCAGAAAGCTTTTCTTTGCTTTCCTTGCTTTTTGACATCGACATCATCTCCAATATGTACAACTGTTTCCTGGGCTGTCCAAAGTCCAGATTTTTTTGAAAACTTAAGTAGAAGTGCATCTATATGTAATACATAAGGGTGGCACCACTGTCACATAAGGAGTAGCGTATGACAAATATTTATTTTATTATGTAGCACCATTAACACTAGAACTACTGAGGTAGTCATTTTGACTACTTTGCACCATGTATTTCTATATAGGTGTCACGAGTCCAGTAGTTCTAGTGTTAATTCTACAGCACTTTACAGATATGATCATCACTTTCCTCATTAAAGCTCAAAATTAGTGATACGAAAACTCGAACTGTAAAGTTAAGGGTTCGTATCGTACACTTAGTTTTCGTGCACGAACCCCAAATACAAACTTCTCAGGGAAGTCTGTATTACTGTTCGGGTTCGATCACTCGAATAAAAATAATAAAAAAAAAAAAAGTTAAAAGAAAGCAAAGTAGAGATTAAAGCAGGATAATCATACTTACCGAGTCTCCCGCACAGCTGTCATTCTGCTTCCAGGTCCACTCATTAGCTTCCATGCAGATTCACGGCTTCCCCCACCCACCCTCTGTGACAGCGTCTGTCAGACTGACGGTGTCTATGATTGGTTGTGGAGTGTAAAAATAAAAGAATGGGAAAAAAATGATGTAGGGTCCCCTGTATTGATACCCAGATAAAGTCGATGGTTACAGGCTGCAGACCCCAGCTGTGCACGTTATCTTGGCTGTCTATCAAAATATGAGGGACCCCTTGTCGCTTTTTTTAAATTATTCAAATAAATTTTAAAAAACAGCTTGTGGTCTCCCCAATTTTTATACCCAGCCAAGATAAAATGGACAGCTGGGAGCTTTTATTCTCAGGCTGGGGAGGCCCATGGTTATTGGGCACCCCCAGCATAAAAATTGCAGCCTCAAGCCGTCCCAGAATTATCACATCTATTACCCTGATTACCTTGGTGCGGTGGCAAACAGGGTAACATAAGGAGTTAATAATAGGTGTTTTTGTCAAAAAATCATAGCTGTCATCAACCTCTTGTGGTCTGTATTTTCATTATCTTTTGTCTTTGTCCTGTACCATTGGCAGAGATCCATGCAGCACTCCCAAAAGGGAATAAGAGACACCTACACAGGCCGAGTGTTGCTAGGAACACTTGTTTCCTGATAATTGTCAATCACCCAATGAATATTTGCTTATCAGATAAAGTGATTTTTAAGCTTGCTTAAAAATATTTGTTCTTAGAAGCACGACTAGTATAAACAGGACATGTGCAGCTAAGAATAATGGTATTGTATGCGAAAAGAATAATTGTGTTAATGATTGTGTTGTATGGATGGAAGTGTGGTTGGCCTGTCTAACTCAGCTATTAAAAGACCACTGATCAGCTTCTATGTAGCTGATCTGTAGATATTTAAGAGAGCTCAGGTTGGCCAGTGTACATGCATCTTTAGGGTATGTGCCCACGGTCAGGACTCACTGCGTTTCTCTGCTGACAAATATTTTGTTCCTGAGCCTTGTGGGTCGTTGTATTTTTAAGGAACTGCCAATAAAGAAGGAGATTTTACTATGGCACCTGTGTCTACCAAAGTCACTGCTGGATGTCCTCTACTCCTTCTGATATTACTGGATATACTCCTATCCATATCCGTGCAGGACTATGGTTATTGGGTGAGCTGAGACCCAGGTGGCTCAAATGCTGGAGCTGGATTCTATATCTATATATATATATATATATATATATATATATATATATATATATATATATATATATATATATATATATATATATATATATATATATATATATATATATATATATATATATATATATATATATATGTCGCGGGCGGAGGAGGGGACGCTGCGCTCTCCCACTGCTCGGGTCCGGCTGCTGCTGCTCGGTGCTGCTGCTCGGCTGTGGTGAGGTTGGTGACACCACCGCTGCTCTGGACGGGGATCCCGGGAGCGATGGCAGGGAGAAGCCTGGATGTTAGTTCTCCCCTCCGTGAGTAGGGGGTTGGTTGTCCCGGGGCCCGGTGATGGGATAGGGATGGATGGCAGGCGGGTTACGGGGCCTGGTGAGGTGCAGGGTCGCGGGGGCAGCGCTGTGCCGCACGGTACGGTGGTACTCACTCAGCCAATGATAAACACAGAGTCTCCGATAAAACAAACAGCTGGATGGACGGGTCCCACAGACGGCTGCGGTGTTTCTCCTCCCGGCAGGTTGATGGTGACTGCCTTTCCCTGCACCTTTGTAGTGTAGACGGTTCCAATGGGTTTCCACCGGTAACCCGCTCCCCAGCTTGGATATTAGCTGAGGGAGCCCCTTTTGCCCGCAGGCTCTGGCCCTGGGAACTTTAGCCTTGGCGGTGACTGTGTTTCCCTCTAACGGTTGGACTGTTGCCTTCTGTCGGGACTTGGCTGCTGGGAAACCCAGGAGGTTCCCTTTGCTAACGGATTTGACAAATTGCACGGCGACTCCTAGCCTTGTCGGGGTCCGTAAGCCCCTGCCGGATGGTGCTGGCTTCTCTTTGCGTACCGGTCCGGTGCCGCCGGGCCACCGCCCATCAACGGTCCTTGCGGCTAGCTCCAATAGGCCTCTCCTGCAGACGGTCACCACCGCCTGCCAACCTTGCTGTTCCGTCCGGGCCACACACCCGGACCAACTTCAGACTCCTCAACTGCCACTTCACTTCCACCACTCTTCTCCACTGAAAATTATCTTCTCTCTTTTCCCGCCTCCAGGACTGTGCACTCCTCGGTGGGCGGGACCAACCGCCTGGCTCCCCCCCCCCGGTGTGAGCATCAGCCCCTGGAGGGAGGCAACAAGGGTTTTTGTCTGACTTTGGTGTGCCTGACCGGGAGTGTGGGGTGTGTTGGTGTAGTGCTTGTGACGTCCTGGCTTGCCCAGGGCACCACATTCCCCCTTAGTAAAATGCAGACCGTCCGCAGGCTGCTCGTCAATCACCGGTTTTATTTTCACAACTGAAAAGATAAACGGTAAAACATATAAAAACATTTTTTTTCAATCTTCCCACATCGGGAGGCACATTCTTAAAGTTGCTAACGGTAACGGCTTCCGCTCTCTCCCACCCAAGCAACCTGGCCCTGATGCTGCCTGTCATGATGTATGTAGTTTTCTCCATCCCATATTTTTGTATAAGATGCCATGTGATGTATTTTACCTTCTCACTGTATTTGCTGTAATACTATGTCTTGGGATGTAAGTGACCATACCTTCCCCCCCAGCCTGTATCATATTGCAATCAGGCTTCAGCAGTAGCTATTGTCATTGATTTGGTGGGGGTTGCATATATATATTGTTCTTCTCAGCATGGGACTTCTCCAATCTACAACTTGGTAAACAGAACAGAGCCAGCAGTCTAAAGTCCATTCATGCATCAAATGGCCAGGGGGAGGTGTGCCCACCTAAGGGGCTGATCCCAGGAGAGAAGAACATGTTAGAGCAGTTAGTTGGAGCTCGGCTGGAGAAGGACTAGGATCTATAGCTGAGGCTGGATCCTGGGGTCTGTGTGTGTGGACTGTTACAGACTGGAGATCCGCGGCCACGTGGGATTGTGTTTTGTTGTTCACCTGTTGGACTCAAGGAACTCATATAAGGACCATTGTCCTAATTCCCCTGGCATCGGAATACCAGGCGGTGCCCCTGGATCTTTTGTTTTTCTGTTGTGGACTCCTTGCAGATTTGAAGGATTTATATTTATGTTTGCTGCTTTATCTTTGTGGTTCCAATAAAGCCCTTTGGATTGTTCCTTGGCCTGGCGTCCCTCACTGCTCTGTTGCATACCCCGCCACAAACTGGTGGCAGCGGCGGGATCAGAGCAGAAGAAATGGAGGACAATGGCCAATCAACGTCTGAAACCAGAACCTCAGGATACAGGAACTGGACTGTGGTGAGCCTACAAACAAAGGCCCGTGAATTAGGTGTCGGCTACAAAGGACTCTCTAAGGAGCAACTAATTGAGGCATTGGAAAACGCTTGCCTGCAAGATGGCACCAAGGAACAATTTCCACAGCAAGGGGAGCAAAGACGGGAGCCGGAGGTAAATACCCAAAAAAGTCAATGGGTGGTATGAGGAGGAGATGGCCTTGCTGGGAGAGGAGACCACCATAGAATATAAGATGGAGGTCATGCGTGGTGCTAAAGAGAAGGAGCGCAGGATGGAGGAGATGGCATTGCTGGATAAGCAGCTCGCTGTGGAAGCCGCGAGAGGTTCCAGACAGACTGTAACCCCAGCACCCATCATGAGGGAACTTCCCAGGGTGTCCCACAAAGACTTCAAGCAGTTTAATGAGGCTGCTGGTGACATTGAGGGCTTCTTCCAGGACTTTGAGCATCAGTGTCGTTTAATGGAAGTCCCAGAAAGGGAGCGCGTCCGGCATCTGGTTGGGCTCTTAGAGGGTGGAGCTGCTGCAGCCTATAGAGCTATGGACCCTCGGTGGAACTGTGAGTATGCGGATATTAAACAGACTATTCTAGAACATTATGCCGTGACCCCAGATACTTATAGGACTAAGTTCCGTACATTAGCCTGTGATGGAGAAGTGTCTTTCAAGATGTTTGCCCACAGACTGAAACAAGTATGCCATCGCTGGCTGGAGGGAGAGGGGGCCTTAACTTGGGAGACGTTCATCCAGGTCATCCTAAAAGAACAGTTTTATGCCAAGTGCCCTACTGAGATTCGGGAATGGGTGCGTGAGAGGAGACCAGAGACAATGGAAGAAGCTGCTGCTCTAGCTGATGAGGTGCTCACTATCAAGCCTCAATGGAAGAAGCTGCTAGCAGAGGGAGCAAAAATGACCAGCTCCCCAACACCAGAGGTTCCTTGTCCTTCAGTGTCCAATGTTCCTCGACCTAGATCACCACCTCATGTGGATACCCGTGTGAATGTGCCTCCAGCTGTTTCTACCACATTTTTTGGAATACGACGAGGAGAGAAAGTAGAAGAGCGGAGATGTTATAGCTGTGGGCATCCTGGACATCTGCGGGCCACATGCCCATCTATCCAGTGGAGTCATCCTCCAAATCGACAACCACCTCCAGCACCTGCACCTCCCTGTCAGTCACCAAGGTCTCCTACCTACTTCTCCAGAAGGCAAACTGGACGGAGTGAGACGCAGCGCAGATGTTATCAATGTGGGCAGCCTGGTCATCTGCAAGCTCACTGTCCAGGTGTTCAGAGGCAGAACAGCTGCAGACCACCTTTGCCTGTCCATTATCTACAGACATCTTCAGCAGGAGAAGAGCTGGATTCAGGCCCTGATGATTTGCCAAGTGACCCTGATATCTTGACTTCCCTACCAGGAGTCTATGGAGTGCGAGCCACAGCCACGCGTTCTTATGATCTTCAGCATAAACATCTACAGGAGGTCGTGCTGGATGGCCAAAAAGTTGTTAGCTTTCGTGACACTGGGGCTTTTCTCACCATCGCAGATCCCCGAGTAATTCAACCAGAAGCAATTCAAAAGGGACCAGGAATTGCCATTGAATTGGCTGGAGGTACTCAAAGATACATTCCAAGAGCGAGTGTGACCCTGGATTATGGCTTTTGGGGCAAAACAATGCATAATCGGTGTGATGAGCGGCCTTCCTGCAGACATTCTCCTAGGCAATGATGTGGGAGTTATACAATGCCGATTTGTGGGTGCAGAAAGCCGAGTTTAAGTGAAGGAGGATATAAACTGGACCCGAACATTCAACCCCACATCTTCACCATACACTAAAGAAGATGGAGCCAACACCCAAAATGCAGTTGGACTGTCCAGGCAAGAGGAGCCTTGAGTCCTGTCAGCCATGCCTGCGTGTACTTAACCAGCGACCTGTAGAGGTCCCTAGTACGTACACAAGTTGGGAGGGGAAGGAATTGTCATGATGTATGTAGTTTTCTCCATCCCATATTTTTGTATAAGATGCCATGTGATGTATTTTACCTTCTCACTGTATTTTCTGTAATACTATGTCTTGGGATGTAAGTGACCATACCTTCCCCCCAGCCTGTATCATATTGCAATCAGGCTTCAGCAGTAGCTATTGTCATTGATTTGGTGGAGGTTGCATATATATATTGTTCTTCTCAGCATGGGACTTCTCCAATCTACAACTTGGTAAACAGAACAGAGCCAGCAGTCTAAAGTCCATTCATGCATCAAATGGCCAGGGGGAGGTGTGCCAACCTAAGGGGCTGATCCCAGGAGAGAAGAACATGTTAGAGCAGTTAGTTGGAGCTCGGCTGGAGAAGGACTAGGATCTATAGCTGAGGCTTGATCCTGGGGTCTGTGTGTGTGGACTGTTACAGACTGGAGATCCGCGGCCACGTGGGATTGTGTTTTGTTGTTCACCTGTTGGACTCAAGGAACTCATATAAGGACCATTGCCCTAATTCCCCTGGCATCGGAATACCAGGCGGTGCCCCTGGATCTTTTGTTTTTCTGTTATGGACTCCTTGCAGATTTGAAGGATTTATATTTATGTTTGCTGCTTTATCTTTGTGGTTCCAATAAAGCCCTTTGGATTGTTCCTTGGCCTGGCGTCCCTCACTGCTCTGTTGCATACCCCGCCACACTGCCCCTAAGCAAATGGGCAGCACCCCTTGACCCCAGTCCAGCACAAGTTACCCGAGCAGGTTCTGTCCTTTTCAGGGGACCCACGTTCATGGGGAACCCCTGAAACCCCCGGAGGATCGCCACCGGTTGCGGTAGTGGCGGGCCTGGGCCATCACTTCCCTCCAGGCCCATCCTCCAAATCAGCCTCTCCGGAGGCGGTAACGGTTTAGCCAACATTTTTATTTACATGCCACTTAGTTTGTGGTTGCCCTGCCAGTTCTCAGGCTTGTCCGTAGCAGTTTCTACGCATTGATTGCAAACAGTCCCCACGGGGACAACAGTGCTTCGTAGCCAACGGGCTACCACAAACAAAACTGTATGGTCCCAACGGAGACTTGCCGTAGGGTCCCAACGGGGACTGTCAGCTGGGTCCCAGGGGCCATCCACAACACCTGGCTCCGGTACGGCTTCCTCCTGCAGCTTTCCCACAGTCCACCATCGAATAGCACGAGCCCCCAACGCCACCCTCACACAGGGGTGACACTGTCCCACAGGACTCCATTTTCAGCTGCCGATGATGCGGGTACGACTGCTCCTCCAACTGGACTCCTTAGCCTTGAGAGCCGTCTGGAATGTCAGCAGAGTCCCAATGGGGACCGACAGCAAGGTAACCGGGAACCACTACCATGCTCTAACTTTTCTTTCTTAATCAGCAATCCCGCGGCGCAGCTGCCTTTGCTGCCGCTCCCGGTGCGGAGCACTTTCTGCCTGCTCCGGTTCAGGCGGTGTGGGGGACGGGCCCAGCCGGAGTCCCCCTGTGCCGGCTACGACCGGTACCTTCGGTAATGAGGGACCCCGCTGTGACATGGCCTGCTCTACCTCCTGGCAGCTGCATCCCCGCCGTGCCTCCGCTGCATCTTTGCTGACGGGCTCAGCCTTCGGCTTCTTCCATGGAAGCGGATCAGGGCGGTCACGAGCTTCTGCTGCAGGTCGGTCCGCCGGGGCGGATTGGCAGGGTACTGCTACCGGTGGTGGTGGTAGCGGGCCTAGTGGCGGGGCAGCAGCAGCCAACACGGGTAGCGGGGGAGGTAGCAGGGCGAGCGGGTATGGACCGGGTCCCTCGGCCGCGATGACCGACCCACCAGGGGTAGAGGGGCGTGGGTCACTTACCCTCCCTTCAAAGACTCCCTCCACCTCGCGTCTCCGTATGGCCGCCACCACTTCTGCCATGTCGGCCTCCCACTCCTCCAGGAGGAGCTGCATGCGGACCTGCAGACGGCTGCTTAGCTGGATGGTCCGGACTTCCACCCACGCTGCGGTGACAGGCGCGGGGACCACGGTGTTGTCGGTCGGACTCAGCATCTTTAGCAGCGGCCTCTTCCAGGAACCAGTAAATGGCCGCAGGGTCCTGGCGTCCCTGCTTCCACAGCCGCGGCTACATGCGGCCAGACGCCATCAGTCCCCCTTAGTTTCCCTCCGGTACCTCCTCTACGGGGGCGGGGTTTCAGCTTTCGCGCCCAAGATGGCGGCTTCACAAATTTTTCGGCCGGACACCTCCGGCGGTCACAAAGCGCACCTCTACCTGACGGCAGAGCGGTAAGATCTTGTTCGTGACGCCAAGTTGTCGCGGGCGGAGGAGGGGACGCTGCGCTCTCCCACTGCTCGGGTCCGGCTGCTGCTGCTCAGTGGTGGCTCGAGTGGTGGGCCGGATCCCGGGGACTCGAACGGCGCTCCTCGCCCGTGAGTGAAAAGGGGGGTTTGATTGTGGGGATTTGATATTGTCCATGACACCACCCACGGTTGTGGTGAGGTTGGTGACACCACCGCTGCTCTGGACGGGGATCCCGGGAGCGATGGCAGGGAGAAGCCTGGATGTTAGTTCTCCTCTCCGTGGGTAGGGGGTTGGTTGTCCCGGGGCCCGGTGATGGGGTAGGGATGGATGGCAGGCGGGTTACGGGGCCTGGTGAGGTGCAGGGTCGCGGGGGCAGCGCTGTGCCGCACGGCACGGTGGTACTCACTCAGCCAATGATAAACACAGAGTCTCCGGTAAAACAAACGGCTGGATGGACGGGTCCCACAGATGGCTGCAGTGTTTCTCCTCCCGGCAGGTTGATGGTGACTGCCTTTCCCTGCACCTTTGTAGTGTAGACGGTTCCAATGGGTTCCCACCGGTAACCCGCTCCCCAGCTTGGATATGTGCTGAGGGAGCCCCTTTTGCCCACAGGCTCTGGCCCTGGGAACTTTAGCCTTGGCGGTGACTGTTTCCCTCTAACGTTTGGACTGTTGCCTTCTGTCGGGACTTGGCTGCTGGGAAACCCAGGAGGTTCCCTTCGCTAACGGATTTGACAAATTGCACGGCGACTCCTAGCCTTGTCGGGGTCCGTAAGCCCCTGCCGGATGGTGCTGGCTTCTCTTTGCGTACCGGTCCGGTACCGCCGGGCCACCACCCATCCACGGTCCTTACGGCTAGCTCCAATAGGCCTCTCCTGCAGACGGTCACCACCGTCTACCAACCTTGCTGTTCCGTCCGGGCCACACACCCGGACCAACTTCAGACTCCTCAACTGCCACTTCACTTCCACCACTCTTCTCCACTGCAAACTATCTCCTCTCTCTTCCCGCCTCCAGGACTGTGCACTCGGTGGGCGGGACCAACCGCCTGGCCCTCCCCCTGGTGTGAGCATCAGCCCCTGAAGGGAGGCAACAAGGGTTTTTGTCTGACTTTGGTGTGCCTGAGCGGGAGTGTGGGGTGTGTTGGTGTAGTGCTTGTGACGTCCTGGCTTGCCCAGGGCGCCACATAGATAGATATCTATAGATAGATATCTATAGATAGATACTGTTAGGTCCAGAAATATTTGGACAGTGACACAAGTTTTGTTATTTTAGCTGTTTACAAAAACATGTTCAGAAATACAATTATATATATAATATGGGCTGAAAGTGCACACTCCCAGCTGCAATATGAGAGTTTTCACATCCAAATCGGAGAAAGGGTTTAGGAATCATAGCTCTGTAATGCATAGCCTCCTCTTTTTAAAGGGACCAAAAGTAATTGGACAAGGGACTCTAAGGGCTTCAATTAACTCTGAAGGCGTCTCCCTCGTTAACCTGTAATCAATGAAGTAGTTAAAAGGTCTGGGGTTGATTACAGGAGTGTGGTTTTGCATTTGGAAGCTGTTGCTGTGACCAGACAACATGCGGTCTAAGGAACTCTCAATTGAGGTGAAGCAGAACATCCTGAGGCTGAAAAAAAAGAAAAAATCCATCAGAGAGATAGCAGACATGCTTGGAGTAGCAAAATCAACAGTCGGGTACATTCTAAGAAAAAAGGAATTGACTGGTGAGCTTGGGAACTCAAAAAGGCCTGCGCGTCCACGGATGACAACAGTGGTGGATGATCGCCGCATACTTTCTTTGGTGAAGAAGAACCCGTTCACAACATCAACTGAAGTCCAGAACACTCTCAGTGAAGTAGGTGTATCTGTCTCTAAGTCAACAGTAAAGAGAAGACTCCATGAAAGTAAATACAAAGGGTTCACATCTAGATGCAAACCATTCATCAATTCCAAAAATAGACAGGCCAGAGTTAAATTTGCTGAAAAACACCTCATGAAGCCAGCTCAGTTCTGGAAAAGTATTCTATGGACAGATGAGACAAAGATCAACCTGTACCAGAATGATGGGAAGAAAAAAGTTTGAAGAAGAAAGGGAACGGCACATGATCCAAGGCACACCACATCCTCTGTAAAACATGGTGGAGGCAACGTGATGGCATGGGCATGCATGGCTTTCAATGGCACTGGGTCACTTGTGTTTATTGATGACATAACAGCAGACAAGAGTAGCCGGATGAATTTTGAAGTGTACCGGGATATACTTTCAGCCCAGATTCAGCCAAATGCCGCAAAGTTGATCGGACGGCGCTTCATAGTACAGATGGACAATGACCCCAAGCATACAGCCAAAGCTACCCAGGAGTTCATGAGTGCAAAAAAGTGGAACATTCTGCAATGGCCAAGTCAATCACCAGATCTTAACCCAATTGAGCATGCATTTCACTTGCTCAAATCCAGACTTAAGACGGAAAGACCCACAAACAAGCAAGACCTGAAGGCTGCGGCTGTAAAGGCCTGGCAAAGCATTAAGAAGGAGGAAACCCAGCGTTTGGTGATGTCCATGGGTTCCAGACTTAAGGCAGTGATTGCCTCCAAAGGATTCGCAACAAAATATTGAAAATAAAAATATTTTGTTTGGGTTTGGTTTATTTGTCCAATTACTTTTGACCTCCTAAAATGTGGAGTGTTTGTAAAGAAATGTGTACAATTCCTAAAATTTCTATCAGATATTTTTGTTCAAACCTTCAAATTAAACGTTACAATCTGCACTTGAATTCTGTTGTAGAGGTTTCATTTCAAATCCAATGTGGTGGCATGCAGAGCCCAACTCGCGAAAATTGTGTCACTGTCCAAATATTTCTGGACCTAACTGTATCTATAGATAGATATCTATAGATATACAGTGCCTACAAGTAGTATTCAACCCCCTGCAGATTTAGCAGGTTTGATAAGATGCAAATAAGTTAGATTCAAACTTCAAACAAGAGCAGGATTTATTAACAGATGCATAAATCTTACAAACCAACAAGTTATGTTGCTCAGTTAAATTTTAATAAATTTTCAACATAAAAGTGTGGGTCAATTATTATTCAACCCCTAGGTTTAATATTTTGTGGAATAACCCTTGTTTGCAATTACAGCTAATAATCATCTTTTATAAGACCTGATCAGGCCGGCACAGGTCTCTGGAGTTATCTTGGCCCACTCCTCCATGCAGATCTTCTCCAAGTTATCTATGTTCTTTGGGTGTCTCATGTGGACTTTAATCTTGAGCTCCTTCCACAAGTTTTCAATTGGGTTAAGGTCAGGAGACTGACTAGGCCACTGCAACACCTTGATTTTTTCCCTCTTGAACCAGGCCTTGGTTTTCTTGGCTGTGTGCTTTGGGTCGTTGTCTTGTTGGAAGATGAAATGACGACCCATCTTAAGATCCTTGATGGAGGAGCGGAGGTTCTTGGCCAAAATCTCCAGGTAGGCCGTGCTATCCATCTTCCCATGGATGCGGACCAGATGGCCAGGCCCCTTGGCTGAGAAACAGCCCCACAGCATGATGCTGCCACCACCATGCTTGACTGTAGGGATGGTATTCTTGGGGTCGTATGCAGTGCCATCCAGTCTCCAAACGTCACGTGTGTAGTTGGCACCAAAGATCTCGATCTTGGTCTCATCAGACCAGAGAACCTTGAACCAGTCTGTCTCAGAGTCCTCCAAGTGATCATGAGCAAACTGTAGACGAGCCTTGACATGACGCTTTGAAAGTAAAGGTACCTTACGGGCTCGTCTGGAACGGAGACCATTGCGGTGGAGTACGTTACTTATGGTATTGACTGAAACCAATGTCCCCACTGCCATGAGATCTTCCCGGAGCTCCTTCCTTGTTGTCCTTGGGTTAGCCTTGACTCTTCGGACAAGCCTGGCCTCGGCACGGATGGAAACTTTCAAAGGCTGTCCAGGCCGTGGAAGGCTAACAGTAGTTCCATAAGCCTTCCACTTCCGGATGATGCTCCCAACAGTGGAGACAGGTAGGCCCAACTCCTTGGAAAGGGTTTTGTACCCCTTGCGAGCCTTGTGACCCTCCACGATCTTGTCTCTGATGGCCTTGGAATGCTCCTTTGTCTTTCCCATGTTGACCAAGAATGAGTGCTGTTCACAAGTTTGGGGAGGGTCTTAATTAGTCAGAAAAGGCTGGAAAAAGAGATAATTAATCCAAACATGTGAAGCTCATTGTTCTTTGTGCCTGAAATACTTCTTAATACTTTAGGGGAACCAAACAGAATTCTTGTGGTTTGAGGGGTTGAATAATAAATGACCCTCTGAATAAACTTTTCACAATTTAAAAAAAAAAATAAAAAAAGAAATAACATTCTTTTTTGCTGCAGTGCATTTCACACTTCCAGGCTGATCTACAGTCCAAATGTCACAATGCCAAGCTAATTCCGAATGTGTAAACCTGCTAAATCTGCAGGGGGTTGAAAACTACTTGTAGGCACTGATATATATATATATATATATATATATATATATATATATATATATATATATATATATATATATATATATATCTAGGTGCATCTCAAAATCTCAAATTAGAATATCATCAAAGAGTTAATTTATTTCAGTAATTCAATACAAAAAGGAGAACACATTATATTGAGTCATTACAAACAGAGTGATCTGTTTCACGTGTTTACTTCTTTTAATATTGATGATGATGATGATTATTAAATAAGACCAACTGAAAAAAATATTTTGGTGCCTACTGAAAAGCAAGTACAGTAAATGCACTCAATATTTGATCGGGGCTCCTATTGCATGAATTATTGCATCAATGTGGTGTGGTATGGAGGCGATCAGCCTGTGGCACTGCTGAGGTGTTATTGAAGACCAGGTTGCTTTGATAGCAGCCTTCAGCTCATCTGCATTGTTGGGTCTGGTGTCTTTCATCTTCCTCTTGACAATACCCCATAGATTCTCTATGTGATTTAGGTCAGGCGAGTTGGTTGGCCAATCAAGCACGGCGATACTGTGATTATTAAACTAGGTTTTGGTATTTTTGGCAGTGTGGACAGGTGCCAAATCCTGCTGGAAAATGAAATTTCCATCTCTCTAAAGCTTGTCAGCAGAGGGAAGCATGAAGTGCTCTAAAATTTCCTGGTAGACGAATGTGTTGACTTTGGTCTTGATTAAACACAGTGAACCTACACCAGCAGATGACATGGCTCCCGAAGCCATCACTGATTGTGGAAACTTCACACTGCACCTCAAGCAGCTTGGAATGTGGCCTCTCCACTCTTCCTCCAGACTCTGGGACCTTTATTTCCAAATGAAATGCTAAATTTTCTTATATCTGAAAACAACACCTTGGACCACTGAGCACACAAGACACAAGGAATGCAACAGTTGTAGCCCATTTCCTGGATACATCTGTGTGTGGTGGTTCTTGAAGCACTGACTCCAGCAGCAGTCCACTCCTTGTGAATTTCCCTCAAATTTTTGAATGGCCTTTTCTTAACAATCCTATCAAGCCTGTGGTTATCCCGGTTGCTTGTGCACCTCTCTTTACCACACTTTTACCTTCCACTCAATTTCCATTAATATGCTTGGATACAGCACTCTGATAACAACCAGCTTATTTAGCAATGATCTTTTGTGGATTACCCTCCCTATGGGGTGTCAATGACTGCCTTCTGGACATCTGTGAAGTCAGCAGTCTTCCCCATGATTGTGTAGCCTACTAACCAGACTAAGGGACCATTTTAAACGCTTAGGAAGCAGTCACAGGTGTTTTGTGGTAATTATGCTAATTTTCTGAGATATTGACTTTTTGGTTTTCATTCATAATCATCAAGATTAACAGAAATAAACACTTTAAATAGATCACTCTGTGTGTAATGTGTGTAATGACTCTATATAATATATGCGTTTCCCTTTTTGTATTGAATTACTGAAATAAATGAACTTTTTGATGATATTCTAATTTATTGAGCTGCACCTGTATATCTCTTTTGTTCTTATGTGCATGGAAATCAAGTGCTCAGATATCAATAGGTACCCATCACAAGTGGTGTACACTGTGTGCAGAATTATTAGGCCAGTTGTATTTTAGAGGATTTTTTTTATTATTGATCAACAACTATGTTCTCAATCAACCCAAAAGACTCATAAATATCAAAGCTTAATATTTTTGGAAGTTGGAGTGTTTTTTTTTTTAGATTTGGCTATCTTAGGAGGATATCTGTTTTTGCAGGTAACTATTACTGTGCAGAATTATTAGGCAATTTAATAAAAAAATATATATATTCCCATCTCACTTGTTTATTTTCACCAGGTAAACCAATATAACTGCACAAAATATAGAAATAAAAATTTCTGACATGCAAACACAAAACCCCAAAAAATTAGTGACCAATATAGCCACCATTTATGATGACACTCAACAGCCTACATCCATAGATTCTGTCAGTTCTTGATCTGTTTACGATCAATATTGCGTGCAGCAGCCACCACAGCCTCCTAGACACTGTTCCGAGAGGTGTACTGTTTTCCCTCCCTGTAGATCTTACATTTTATCACAGGTCCTCTATGGGGTTCAGATCAGGTGAACAAGGGGGCCATGTCATTATTTTTTCACCTTTTAGACCTTTACTGGCCAGCCACGCTGTGGAGTAGTTGGATGCATGTGATGGAGCATTGTCCTGCATGAAATTCATGTTTTTCTTGAATGATACCGACTTCTTCCTGTACCACTGCTTGAAGAAGTTGTCTTCCAGAAACTGGCAGTAGGTCTGGGAGTTGAGCTTCACTCCATCCTCTACCCGAAATGGTCCCACAAGTTCATCTTTGATGATACCAGCCCATACCAGTACCCCACCTCCACCTTGCTAGCGTCTGAGTCAGAGTGGAGCTCTCTACCCTTTACTGATCCAGCCTCTGGCCCATCCATCTGGCCCATTAAGAGTCACTCTCATTTCATCAGTCCATAAAACCTTTGAAAAATCAGTCTCAAGATATTTCTTGGCCCAGTCTTGACATTTTATCTTGTGTTTCTTGTTCAAAGGTGGTCATTTTTCAGCCTTCCTTACCTTAGCCATGTCCCTGAGTATGGCACACCTTGTGCTTTTTGATACTCCAGTAACGTTGCAGCTCTGAAATATGGCCAAAATGGTGGCAAATGGCATCTTGGCAGCTTCGCGCTTGATTTTCCTCAATTCATGGGCAGTTATTCTGCGCTTTTTTTTCCCAACACGCTTCTTGCGACTCTGTTGGCTATTTGCCATGAAACGCTTGATTGTTCGGTGATCACGCTTCAAAAGTTTGGCAATTTCAAGACTGCTGCATCCCTCTGCAAGACATCTCACAATTTTGGACTTTTCAGAGCCCGTCAAATCTCTCTTCTGACCCATTTTAACAAAGAACAGGAAGTTGCCTAATAATTAAGCACACCTTATATAGGGTGTTGAAGTCATTACACCACACCCCTCCTCATTACAGAGATGCATATCACCTGCTTTACTTAATTGGTAGTTGGCTCTCAAGCCTATACAGCTTGGAGTAGGACAACCTGTATAAAAATTATCATGTGATCAAAATACTAATTTGCCTAATAATTCTGCACACAGTGTATTTGTAATATCAGCACACCACACAGCATTTTTCTAGCCCATTAGTTGGTGGGACTGGTGTCTTAATCTTAAGTTTAATAGTATCTGCATCCTCTGTGCCACAATACATGTTCCTCTCCCCAAACAAAATTATTAACTTTGACCATGAATTGAACCATGAAAGTCTAAAATGAAGGATGGCCCATTTGAAACAAATAAAGGCTCTGTTTCAATAAAGCAATGATGTAAAAATTCTAGAGTAAATCACCTTGAAAAGTTGCAAAACATTTTCATACAAGTACAATATAGGCAGAGCTGGAGCGGGATGGGACAGAACAAGGGTGAGACACCACAGTTTGTCTAATTTATGACGACTTGTGGCATGCCTTATGCCAGAAATCTAGATTGTAACCCTGGGGACTGCCTGTATATGGTCAAAATCTCTATGGAGACAGTATGTGGCTGAGCTTCACAGGAGGACAAAGATGACAGCGACTGGGGTCTTTGGCAGTCCCCCTGGCTATTATAGTAACAGCATTGTCGGGTGCCAATCATAGCCAGTGCGCGCGGGAACTGATGCACATTCCAATTAGAGATTTACAGGGGCATTTAATTTGTGAGCAGCCACATAATATAGCCGGTAACTGTCACTTGTGGAGGGAGCTCAGCTCCAGAGCCACCCTCCACGCCTGTGTATCCCTTCCCATGATGTAAATTCATGTCCTAATGTGGGGAGCGATTAAGAAAAATTTAGTTTTTTTTAAATTCTGTTAAGTAAAGAAAAAGATTATATAAAAATAATCACTACAAAACCTAAATGAAAAAAAAAAAATTATATCCATTTAAACATAAAAAAAAAGGTTCCAAAAGGTGGAAAACCCTTTTAAATTTGTATGAATGTTTGTAATTAAATTTGGTAGCACGGGCCTTCTTGATGTACTCTAATTTTGGCTGATCAATAAACATCATATGGATTTAATGCCCTTAGATCACTTACTCAGTGGCTACTCATTGGATTCAGCGCACGCCTGATATAATGGAAGAAATAGCACTGACATTGCTAAAACATCACTAGTCCTGGAAGTATGTGTTATGGGTTTGTTTTTTCATTCTATCTGGGGCACTTTAGTATTTAAGAAGTGGTTGTGCATTAGTGGACAACTCCAAACACAAATACAGTAATATCACATTTCTTTACACTTACTTTGTGTCCTTTGTGAATGATTGAAGTCAAATACACCTGTATTTTCTAGCCTTTTCAGTAGCCAAGAATGATTTACTCCAGAAAGAAGTTCTTCATAGTCAGTGTTGTCTAGAGAGCGATCTTTTTGTATCTGTTCAGCATTCAGACCTGGTAACATACCAAAGGAACTTGCACTTGAAGACAGAAATGAATTTGATTCAGAAAAAGATCCAGAAAAATGACTTATTTTGCTCCAAGAGCTTGATCCATGACTGCTGCTGAAACCCAGACTTGACTTATCTCCTTCTTCTGTACTCTCACATGGATCAATATTGGCTACCGACTGTGCATGGCGACTTCTTGAAGAAGACAAACTTAATCTACTATTCTGGCGAGCTAAAGATGTTCTGTCAGTTGAAGTTTCTACAGAGCCTTGTCGATGAAGGAATTGCAATTCCAATTTCTCGGCTGTGCCCAGCAACTTATCTTCAGAACCTGAGTCGGAAGCATAGTTGCCAATTGTAGACCTGCGTCCTGATGGGAGTGATATTTCATTGTGAGCATCATCAGCAGTATCTTTAGTTTCTGTTTCTATGTCAATTCCATGAACCAATCTTTGTACTGTATTTCCACTTGACAATACTGGAGAATTTGCATTATTGTTAGATATTTCAAAAGGGGTATCATTTGTGTTATCTTTTGTTTCAGACTCTCCTTCATCCCCAAGAGGAAATGTGCGTTCTACAATGTCATTGGTAACTCCGTTATCCGTAATATCTTCTGTTTCAGCTTTAATGTCAATTCCGTCAATTACTATGTGATCTTCAAAACAACTTGGTGGATCTAGATGTGTTAAATTAGTCTTATGAATGGAATTATCAGTACCATCTTCTGTTTCAGCTTGTATATCAATTCCCTGAATCAGTGTATAACTTCCAAGACTTGATGGATTTGTATATATCAATTTATTCTTACAGATTTCGGGGAGTAGCTTATCTGTTGTATCTTCTGTTTCAGCTTGTACATCAACTCCATGCATTACTGTGCTCCCTGCATTACCAAATGATGGACTCGTATTGATTCCAAAGTACATATCATCTACAGTATCCAATGTTGCAGTAGTAAAGTCGGCCATATTAGGCTGCAATTCGTCTGTAAGACCTCTCTGAGACACACAGTGTGTTCCTCCTACGACGCCGGTCTCACTGACATTTGGTAAAGATGATGACTGTGAAATAAGCTCAACAAACTCAAAGCCTTCATCACCTGAAGACTGAGCAGTGTCTGCAGTAGGTGATACATCAGCCACCAAATTTTTGGTAACTGCTGGTTTTGAAAAATTTCTGTCAGTTTTGGGGCCTGTATTAGATAAAACATTTGAAAAGGAGTCTTTGGGTTGCATATATGAGGCGCAATCAGACTGTTTATGAGAGTTTTCAGTTTCTTGAACTGAGAGCTCCTTAAAATTTCTGTCAAGGTTTTTGTCATCTCCATGGATGTTCTCAGCAAGGTTATCTGAAGAACACATGCTGACTCCTTTCTCTACATTATTAATATTTTCTTCTTTTTCCTTTTGCTGTGGTATAAATTCCCAGCTGAAAGATGAATTGGACAAACGTAAGCTATGACTGCTATTACGGGACTCGCTTAATTTCCCCCTGCTACTATCAGAGTGATATAATGCATTAGATCGTACCAATTTTTTTCTTCTGGCTGATGTCTCATCTGATCCATCACTTTTTCCTTCGGTGTGGCTGAATGTGTCGTCTATTGTGCTTACAGTATCACTGGTCTTTAATGCAGTGACACAAGCACCTGATCTTAACCCCTCTGCAGTGACATGCTGCTTACATGTAACATCAAACACTTCACATACAGAATTGTGATGGTGAGAATACACATCCAACGACTTTGTAAAACTGACTTTTCCAGTAAAGAGATTTTTTGTCACACAATCCTTGTAGCTGTCAGGGACATAACAATTGTCTTCTGCATTCTGGAAAGGTTGTACATCTAAGTGTTCTTTAATGGAGCTTACAAGAGACATGATATCAATGGATAAGTCTACTTTATCTCGTTTATCTGGCAATATGTTATATTTCGCAAGTTTATCCATGGCTTCTCTGCATAGTTGACTCACATCTTCATTTATGGGAGATTTGCTTTCAAGCCACTTGTGCACATTTACAAGACAAAAGGCTGCCTTCACAAAGCTGTGGAGCTCCTGCTTACTTATCACTTGGTCTCCTCTCTTCTTGGTGAGGAGACCAACATGGAATGATTCCCTAGCTTCAGAGAGATAGAAAGACCTTTTCTCAATTGGACACATTTTTGACAAACTATATGATAATAGACAGGTTCCACGAATGTTCTGAGAAAAAAAATTACAAAATAATGTTAGGTCACTGGTTTGAGGTAACTTGAAATATACAGTGCTGTGATACCTATGAAAGTAACTATTTAAAAAAATCAAATAAACTATTTTGAATACGATTACATAACAAAAGATTTCTGTTGGATCGTCTATTGACAGATATCATACTCTGTAGGTTCTGATGTCTAAACCCCCCCCCCCAAAAAAAACCCCTTAAAGCATATGAAATATCTATATTAGTTTCATCTTCTTTTACTAAAAATAGCTTGTTAAGACAAACCAACCAATTTCATCTCATCTTTTCCCCAATGGCAAAAAGGAGAAAGAAAGGTTGAGCATGTGGGCATGATACTCCTATTGTCTCTTCAGGGAGGAAGGGGACAAACTCTAGCGCCACCTATTGAAAGTAGCAATCCTAAAAGTCAAAAGTGGCCCTTTAACAAATATGACTTAGGATTTATACCTGATCAGAACCTCAATTCGCAGACACTGTGTTTCGGGGTATTTGCCCCTCGTCAGTGCAAAGTATGAGATCTGATCTGGCTGTATGAGAAACTATAGTGGGGTCTAAAGCTGGTGTCACACATAACGACAACGGCAACGACGTCGCTGCAACGTCACCATATTCTGTGACGTTGCAGCGACCTCAACAGCGACGTCGCTGTGTGTGACACATAACAACGATCAGACCCCTGCTGCGAAATCGTTGCTCGCACCTGAATGCTCCAGGTCATTTTTTGATCGCTGCTATCCCGCTGCGCCATGCTGATAAGCTGATAATCCTTGTGTTTGACACCGCAGCAGCGACGCTACGCTACGTCTGAAACCACACAACGACCGTCGACGTCGCTATGATCGCTGCTCCGTCGCTGCTTTTTATAACATGTTTGACAGCTTACTAACGATCATCTATGGTCGCTGCTACGTCACAGAATATGGTGACGTTGCAGCGACGTCGTTGTCGTTGTCGTTATGTGTGACACCAGCTTTAGGCGTTACTCCTGATCTTTTTGTTCTCATGGCAGATAAGGCTGTACCATTGATGCCTGGTAGTTGCTTAATCCCCTGAAGAAAACACATGTACATTCAGCAGAGCGTACATGGGTATCGGGGTGTTGGGAGGAATAGCTGTCAAACAACATCTATGGTCACCTTTAGATTTACCATTTTTTTTTACCGAAAGCAGAAATAATGTTTTAGAAAGTATTGGGAGTAGTGAAGCAAACCTCAACTGAATTTCGTTCACCCCTTTAGGAGTGGCCTATTTAGAGTCTTTAGAAATAGCTTATTTTTTGTGTGCTCTTTTTTTAATCATTGTTGCATTTCCAGAGACATAACATTTTTTACTTTTCTGTTAATGTAGCGGTGTAAGAACAAAATACAGGACCATTTTGGGGTATCAAAATATTGTGATTAGCTCATTTTGGGAAAAGCTTGCAATCAAATGGTATTCTATCATTTACTAAAAAGTTCATTTTATTTTATGAGTCGTACTATTAAGGAAATAACAAATACATACATCTTTTCTTAAGTGTTACAATTCTTGCACATTAATAGCATGCTTCATGGAAAAAAATGCATTTTATGTTGCTACATTATAAGAGACAACTTTTTTTTTTACAGGATTAGACATATTCTGCACAGGACTAGTGATGGGCGGACTCGCAGATAACCAGGACCAGCGGGTCTAACGGGGTTTAAGAAAAAAGAAACCCGATTCCGGCCCAGGATTGATCCCGGTTATCTGTCCTTATGCCGGTCCCCATATAAGTCTAGCATTTTTTCTGTGTTTTTTGTGTTAATTTCTTTTCACTTACAGATTAATAATGGGGGGGTCTCATAAATGCCTCACGTTATTAATTTAGGGCTTAGTGGCAGCTTTGGGCTGCTATTAATCCTTATTACCCCAATTGCCACTGCACCAGGGCAATTGGGAAAAGCAAATAAAGGGCCGAGCTTGTTGCATCTAATAGATGCGACAATGTCGGGCGGCTGTGGGCTGCTATTTTTAGGCTGGGGGCCCAATAAGCATGGGTCTTCCAAACCTGAGAATACTAGCCCCCAGCTGTCAGGCTTTATCATGGCTTGGTATCAAAATTGGTGGGACTGCGCGCTGTTTTTTTAAAAAAAAATATTTTAATAATTTAAAAAAAAAAAAAAAGATAAATAAGAGTTCCTTTTATTTTGATACACAGCCAAGATAAGCATATAATCAAAAACATCCAATGCATCATTAAGGCTCAAGTATGGAAAACTACCAAACGCAGAAGATCGGAAAAATTGGAGTCATATTCCAAAGAGTGAATATAAAAGTATAGCTTTATTCAATATAATAATGATAAAAACCACACACAGTGTATAAAAAGGGGGGAGAGAGAAACAAAGTGCAACCAAATAGGGCAGCAAAGTTGCCGTGGATACAGTGACCTGTGAGCACAGATAGTATAATGGCACGCAAAGCAGAGTGTACCAAAATTGCAGCTGGCACACACAGAGTGCTCCTCATATAAATGGTGGTGAATTCTGGTACTGTCAACACCTGAATCAACCACTGAGTAAATAGGGAGCATTAACCCCTGTTAGGTGTGGGAATCCCCATATCAACCACACTCAGGACACCTATTGACAGGCACGTAGTATGTATCCAGATGCGTTTACATCCCTCGTGTCACAATAGCTGCCTGTCAAGATGTCCACAAGCACGGATGCAGATGGGGAAACAAAAGGAGGCACCCACACCCACAAGTGATTGAATGTATGTGGAAAAGTTCAGGTGTGGAGAGCCCAGCACATATAAGTAGTAATAGACCAGCTGCAAGTCAGGGCCAAGCTGCGGCCAAAAAATTGTGAAGCTATAAGTTAAGAGTGCTCACCCATATTAAATACACCACGGCAATTGCTGTCCAGGGGGCCCCGACGCTGCGTTTCGCGTAGGGCTTCCTCGGGGGGCCATACAGTAGACTTGTGTGTCGGGAATTTATAGCCCAGAGTGACCGTGAGATAACTGTGAAAATTGCGCATTACCAAAAAGGTCTTTGATGGTCTTATGACAAAACATCAAAATGTACACCTATATTATATTACACCCCTATTTACACCTGTATTATACTACACCCCTATATACACCTGTATTACACAGGTGTATATAGGGGTGTAGTATAATACAGGTGTATATAGGGGTGTAGTATTACACTACACCCCTATATACACCTGTATTATACTACACCACTACACCCCTATATACTACACCCCCCCATATACCACACCTGCAAAACTACATTCCCATATACTAAACCACTACACCCCAAATATTTGTCAACAGTTACCCCCTCCCCCCCCCATTGTCCCCGCAGGTTACTAGTAACCACTCACCTCTCTTCTTATTGTCCCTTCCTCAGGTACCTCTGTACGGGTCCCCACTGAGCAGCTTCTCTTTCACATACCTAGGCTGCGCCGACGCTGTATTCCTAGGAGCTGCTGCTTCTCTCCGTACGGCCCCCGCTGCTGCCTCTCTCTGTACGGCCCACACCGCTGCCTCTCTCCGTACAGCCCCCGCCGCTGCCTCTCTCCGTACAGCCCCCGCCGCTGCCTCTCTCCGTATGGCCCCCGCCACTGCCTCTCTCCGTACAGCCCCCGCCGCTGCCTCTCTCCGTACAGGCTCCGCCGCTGCCTCTCTCCACACGGGCCCCGCCGCTGCAGCTTCTCTTGCCGGGCGGGAAGTTTTCAAATGACACACGCCCGCCGTACTGATGATATCAGGGCGCGGTGTGTCACAAAGCTGGACAGGGAACAGAGGAGAGATTCCTGCATTCCGCTGCCTGCACTGACTGTGCGGAGCTGCAGGATCTGTCCTCTGTTTCCTACCCGGCACGCAGTGTGTGATGAGGGCAATCTGACCACGGGCCTCCCAGAGCCTGGAGCTTCGGACAACAGGTCAGATTGCCCTCATCACTGACCGGCCAGCAAAGAAGCCCTGAGCCAGGCGGGCTGGTCACAGAGAGTAAGCGGGCCGGATGTGGCCCGCGGGCCGCCCCTTGCCCAGGTCTGGGATAGCATCTACTTTACAGGTGCAAAGGAGTCACACCAATGTTAGGGTCCCATCACACATAGCAACATTCCAGCGATCCCACCAGCGATCTGACCTGGCAGGGATCGCTGGAGCGGCGCTACATGGTCGCTGGTGAGCTGTCAATCAGGCAGATCTCGACAGCGATCCGAGACCAGCCACCAGCGACCCGTGTAACGATGCTGTGCTTGGAAGCCAGGGTACACATCGGGTAACTATGCAAAGCGCTTTCCATAGTTACCCGATGTGTACCATGGTTACTAGCGTACTGCCGCTTACAGGCTGCCAGACGCCGGCTCCCTGCACATTCAGATCGTTGGTCTCCCGCCGTCAAACACGCCGATGCATGCTGCACAGCGGGAGACCAACAAGCAAAAAATGGTCCTGATCGTTTTGTAACGATCAGCGACCTCGCAGCTGGGGCCCGCTTGCTGCTGCTTGTCACACATAGCGATATCGCTGGCGAGGTCACTGATACATTACAAAACCTGTGACGTTTGAACGATCTCGCTAGCGATCTCGCAAGCGATCTCGCTGTGTGTGACAGGGGCTTTAGTTACAGCGCAATAAATCCTTTAGTATATATAGGTAAACAATAGCTGGCATACAGATAACAGAAGTACAGATGTTGTTTTCTTTTTTAATTCTTGCAGCATGTTGTACTCAGCTTACAAAGCAAAATCCTGGTGACAGATTCCCTTTAAATAGGTTAGTGTACTGTGCACATTGTGTTTGTTGTTTAAAGCAAACACAGGGAAAAGCTCCCAGTATACACATTAAACATATCAATATCCCATATTTCCTTTCTAATACAAAGAGTTGCTTTTAATATAGAATTTTTTTTGTTTTTAAACGGGACCCTATAAAGATGTATACTAGTGATATCTATGTCTTCGCCTATAATTTTAGCAATTATATGAAACCCAGGATGTTATTATTTGCGTTATTAAACAGGAAAATACTTCTTTAGGGTGCAGACAAGCAACAAACTAACATTTTTTATTTAAACTAGGAATCACTTACTAGGTTAGTAAGGACAAACAGGGGTGTGTAAAGACTGAAGGTTGCAGCTAGTTTACATGCTTCTGCTGCAGACAGTAATCTGTGTTGATGCTCTTCTAGTAGAGTCTGTCAATGAAAATATACACGTTCTGGTAAGTCTATATAACCCCTTGTTGTTGAACAAGATTTAACATTTAAATATACAATTCAATATGAGCGGTTTGATATTACAAGTATTGTAGGAAAAAATATAACATTGTCAAAGCAACGCTGCAACACATGAAAACATATATCAGATTATAAGACGTCAAATGTATAATATAACACTTACCAGTCCCACATGGGTACTGTTTTTGAACCTCTGGTAGTCATCCTCACTCATCGATATAAAAATGTCAGCTAAGATACCAAGAGATGTTGCAATACCCTTAAAATAAAGGACACAAACAGAAAGATGCACTAAAGAACAGAAAGATGATAAATGTTACAGTAATAAATCACAAAAATATATACAAAAATATACCGTAAGTACTGTGCAAACGTTTTAGGCAGGTGTGGAAAAAATGCTACAAAGTAAGAATGCTTTCAAAAATAAAAATGTTAATTTTTTTTTAGCAATTAACCAAATTAAAAGTGAATGAACAAATACAAAATCTAAATGAAATTCATATTTGTTGTTACCACTCTTACCCTTCATAACACCATCATTTCTTCTAGGTATACTTGAATTCAGACTTTGAAGGAACTCAGAAGGGAGATTGTTCCAAACATATTGGAGAAATAACCACAGATCTTCCGTGAATGTAAGCAAATGCAAATCCTTCTGGTCTCTTCATTTAATCCGACACCTGACTCCATGATATTGAGCTCAAGGCTGTGTGGGGAACATATCATTACTCCCAGGTCTTCTTGTTCTTCTTTATGCTCAAGATAGTTCTAAATGACATTGGCTGTATGTTTGGCGCTGTTATGCTGCAGAATAAATTTGGAGCCAATCAGACACCTCCCTGATGTTATGGTATGATGGATAAGTATCTGTCTGTTTTTCTCCCTTTTGAGGACACCAAGAAATGGGTAACATCGAGGACCGTAGACGAAGTAGTCAGCCAAGGAAACGTATTGCAGCAGATGAGTCACATGCTTACCTACCTTAAAAATTGAAAAGTGTTTAGTAGTGTCATCAACTCGGATCTAGCAGAAAGCACGGTGACCCAGCTACTGTTTGGAGATTTTTTTGTTTAATAATTTTTTCTTTCTTAATTTTTATTGAGGGAAAATGGGGGTATTTGAATGTTTATATTTTCTTTATTTTTTCCCTCTTTCACTCTTTACTGTATTTATTATTCCCCTTAGGGTACTTGAACTTGCAATCATCCAATCATGGTCTATGAATGCCAGCCACAGGCTGGTTTTCACAGGAGTACCATAATAACAGGCAAGGGGGTCTGAAGCAGACTCTCAGCTGTAATGGGAACCCATCAGTGCCCATCATGTCACAGGTATGCCAATGGGCGAATGGAATTACACACACCCCTATTAGCGCGTGTTAAATGACGCTCCTGCTTAGAGGCAGATGATGGCTGAATACTACAGCCATCATCTGTCGGTGAAGATGCTGGCTTGGAGTATGAGCCCTCATCAAAGTCAGGAAGCCGGCATATTAAGTGCCAGTACATTATTGTAGATAAGGGGTTAAAAACTGCATGCAAGTGTACCTAAAATAATTGATGCAGTTGGGAAGACAAAGGGTGGTCAGACCAAATATTGATTTGATTTAGATTTCTCTTGTTCATTCACTTTGCTTTTGAAAAAAAATAATATATATATATATATATATATATATATATATATATATATATATATATATATATATATATATATATATATATGCTGGTCCAAAAGTAGGTGGACAGTATGTGTAATAGGGTTGTGAAGGGGGAGAATTATCAAACATATTGTAAAGTGAAACTGACTCAGTTTTCATTCCTCACAGACTCTTTGGAAAATGAAAGGTGGAATCTGATTGGGTGCTAAGGGTAACTGAGTAAGTTTTACAGATCCAGTTTTCACAGCTAAATCTCCCCCAAATCTGTTTTCTTTTCAGATAATTCAGATAACCCATAATGGCAAATAATTTAAATACAGATCAAAGAAAATAGATTTTAAAAGAGTATTGGAAATCTCAAAATGCTGAAAGCGTTAGAGCAAATTGGGTTGAAACATTTGGTATTCATGCCCCAAAGAGACAAACCATTTACCGCATTTGTGACCAATTAGATGCCACTGGCTCAATCCTTAATGCTCCAAAAACTGGTCGACCGAAAACAGCCTGTACAGAAAATAATACACAACTTGTTGCTGAAACAAAAAAGTCCACCAGAAGAGTCTCTTTAGAATTAGAAATTTCACGAGCTTCTATCATGCGAATCCTGAATTCTATTGGGTGGAAAGCTAATTGTCCACATCTAATTCATGGTTTATTGGAGGATGATCCAGACAGGCGGCTGCATTTTAGTGAGATTATGCTTAACGAAATTATAGAAAATCCAGTAATTTTAGATAACATTATGTGGAGTGATGAAGCTTCTTTCAACTTATCTGGCCATATTAACAGACATAGTTGTATTTACTGGTATAATGAGAAGATGCATTTCACATTAGAGCAACAACTAAATGAGCCTGGTGTTAATGTTTGCTGTGGTATTTCAAGTTTTGGTGTTTTAGGACCAATATTTTTTGATGGAACAGTCACAGGAGATAAGTATCTCGAAATTCCAATGAATCAAGTTGTTCCCCAGTTACAGCAACAGCCTAATTCAAATGACCTTTATTTCCAACAAGATGGGGCCCCTCCACATTATTCAAGAGTAGTCCGCGAGTATCTTGATGAAACATTTCCTAATAAAAGGATTGGCCGAAGAGGCCCACTTGATTGGCCGGCACGTTCACCAGACTTGACCCCAATGGATTTTTTCTTTTGGGGAGTACTCAAGAACAAAGTTTATAGTCGAAAACCAAAAAGTGTCATTGATTTGAAAAATTACATAAGAGATGCATTACAAGAAATTAATACCCAGAGACTTGTGCAAAAATGTTTGTCGAAGCTTAAGAGGCAGACTTCAAAGCTGTGCAAATTGTAATGGAAAACAGTTTGAGCACCTGCGTTGATAAAATTTAAGGGCTTTTGTATTATTGTTCAGAATCAAATTTAATTGTCAATGTTATGCTTGTGTTAGTAAATATATTGTTATATATTAATCAAAATAAATGTTATTTTCTGTCCACCTACTTTTGGACCACCCTATATAAATTATTAACCCTTCTATTTTTGAAAATATTCTCACTTTGCATACAATTTTTTCCAACATCTGCCTAAAACATCTGCACAGTACTGTCAATATATAAAAAGAATGTATAACTGACATATAAAAACACAAAACAAATGTTATCTGAGCACACTTTTTTCTGCTTTGATTGCTTAGAGCAAGGAATTGGTTTTACACTGTCACTGCAAAGCGAAGGATTAGATTTTCCTTGTACTTTCCTTCTGCTTCATCTTTTTGAGACTATAATAATCAATCAATTACTTAAAACAGTAATTAGACAGATTACTTAGTAAGCTAAAACTTCCTCCTTGCATCTCATTATCAGAGAGAGCAAAGAACCGTATGATTGCACCTTAGACTGGCCTGTCATTAAATATTTGCCTTTGTGTCCCACTCGAAAGCTATCACTTTAGTTTTTAAAAATAGGAAAGGATTATAGAGGTAGACAAAATGCACCAAGCTGCTCCCTCTTTTCTGATGCTGCAGAATGAAAGAAAGTCTGAATTATCTGTCTATAACAGCATCAATCACAGGACCAATATCCTGGATAGCTCAATATAACACAGTAAAGGCTACCTTTTTGTCAGGTATGGGGAGTTCAAAAAAGCCAACAATAGAGGTCCAGATCAGCTCAGCTGCTTCGTACCACATGCCTGCAATCCAAAAAAAGCATGTTCTCATTAGTGCCATACAATAAATATATAGGTGCATAAATTACAATACTGTAAAGTAGGGCTTGTCCAGTGAAAACAAGTTATCACCTGTCCAGAGCTGAGGTGATAGCTTGTGGATTGATGGGGTCTGACTGCTGGGACCTTTCACCGATTGACAGAATAATGCACAGAAGCCTCATAGGGAATGAATGGAGCGGTAATCAGGTGTCAAACCTACCATGTGTCACGCTCACCACTGGGCAGTGATACTGTGGCGAGCAGAAGTGGACCCACTGGACCACAGGGGGACCCCAGGCCTGCCCTTTTAGTGGGAGGGGCTTGAATAAGCACCCACCGCGAGGCGAACACCAGGTGCTACTCCCAGGGCAGGGGCCGCTGGGGTGGCTGAGGCTGGCGGCACTGCCGGGATGGATGGGCACGGATACTAGCATGGACCAGACAGGACCGGGGCCAACAGGATGAGAGCCAACGGGACAGGGGCCAACTGGATGGGACAGACATGGGGACCTGACAATTAGCTAGCTGGAGTACTGGACACTTACTAGCTAAACTAGCACGTTGAACAGGCAACTTCCCTAGTAGGAGCTTGCCCTAAATACCCAGTGCTTCTCAGCAATAGGCTGGAAGGCACCTCTTGGGAGTGGCGCGCTGGCCCTTTAAGAGAGGGGCACAGTCTCCAGGAGGCGAGGGAGGAGAACCCACATGAAGGAGAGGCAGGGATGCCAGGCAGCGTGGAGGGACACGGCAGCAGTGGTGAGCCAGGGCGTGTCCCTGCAGGAAGGCAAGTAGTGCAGGGACACAGCATTACATTGTCCCATTTTGGATCAGGGATAAAAATTCTCTGCCAATCTGTGCAAATAGGTGATAACTTGTTTTAACGGAAAAACCTCTTTAAGAGCTAAAACAAAGGGCTTATGCTTCTAGTTATTATAAAGTTAGCAAAGCAGATTAGTTGATGAAGCTTGTTAACTTCTATAGCACCCAAATCCCGAGGAAACCCTGAAGGACTCCACTGTGCCTTAGAAGGTTTTGTTGAGCACCACTTAGATTAGATGTACAGTGGATTCTTCTCAGTGTCATGACTTCTGATATGCATTGAAAGAGAAGCAAATGGCCTAATTTATTTTTGCATTGAGGGAAGTGTGTTATGAATTTAAAAAAATGGCAAAAAAACCCTTCAGAACATTTCTACAATTCTATAAATATTCACCAAATATTAAGAAATGGTATAAATTGTTGTAGTTGACAAGAAACTGGGACATATTTTATCTCAGGTAATATACATAGGTGTATCGTGACATTAAAGCAGGTATCAAACAAGCTTTCAAATTTGCCATTTTACTAGGTATATTTTGCTGGTTATTAAAATATACTGTTATTGACATGTTGGACATTACTTGTAAAGTGGAACGCAAATGTCAGGGACGCAAGATATAACCCTGAATACATAACTTAATCCATAACTTAGAATTCTGTATTTTACATCACAGAGAGTTGTCCTCTTAAAGTTTATATAGTGAAGCTGGTTACAATCAAGAAGGGGTAAATGTGTTGTTTGGCAGAATATCCCACAAAAGTATTCTGAGTCAACTGAAGAGGGTCCCTTTATTGAGGAGTCTCATTAGGATTTTGAGAGTAATGATGACCAACTGAAAAATAATAATTATACATTTCTATTTATTTTATGCTTCCTATTACCTTTTATTTTGATATCAAGTTCTTCTTATATTTATATCCATGCAGACTATACTAGTCATTCATTTTTAGTTTTAAATTTCCCACATTACGTTTTTTTTGGAGCAAATATCATGTAAATAAGAAAATAAAAATCCAAGTATAGAAAAACTGTAAATATTAAAAATAAATATTTATTACACAAAAACAAAAAGTAGGGCAGCCTTGAATGTTGCTAAAAATTACGCATTCAATGTCAAGCTGTAACAATATTATAATGATTCTACAGGAGTTCTTCACCTAATTTTTGCAGGATTTGTCCTCGTATCTGTATGCAAACAGACTGAACCAGAAGTCGATCACTCTCTTTAGAATAATTCCACGTTCCTGTTTATTGAAGGCAAAATTAAAAACAAAATATAACGTGAATAATTGGTATATTTGTGTGTTGTACATACTTCCCAATATGACATTTCTGGATGCCGAATAGTGTGAGTACAATGGAGCCATCATAGATTCCCTCCCATCCCCAATGTAAGTTCTTTAATTCATCATTTATTAATATGGATATACCAATATGCATGGGGCACTCTTACAGAACTTTTGGAAACTCCCTCCAACAATATCATATCTATTATTATTATTATTATTATGCGCTATTTATTCCATGGTGCTTTACATGTGAGATCTAGGTTCAAATGTTAGTTACCATTTGGCATATTATTATTTACGTTACTTCAATAATGGCATTATGCTATTGTATTTAAAATTTCAGCACTTATTGCTGTTTATTTCTTTGGTTTTTACTTAACATAGTAAGTATTAACCTGTTAAAACAGTTATTTAGGTTTGGCACGAAAGTCTGCAATCGTTCTATGTGACTGCTGAATTGTGAACCGTCGCAGCTCGTGCTGTCAGTCTTCTCCGGTGCCAACCACGAGACTGGGCGGTCATGTGACAACAAGAATACAATATGCAAATTTCCAGCTACATTCAGACTAGACGTGTTTGTCCTCGCTCACATCACTTGTATTAATGAGGCTTTGAATGTCTAGTCAGAATATGACTCAGAGTATGCATTTTGCAAACTTGCTGTCACATGACTGCACACTCCCTGCGCCAGCACCATAAAATCATGACAGCACATGTTTTAGAAGCTGTAAAGAAAGATTCCCAAGTCTGCAGTCACGTAGCGTGACTGCAGCCTTTTGTACAAAACCTGGACAAGCCCTTTATTACACTTTTCTTGGGGTTTGTTATTACAGGTCTGTATAACCAATTAAGGAACCTTTTTCATTTCATATCATTTCCATTTCCTATTCTCAGTTGAACTTGAACGTTTGTTTTTTCTTAACCACATTAACTAAATAACTATAATATAGATATTTAAAAAAAACACAGAGCAACAGTGGCATTCATAAAGTTAAGCATGAAGTTAAATCAAGATAAGAAAAACTACATGCCTGTATATTTTTTTAATAATGATGTGGCTGAAATGTTTGTTTTTTCTTCAAGAGCTTAAATTTTCCCAACCACTTAATTCTTCTTCAAATTTGCCTGTTCAAGTACATTTCATGATGCTTTGAACCCATGATGGTTTTCAAACATACATCATAGGGTGTGGTTTTTTTCAGAAATCACCTAGATATTGTAAGCATGTAGATATACTTTTGGTTGATAATGGTTTTGGTGTTGTATTCATGTACTGATGGTGGTTATGGTGGTTGTGGTGATGTATTTATGTATTGATTGTGGTTTAGGTGATGTATTAATGGTTTGATGGTAGTTATGGTGTGGTATTCATGTACAGATGGTGTTTCAGGTGATTTATTAATGTAATGATAGTGGTTCTGGTGATTTATTCATATATTGATGATGGTTCTGGTGCTGTATTCATGTACTCATGGAGGTTTTAGTGTTGTATTCATGTACTGATGATGTATTCTTGTACTTTTATAGGTTCTGATCCTGTACACATGTAGGAACTCATAACTTGTTAGTCAACAAGATACATGACCATGCTAATAAAGCGTATTCATGTACTAATGATGATTCTCAAGCTGTATTCATATATTGATGTTGGTTCTGATGCTGTGCAAATGTAGCAATCCAGAACATTTCATGTAATGTGATACATGACTATGTTAATAAAGTGTATTCATTTACTGATGGTGCTCTTGGTGCTGTATTCATTAACTGATGATGGTTCTGTTGATATATTCATGCACTCATGGTAGCTCCAGTGATGTATTCATGTACTGATGGTGGTTCTGGTGATGCATTAATGTAATGATAGCTCTGGTGCTGTAGTTATATACTGATGGTGGCCCTGGTTATGTTTTCTTGTACTGCTATTGGTTTTGATCCTGAACACATGTAACAATCCATAACTTGTCAGATTTCATGATACATGGCTATGTAAATAAAGTATTGTGCCATCTGACATGTTAAGAATTACTACATCTATATTTATGGTAGGAATATGTGACGCCCTGGCCGGGCCAGGTAGTCATAGATAGGGCCCCGCATTACACCGTTCCCTAACAGGTGACAGCAGCCACAGCCAAACACATAAAACCCTAGTCACCTCCCCCAGTGCTTGATGGACACACCAGGGGGCGGAACCAGGCGGTTGGAAGACGCCCACCTAGGAGTCTCAGACAGCCTGGGGTGGGAAAGTTTAGTTCTGTTCTAGAGTTCAAGTCTAGAGGTCAAGTGGAGAGGTGTGTGGGCGGGAGCTGTGTGCAGCTCCAGCAGAGGAAGGACCCAAACTGAACTGGTGCCAGGGTAGGAGCCCTGGTACTGCTGGCTAGGAGGCAGATGGCGGTCTCCGTCTGCAGGAGCCAGGAAGACGGCTCGGTGGAACCGTGGTGGACCGGGACAGGGTAGTGGCCCGCCGTTACCGACTCGGGGAACCGACTCGGAAACCGGAGCACGGGGCGGTACAAATGCACATTTTAAAATCAAACACTGTAGCTTGCCAAGTCCATACAGTGTGTAAAAATGTCACTGTTAGGGCTCGCACAATTTCTATCTAATTTTTGAGCAGACCAATGTTATTAGATAGAGCAGTGCTGATGATCATTTTTTTCATTGACGATCAGTCTGTGAAAAAAATGCCATATGACGCCAGAGTATAGCATCCAATTTCTACATATACATTACAAATCTGTAGGATAGGAAACTGTAAATGGTCCTGTAAATGATTAATAGCTGCTGAGTAAAAAAAAATAAAACAGATTGTACATGGATGAGAAGTGAGAAAAAAATCGTACCACTTCTCTGAATGAAAGTAGTACCAATTATTTTATATTCTTGCGTTACCCTAGTTTTAGGATCCGCTCTGCTTGTTGATTCTAGTGGTCATCACATGACTGATCGTGTGCAATTTTCATACTTACTGAATCAGAGACTGTAGTTTTTCACTGAACATTGAGAAAATTAGGAAAAAAAGCTAGTTGGTAGGAGACTGAGTATGCAGGAGACTGTGAGTATGCAGATTGCATATGATCAGTCACATGACTACTACTCAAATCGCTTATGCTTTTTTGCCCCAGCTGCAGGACAACCTAGATTCGCCTCTGCTTTACTGTTACCATACACTTACCTGTTGCTCCATTGTTGCTTATCAAACTGCTTAATATATATTCTGCTTTCAAAAGTTTTCCTGTGAAAATCAAACTAAACTCATTAAACATATCATGACCATAAAAATATATATTCTTTTTCTTCAATGTACACATTAAAATGTCTCCAATTGTTCTCTTCAGATCTAGGACGGATGGAGAGAAACATGTTGGGTGCCAAAGCAACCATACAACAATCTCCGAGAATTGTTCGTGTGCCTAATTCTAATTATTATAATGCACAAATCCTGAATCGCCAAAGACTTTTAGGGGCCCTTTGCACACTATGATATTGCAAGCCGATGCTGCGATGCCGAGCGCGATAGTCCCCGCCCCCGTCACAGCTGCGATATCATGGTGATAGCTGCCGTAGCGAACATTATCGCTACGGCAGCTTCACATGCACTCACCTGCCCTGCGACGTCGCTCTGGCCGGCGAACCGCCTCCTTCCTAAGGGGGTGGGTTGTGTGGCGTCATAGCGACGTCACACGGCAGGCGGCCAATAGAAGCGGAGGGGCGGAGATGAGCGGGATGTAAACATCCCGTCCATCTCCTTCCTTCCGCATAGCTGGCCGGGACGATGGTAGGAGATGTTCCCCGCTAGCGATGTATACTGCCGCAGGAACGAGGAACAACATCGGAACATCGGTCTTTCCCAAATCATGGGAATGTCCGGCGCTACACCGATGATACGATTACGACGCTTTTGTGCTCGTTAATCGTATCAAAAATGCTTTACACACTACAATGTCGACAGCAATGCCGGATGTGCGTCACTTTCGATTTGACCCCACTGACATCGCACCTGCGAAGTCGTAGTGTGCAAAGTGCCCCCTAAGGCCACATGCACATGTTATGCATGTAAAATGCTATGGAATTAATAGCGCTATATAAATGAATAAATATTATTAAATGAATAAATATTATTATTTGGTGAGTTTTTTTAACACAGTATTTGTAAGCCAAAACAACTAGTGGGTAAAAATACAGAAGTGGTGCCGTGTTTCTATTATACTTTTCCTCTGACTGTTCCATTCCTGGTTTTGGCTTCCAAATAAAGAGGTAAAAAAAACCTCACTAAATACTCAATGTGCACATGGCCTAAGAGGAAAAATTGGGCTATAAGATTATCCCTACTACTAAATACTTCCTTTACCCCCTCACACATACATATCCATTTTTTTTTATTGTTTGGATAAAGGAGTAAACATAATAGGTGGTTGAAAGACATCTCTGGTGCTACTTAACCTCACTGAAGACAAAACAATGAAAAATCCATCCTTTTGGAACCCTGTATTCCCAAACGTCAGTCTTCAGTCACAAATCTACTTTCTAGCCATCACAGATATTAGATTGTTGAAGAATCTTACTAAAATTCAGGGATCCCCTCATAAACAAGTAATGCCTAAAATACTGATGGCAGCCCCATTCCTACCAGAAAACAACTGGAAAGTTGTGATATCTTAACAGGAATTTGGATGTAGGAGCAATTGGGTATACTGAGAGTACTGCCTGAAATATTTATGTAATGCAGCAGAGCTGTAGATGGGTTTAGTCTTGCCACTCTGCTAGATCTTTGGTGCAGCTGATATAAACTGATGAATGCAAATGTAGTGCCCCTGAAACCATGAGGGTGCTACAAGGTACTGCATCCCCACCAGGATGCAGGGCCTACCCCCTAGGGAGCCAGAAGACCAGTGCCGGTAACACATAAACACTCCAGGTAATCCCAGTTTTCCCCAACAATCCCCCATAGAAGTGCAAGGCTAGGGTCGGATCAATAGATGGCCACCTAGAGGTGGAGCCACTCCAGTCCACTAGACAACCAGGTGGGAGGAGCAGACAGTGGACAGTCAGACAGTCTAGAGGAGACAGTGCAAGTGAGGAGACGTGCTGACAGGAGTGAACAGTGACCTGAGGGCCCAGGTGGTTGGTTGCCGGTGGAGTACGGTGGAGTACTCCAGGAACTACGCACCAACGGGGTACAGGACCATAGGTCAGGCAAAAGCTCCAGGCAGACCTGATAACACCTGCACAGTGAGGGGACCATCAAGGACCTCACTGACATGCCTAACATTCAGGCTGCCATTAACACCAGCCCCAGCAGCGGGAACTGTGCAGCGGCGGCTCCATCTACATAGCCGCACAACCGCAAGTGGCGTCACGTATAAACTTTATTCAACCATCCCCTGTAAATATTCCCCTTTTAAAAAAGCACCTAGGGCACGCGACCGGGCAACGGTCACCAAAGTGATATTCCTCAGTTACACACCTCCCGGGACTGAGTACCCCATAACCCTGGGCGACACACAAATGTTACTGCAATTCCATTGCCCAGGCCACACTACGCTACTACCATAATACTATTTTGACCCAGTGGCTCAGACTCTCTGGCTTATCAGCCATATCTTGAGCCCTTACCAATCTTCATGCTCTTCCTGCAGTCTCCTCTTGCTTTAGTTTCCATATTGTGGCAATTCTACACATTTCACAGACTGTTATTTCCACTGTCCCCTGAAGCTCACTCTACTTTCTTCTGTGAGCACCAGAAAAGGACTTCTGTTTGAACTTTTACTTTTGGTGCAAAACCAGGCACTTTTAATACCACTTTTTGCCTTCACACAGGAGCGTCCAGTCTCAGCGTTCGCATGCTCCTTTGGCTAACCTATGAATACACTGAAATTCCGAGCCAGCTCCCTATCAGGAATCCTAGTGGGGCAGTGTTTTTTGTCACTGGGTACATTCTACATATATATATACCAAGGTGGACAGGTGGACATATTATTGGTGCAACCTGCAAATGAGCCTAAAGGCCCCGTCACACTAAGCAACATCGCTAGCAACATCGCTGGTAACGAACAACTTTTGTGACGTTGCTAGCGATGTTGCTGTGTGTGACATCCAGCAACAACCTGGCCCCTGCTGTGAGGTCGTTGGTTGTTGCTGAATGTCCTGGGCCATTTTTTAGTTGTTGCTGTCCCGCTGTGAAGCACAGATCGCTGTGTGTGACAGCGAGACAGCAACAACTAATGTGCAGTGAGCAGGGAGCCAGCTTCTGCTGAGGCTGGTAACCAATGTAAACATCGGGTAACCAAGAAGCCCTGTCCTTGGTTACCCGATATTTACCTTTGATACCAGCCTCCTCCGCTCTCACTGTCAGTGCCGGCTCCTGCTCTGTGCACATGTAGCTGCAGCACACATCAGGTAATTAACCCGATGTGTGCTGTAACTAGGAGAGCAAGGAGCCAGCACTAAGCAGTGTGCGCTGCTCCCTGCTCTGTGCACATTTAGCTGCAGCACACATCAGGTAATTAACCCGATGTGTGCTGTAACTAGGAGAGCAAGGAGCCAGCGCTAAGCATTGTGCGCTGCTCCCTGCTCTGTGCACATTTAGCTGCAGCACACATCGGGTTAATTAACCTGATGTGTGCTGTAACTAGGAGACTGGGGGCTGGTCACTGGTTGCTGGTGAGCTCACCAGCAACTCGTGTAGCCACGCTCCAGCGATCCCTGCCAGGTCAGGTTGCTGGTGGGATCGCTGGAGCGTCGCAGTGTGACAGCTCACCAGCAACCTCCTAGCAACTTACCAGCGATCCCTATCGTTGTTGGGATCGCTGGTAAGTTGCTTAGTGTGACTGGACCTTAAGAGGTAAGGGAGCCCATTTTCACTTTTAAAGCAGGTGGAATTGTGCATTAATATGATCTAATGGAGTACAAAGGACCCATAGATTGTTCTTGCACAAGGATCCCCTTCTGTCAAAGTCCGCCAGTGATACATACTATATATTATTTGTAAAACCAGAGATATTTCATAGTGTTAAGGACCAGAAGTGGAGTGAAGGTGTAAATTGTCAACCAAAGATCTTTTGGATGACAATTATCTGATGTATAGGGCAACATGGTAGATCAGTGGCCAGTACTGTTGCTTTGTATCACTAAGGTTCAAATCACATCAAGGACAACATCTTCATGGAATTTGTCTGTTCTCTCTGTGTTTGCCTGGGTTTTCTCCAGGTACTTTGGTTTTCACCCACACTCCAAAGACATACTGGTAGACATTTTAGATAGTGAGCTGTCTGTAAAGTGCTGTGGAAAATAATGGTTTTATATAAGCCAGTAAAATAAATAAAATAATTAAGAAGAAACTTTCTTGTTAAAGAGATCCTGCCAGCACAATTTTGTTATATAAAGTGAAGACATGGCTGTAATTGCACTTTGCTGTTCTTGTTTAATCATCAGTTAAAGTTCTTTGCTAATTATATTTTGGTGCTCAGTGGCCAGACTGTACACTGAGTTTCCTCCTCCCTGTCTGTGATTGACCTGCCTCTTCTATTTGAAATCTCAGTAGTGACCTGCCATTCAAAGACTGGAGGCAATCAGAGGGGCTGAGGCATCACAGACAGGGAGGAGAAAACCTAGCATACAGTCCAACCCCTGTGCACCGAAATCGAATTAGTAGAAAATGTCATATGCTGATTAAAAAAGAATAACGCAGATTTCTTCATCAAGGGTATCAATTTAATCTGTATAACAGCACAATTACAGCCATGTCTCTACTTTACATTACACAATCATGCTGACAGGTTCTTTTTAACTGTATTATTTGTTTAAACAAGTGGTTTTGTTGAATAGAATATAGGAACAAGCTCCTAGATTATCTTTTGTGTTATAGAAGCTCTTGATCAGAAGCAATTTAGATACCCCTGTTTGAAACCAGCAGGGAATATTTATTAGGGAACAAAAGCTCCAATTAGTATTTTCCACGCCCTTTCACAAATCCCTCCACCTCTTTAGGCTCACAGACTCTTTATCCTGGTTCCTTTGTTGAAGATAAGAGAGGCTGGCTCTAGGTTTCCAAAGATGCCACTGAGTTCAGAGGAATGTCATCCCTATAATAGCACAGAGTGTACTCTTGAAAGTCAAGTAGATCTTAATTGGGACTAAGCCGAGAAAACAGAGAAAGATCAACTAAGTGATACGTCACCTGAATTTACGGAGATACGAGCTTGCCGAATAACCACCTGTGGAGCTATTGGGGTGGAAGGCCAAATTTTATGCAAAACTTTAGCAACAGAAAGTAGTCTTGTGGATGCATCTGCCCAGTATAGAAATCGATCAATCAAAAATACAACTGCAGCTGCTGTACAACTATCATGGACTCGGATACAAGCCTTCAAAATTACCTAAAACACAAGAAATTATTATTAGTATTATTCTTATCATCATCTATGTCCATTGTATTACGGGCAAGTGCATGACTATTTCTTTATTATAACAAGCTCTGCAATGGTGTAATCATCACATTACCTGTACAGATTTTATTTAAATATACATCTCTGTGATGTTAACATTTTTAAACATGTGTAAATGCGTCATTAGACTGTAGGATCAATGATGAAAAATATGACTTTTCTCCCAACGTTTTAAGAAAAGGGTCACAATTATTGACTGCATAAACTAACAAATGCTTCAACCACACATAAGTCTGCAAAACTGTAAACATTTCTAGATAACATAAATGGTTCTGAAATTTATTGCACCATACCCATTCATGAAAAAAGAAAATAACACTCTTTGAAGTCTATGGTTTTATGTATCAGAACACAGGTTCGGGACAAGGTATTTTGGTGCCCTAGGCAGATTAAAGTCATTAGTGCCCCTCATCAGGAGAGCATTTTCAAAGTTATATATAGAATCATTCATTGTTTGGGAACTATTTACACAATACAAGGGACAAATAGTGATATCCATCCCTGAAATCCTATATTATAGGTGGCTTTACACACTGCAACATCGCAAACGACATCGCTGTAACGTCACCGGTTTTGTGACGCAATAGCGACCTCCCCAGCGACATTGCAGTGTGTGAAACACATCAGCGACCTGGCCCCTGCTGTGAAGTTGCTGATTGCTACAAATCGTTCAGGACCATTCTTTGGTCCTTTGTTTCCCGCTGTGCAGCATGATCGCTAGAAAGTCTCAGTGTGGAAAGGGGACTTTACAGCGACTTGTTAGCGACTTCCCTTTCAAAAAGCTGCTTTACAACGTCCCCAATGACTAGCTAGGTCATTCTGCAGGTCCGGATCGCTGTTGCGTCGTTGGCCAGGTCTGCCTGTTTGACAGCTCAGAGACTTTGTAGCGATCCTGGCCAAGTTGGGATCGCTGGTGGGATCGCTAGAAAGTCTCAGTGTTTAAAGGGGCCTTTAGATGTCAGACCCAAGGTCATTCATGGAAACTAATATAACGTTACTATAATGAGTGCCAATTGGTTTCAATAAAATAAATAGAACCCATTATAGATAAAGGGACACATATGATGGATTTTACATCCGTCATGAGATAAATACTGTGTGCAACAAAACCAGTGGTGGTTCTGGTGCTATATTTCTGCACTGATGTTAGTACTGGTTTCATTTTCCTATACTGATTGTGGTTCTGGTGACATTTTCAAGTACTGATATTTTGCATCATATTCCTGTACTGATGGTGGTTCTGATGATGTATTCATGTAGTGATGGTTGTACTGATGCTGCACTCATGTACTACTGATGGCTCTGATGATCTATTCATGAAGTGATGATGGTTCTGGTGCTATATTCATCACTAGAACCATCATCAGTACACAATTATGAAACCAAAATCATCATTAGTACATAAATAATACACCAGAACCATCAATAGTACATAAATACAGCACTAGAATCATAATCTGTAAATATATAAGTCACTAAAACCACTATCCGTACGTGAACATGGCAGCAGAACCACCATCAGTACATTAATGCATCACCAAAGTCTCAATCAGTTAATGAATACATTACGAGAACCATCATTAGTAAATAAATACAATACCACTACCATCATCAGTATATGAATATGTCACCAGAACCACCAACAGTGCATGAATACATCATTAGAACCACCATCAGTACATTAATGCATCACCAAAACCTTAATCAGTACATGAATACATCATGAGAACTACGATCAATAAGGAAATACAAGAACAGTACCACCAACAGTACATGTGTATGTCACCAAAACCACCCTAAGTACTTGAATACATCACCAAGCTTAGAACAGCAATCAATTGTAATGTCAAGTCAGTCCATATACATTTTTATTTTAGGAACCTACAACTCCAAGTTCTTAATGGTAGTAAAGAGATGCTGGGAGTTGTTGTTATAAGTAATTATCAGACTGCGGACCATACAGGAACCACAGTACTGATGAGACATAGTCAGTATCAACAGGTTAACATTTACATGCAGGTACTTTATAGAAGAGATATTCTCTGATTGAGTTGTTTTTCTTTTTGTCTCCATCTTGCCCAGGTGCTATGATGACTTTTCACAACCACAGTTTTCTCTGCAGCCTTTCCTCCTCTCAGGTATTCTGCAGCACATCCTGACATACTGACCTTAAATATAATAGTGTTATTAAAATGCCCTCACCACAACAATATCTGTCCATATTATGACCTAACTACGCCTCTTATGGCATATGGCCTCCACACTGTCCACCTTAATGATCTACAGTATATCCACCCCACTATCTGCCATTTTCAGCTATAACTGCCACACCATCCACCCTTTTGAACCACGGCCAATACCATGGTTATCCACTCTCTACTAACTTTCCCTTTCACGCTATATCTGGAGCACTGTCCCCATGTCATGTTAACGTCTCTCCATACTGTGCTCCGATTTCACACTACCCCCTTCCATATCCATTCTGCTCCCCTTTTTACACTATGCCTTCATACTTCCCATCACATTGTCCTCTCCAAACTGTACCCCCTCCTCACACTGTAGTCCTACAAGGTATAAAAGGTCACCACCGCCGTTCATACCATATGTTATTCCCAACAGACCACAATATACACTATAATGTCAACCACAGGCCCCCAATATAAAGCATTATGTCCACCACAGCCCTCTATACAATATGGTGACCACAGCTTGCTATACAGTATAATGTCCCCAACAGCCCCAATACAGGATGGTCACCACAACCCCCTTTGCAGTATTATGTCTACACATCTTGCAGTATAATGTCCCCCACAGTCCCCTAAACATTATGATGTCTCACACAGACAGTATGATGTCCCCAAAGCCAAGGTATACTGTCCCCACAGCTGCCAGTATAATGTTAATTAACGTTTCTCATATAATATGATGTTCTCACAGCCAGACCCTTTTGTAATGTCCCCACAGGCAGACCTTCTTGCAATATCTCCACAGCCAGCCCCACGTCTGTCACCATAGACAGTCCCATGTATGTCCCCATAGCCACCCCTTGTATATCCCCGGGCTGTTCCGGCTGCTCATCTCCGCCCCTCCGCTTCTATTGGGCGGACGCTTAGTGATGCCGAACGTACCTCCCTCTTAAAGGAGAGAGTGTTCGGCGGCCACAGCGACATCGGTGAACAGGTAATTGCGTATGACGCTGCTGTAGCGATATTGTTTGCTATGGCAGCGATTACCCCGTGACGCGCCACCGACGTGGGCGGGTGCTATCGTTTGCGACATCGCTAGCAATGTAGCAGCGTGTAAAGCCCGCTTAAGAGTACTAAGCCTTTAAACAATATGGAACAGCCCACATGATGATGTCCCGTCTTTGGAAGCTTCTGATAAGTTTATTGGCACCTTTTGAGTTACTTAGAGACATCTTTGGTTGTATTTTAATGCACACCTGAAACACACTGCTTCTTTGTTTAGCATCATAGAAAACTCAAAAGAAATCAGCCAAAATCTCAGAAAGAGAATTGTGGACTTGCACAAGTCTGGTTCATCCTTGGGTGCAATTTCCAGATACCTGAAGGTGCCTTCTTCATCTGTACAAACAATTATATGCAAGTACAAACAAGATGGGAATGTCCAGCCATCATACCGTTAAGGAAGGAGACGTTTTTTGTGTACCAGAGATGAATGTGCTTTGGTCAGATATGTGCATATTAACTCAATAAGAAAAGCAAAAGACCCTGTAAAGATGCTGGTGGAAGTTGGTAAAATTGTGTCATTATCCGCAGTGAAATGAATACTAAATCAACATGGGCTGAAAGGCCACTCTGCCAGGAAGAAGCCATTAATCCAAAAGAAACATAAAAAGCCAGATTAATGTTTGCAAATACACACAGGAACACAGACTTTAATTTTTGGAGACTGATGAAACTAAAATCCTAAGCCTAAGAACACAATCCCAACTGTGAAACACTGGGATGGCAGCATCATCGTGGAGTTGTTTTGCTGCAGGAATGACTGGTGCACTTCACAAAATAGATGACATCATGAGGAAAGAAGATTATGTGGCAATACTGAAACAACATCTCAAGACATCAGCCACGAACTTAATGAGGAAAGAAGATTATGTGGCAATAATGAAACAACATCTCAAGACATCAGCCACGAACTTAAAGCTTGGGTGGAAAAGGGTCTTCCAAACGGACAATGACCCAAAGCATGCTGCTAAACTGGTTACAAAGTGGCTTCAGGAAAACAAAGTCAATGTTTTGGAGTGGCCACCACAAAACCCTGATCTCAATCCTATTGAAAATTTATGGGCAAAGCTAAAAACGCAGCTATGAGAAAGGCAACCTACAAATATGGCTCAGTTACACCAGTTCTGTCAGGAGGAATGGGCCCAAATTCCTACCAAGTATTGTGCAAAGCTTGTGGAAAGATATCCAAAATGTTTTACCCAAGTCCTACAGTTTAAGGGCAATGGTATCAAATAATAATGAAATGTATGTATGTAAAAGTCCATCCTTCATACAGTGAGAATGTTTGTTTCCAATGGAATATATTCAGAAAAGTTGACAATTTTGCCAAGGGAAGACATCACAGCACATTCGCCCAAAGATCAGATCATGCATTGTTCAGAGGAATAGCAAAAAAACAAGAGCTAAAGCTTAGACACTAAATGCCTCAGTAAACATATCCTATAGACAGTCAAGAGCAAATTGGAGATATTTGGCTATAATGTCCTCTCCTACATTTTGCAAAAAAGAAACAGCATATCAGTACAAACTCCTCCTACCAACTGCCAAGTTAGGTGGTAGAGGAGTTAGGATTTGGGATTGCTTTGCAGTCACAGGACAGTGGCAACTGGCAGTTATTGAGTCGACCATGAGCTCCATTGTTCCCTTAAGGAACATTGTAAAGAAGAGTAGACCCGAATTCCTCAAGAAGAATCTGCAAGACAGATGGTCATACAGAAAATGTTTACTTCAATACTTTATTTTGTTATTACTACTAAAAGTGGCTCTAACAGGTGTTATCATGGATTGAAAACAGACAATTATATTCGTTTGTTAATTCTAGGTCATGGGGAATAAGGGGTGTGTCAGATACTTTGGCTTTGCCGTTTGAGAGATTGTTTATGCAGGAATCACTACTTCCTCAACTGATGTCACTCATATATAAGTTGATGGGTCAGGCAGTTCCCTCTGCGAGCTCAGATCCCAAGTATATGACTAATTGGGAAAAGGAATTGGGGATGACTTTTACAGATGCAGAAAAACAGAGAGCTTACGTCGCGCCCTGGAAACCAGGTAGTTGTACATATAGGCCCCCGCATAACACCTATCCCACGAAGGGTTAAATCAGTTTAGTGATAGTTGAAGTTTGGAGTGGAGGTGCCAAGCTGACAGGTGACAGGGTCGGAGCCCTGACACCTTGGCTAGGTGGCAGAAGGTAGCCAGAGCCTGCAGGAGACGGGAAGACGGATGCCGGGGATCCGAGGTGGACCGGGACTGGGTTGGAGCCCGCCGGTACCGACACTGGAAAACCGACCCGGAAACCGTGTGCACAGAGGGGGTAGTTGGACCCTGAAGCCAGGACCGGCACCGACGGCCTAGCTAATTAACCAATTGAGGGCAGGATTTTAGGTCCTGTCCCAACCTAAGTCCGAAAAGTAGACAACCACCCACCGAGAGGGATAGGGCAACCGCCAGGGCCTGTAGATCACAAGGGTCAGCGTCACACGGGCACGGCTCCCAACCAAAGGACCGAGAGTGGACTCCCGCGTTTCACACTGGGAAGTCCTACCTACAACACACTAAGTGCAGAGGAGAGAGACTTTGACTACCAACCCGGGTGTGGGATCAGATACACCCGTCTGCGGCCGGCCACCATCACCTTGGTTTACCACAGGACTTGTGTGCTTCATTCGACCGTAACATCCCCGGCCTGGCCGAGTGCGCCGGCCCCTGCACTCACCATCCTCAACATAGAGACACTGGGCCCCGGGACATCCATCCCTACCCACGGAGGGGTTAACATCCAGCTGCCAGCCCAACGTCCCCAGGATCCCCGCAACAGTGGTGTACATCTCACCACACACCGTGGGTTGCGTCACCGACATTTCACAACCAATCCCGTATAAATACGTCCCCTTTTATTCGGAGTGTCCGCACGACCCCCGGGTCCGGAGAACCCCTCAAGCCGCACCTTAGATCCAGATCCAAGCAGCACACCCATATATTCACTCATAAAATGTCAACCGCTGGTTATACAAAAGAGAAAAACTATAAGATTTTAACAAGGTGGTATCAGTATCCGGTGAGGCTACACAGGATTTTTCCTTCTGTTTCTGAAATGTGTTGGCGCTGTGGAACAGACCGGGGTACAATGTTGCATGTGTGGTGGGATTGCACTAAAATCAAATCATTTTGGGAGGCAGTTTTACAAACGTACACGAAGATCACTGGGTCAGTGGTGCCGCGGACCCCTTAAATAGCACTGTTGTCTATGCTCCCTGGTTCCATTAAAGCCCAAAAAGGTGACATACTACGGTTCTGTTTAGCAGCGGCAAGGGCAGTGATACCCAGACATTGGAGATCGCAGGAGGTTCCGTCCTTGAGAGAGTGGATGCAGGAATTTGCGTATATTTATCACATGTAGGATTTAATGGCAGAGGCAGAGGGATGTAGCGAGAGATTTCTGAGAATTTGGCTGCCATGGATACTTTTTAAAGATACGGACGACTACCGAACACTCTTTGAAGTCTCATGGGAATGAATACAGTTAGTAGACGGGTCATAATAGGTCTTATAAGTGGCTCCCTTACCCCCCCCCCACCCCTCTATGTGTCCCCCTTTTCTATTATTTTACTTTTCTCTTTCCTCTATTGTCATTTTTCTCTTCTCAATTCTCCTTTCTCTTCTTTTTTTGTACAAGTAAAGTTGGAAGGTGTCTATTACTTTTAAGGGTTTTATGAGATATTCAGTATAACAAGTTTTAGATATAGAAGAAATGATATACACGTTGTGGGAGAGCAAAACTTAAATTAAGTGGTGTATAGTATATGTTATTCTTATTCTTCATTGAATATGTATATATATTAGTTCTTGTTCAGCTATACAGAGAAGAAGTATAGAATATGTTTGTTATAATGCTCTAAAGGTACTAATCTACAAATCAAAATATGTTTATGGAAGTGTTATCCATATCGTGCTGATCTTTGTGATGATATCTCTGTATCCTTTGTTGTTTTTTCTATCTTCTATTTTTATTCAATAAAGAAAGTTTATACATAAAAGTGGCTCTAGAAGCTATTGATTCATGGAGTGTATTTAATTTTTCACATTTAGTAAAATTTGGTGTGCACTTAGTAATGAGGAAGGGGAGGTGCTCGGTCATCGGGATGATATCCCAATGCTGCAAACCATAGAGAAATTCACCACACTCTCCAAAATTTGATATACAAGTTCTTTATTGTGAAACATCACAAAGTAGTCAGTAATGAAGTGTAGGAACCAAGGCAACAAACTTTATGGCGTCAAATTTTTACATTTCGACGCTTCCTGGGTCTTTACCATATACGGTAGTTGCTATATCATATGTCCAGACTGCCAGGGATTTAGAGGAACTAGGCACTCTTGTACTATTTTTCACACACTACTACTGTATCATGGCCTTATATTTTTAAATGAGTAATGACAAAGTATAATTGATTGTGTGTTCTTATTCTGAGGTTCTAAGGACCAAATATTTTTATGTTCTAACGCGTAAAATCATAGAATTCAAAGAGGGTGTTTTTTATAACTTTAATTGGACCATACTTCCCAAGATGCATTTTACGTTTTATATCTGTATGATTGTATAAACTAAGTTCTTCTATGAAAAAATTCATAAATATACACAAAGAACAGTGTAAGTATAGTATGATCTGTTTATAAATAATGTATGACAATAATTTCATTACAAAATGACAATATCTAGACATAGTAAAATCATTGCTTCTAGGGGATCGTTATTACACAGAGTACATTGGAACTTGTGGGGCACTGCTTATCTATTAAGCCTGCTTTACATGTTACGATTCTGCATACGATATCGTATGCGATCGTAACCGCCCCCATCGTATGTGCGGCACGTTCAATTTTGTTGAATGTGCCGCACAAACGATTAACCCCCGTCACACGTACTTACCCATCCATACGACCTCGATGTGGGCGGCGAACGTCCACTTCCTGGAGTGGGAGGGACGTTCGGCGTCACATTGACATCACGTGGCAGCCGGCCAATAGAAGCGGAGGGGCGGAGATGAGCGGGACGTAAACATCCCGCCCACCTCCTTCCTTCCGCATTGCCGGCTGGAGCCGCAGGACGCAGGTAAGATCTGGTCATCGTTCCCGTGGTGTCACACGTGCTACCCCGGGTACGATGAACAACCTGACGTTCAATTCATGAGGAATGGACGACGTGCGTGCGATGAACGTTTTACCGTTCATTCGCAATCGCATGTAGCTGTTACACACTACAATGTACCTTACGATGCCGGATGTGCGTCACTTACGACGTGACCCCGCCGACACATCGTAAGATATATTGTAGTGTGTAAAGTGGGCTTAAGAGTTGCAGTTGCAGATGCATGCAGGCCATGGTCTTTCTGCTACATAGGACAAACTCTGTATTTTTAATGACCCATGGTAGCAAAGGGCCCTAATAGAATTGTATTGGGACACATGGGCTTAAAGTCAGACATCTGATTGTAGGGTTCATGCTAAAGTAGCATTACTGCATGAGCCATAAATATTGATAAGAAAACATCTTAACTATCATTGTTAAGAAAAAAAGCCAAAAGCATTTTATACAGAGCAAATAAGCTGGTGCCTAGTGATGGATGGACTCTCCGATACCCGGGATCAGAGGGTCCAACCGGATTTAAAAAACAAAATAAAAAAAAATGGTTTGGGCCCGGCATTGATCCCGGATATCTGCCAGGACACCAGTTTCCATATAAGAATCAGGCACTGTAAAATGGTGGCAGAAGGGATAGGGGATTAGAGCAAGAGTGTTATACGTAGCAGTCTCTTATGCGGCTACTTCCGGGTCCGCTCATTAACCTCATGCACTGCTTCCTCCGCCCACTGGCAGCCCCGGCGCTTGATTGGTTGCAGTTAGACTGCGCCCAAACCCTATGTGACAGCATGTCTGACTGCAACCAATCGCACATGCTGTCTGTGTCCCTATTGTAGTTTAAAAATAAATAAAAAAACATGGCATAAGGGTTCCCCATATTATGATACCCAACACAGATAAAGCATACGGCTACAGGCTGCAGCCCCCAGCTGTGTATTTATCTTGTCTGTGTATCAATATAAGACCCCTTGCAGCTTTTTTTAATTATTATTTAAATAAATAATTAAAAAAAGACTTGCATTCACCCCCCCTTCCAATTTTGATACCCAGCCATGATAAAGCCAACAGCTGGGGGCTGGTATTCTCAGGCTGGAGAGGCCCATGGTAATTAGGCCCTTCAAACTAAAAATAGCAGTCTGCAGCCGCTCAGGATTGCCGCATTCAGTAGAAGCAACAATCCTGGAACTGGCTCATCCCAATTGCCCTAGTGCAGTGGCAATGGGGGTAATAAGGACTTAATGACAGCTCACAGCTGCCAAAAAGCCCTAGATTAGTAATGAGGAGGGTCTAGGGTCTATAAAATACAAAAACAAAATTCTCCAATTTAATAACCCCAAAAACACCCAGTTCCAATGTAATCCACACAAGGTCCCACAATGATTTCAGCCCTGCTACATACATACTGAAGTCACAGTGCATGGGAAAAAATAACATGACCAACATGACCACACGTTGTGGGCTTCAGACACAGAATGACTGAGCTGCAGCGATGAGCGGTGATGTCACTCAGTTTATTTGCAGTCACAGCTGAAGGTTCCCTCAGTAGCCCAGCTTTGACCGCAGGTAAATTGACTTCAAGTAACTTCATTACACTCAGTGACATCACCTCAGGAATCGTAGTGAGACCTCATGTAGATTACATTGGAGCTGGGTGTTTTGGGGGTTAATAAAGGGGAGAAAGAGGGCGGGTTTTTTGCATTTCAATTCAAATAAAGAATTTTTCTGTGTTTTGTGTTTTATTTCTTTTCACTTACGGATTAGTAATAGTGGGGTTTCATAAATACCTCCCATTACTAACCTAGGGCTTAGTGGGAGCTGTGAGCTGTCATTAATCCCTTATTACCCTGATTGCCACCGCACCAGGGCAATTGGGATGAGCAGCATAAAGTTCTGGGATTGTTGCATCTATTGGATGCAAGATGCTATTTTTAGGCTGGGGGGCCTTATAACCATGGGTCTTCCCAGCCTGAGTATACCAGCCCCCAGCTGTCGGCTTTATGATGGCTGGGTGTCACATGCCATCTTTTAAAATTATTTAAATAATTTTTAAAAACAACTGCATGCAGTCCCTCTTATTTTGATACACAACCAAAATAAGCACACGGCTGGGGGCTGCAGCCTGTAGCCATATGTTTTATCTTTTTGGGTATCATAATATAGGGAGACCCAACGCCAATTTTTTTACTTATTTATTTTTACATCATGCAAGGGTCAAACACAGCGTCTGTGATATAGCAATAAATAATCAGACACGCTGTCACACAGGGTGGGGGCGTGGTCAGAAGACTGCAACCAATCAAAGACACTGGGACTGCCTGTGGGCAGAGGAAGCAGTATATATATATGAACGGCCCTGGAAATAGTATGAGCACTCCGGAAGTATTGTTACAGCCGCACAGGGGACTGGTAAGTATAACTCGCCTCCTTTTCCCTTTTTATCCAAGTTGCCGGATCACTATAGTTACCCAGAGTTCCCTGAGAACTCTGGGCCCGGGTCGGTGCAGGGGTACTGTTGAACCCGCGCATATCCGGATTTTTAAAGTCCGGGTCCACCCATTACTACTGTTAATCATACACAATGGAGCAGGAAATAGAAACGTTTGCAAAGATAAACAGCTAATTTAGGAATAGGACCTATTCTTTCTATACACCTATGTAAGAATCTCTATAAACAAAAATATGTTCTTTTGAAGACCTGTAGCCAATAACAATTTTATCAATTTTATATATTGGTAACATAATTACTAGCTTATACATATGTAATGGAAATATACAAATAGTAATAATTATAATGTTTCTAATTGCACTGGAAAAAAAATGTATGTTTGCTGAATTTTTCGAACGTACATCTCAAATTTCAAAGGACCAATTAAGTAGGCTGGAAAGCTCCATATCCAAAAGATATAGAAAGCATACTATAATGTCAGGACAATAAAGACACTTACACCTGGCACATACAGAATACCTGTTGTTAAATACAATAAAGGAATGTTTCCAAGCACCTGTAAGCAGCACTTCACATCATAGCTTTGATAATCTATAGTATAGGGTATATTTAAATGCAGACTGCCACCTAATCTATTTTATTTCTTCACTCTTCTTCATAGATTAGAACACAAAAGCCTGAAAGAGAGTGACCTGCCAAACAAAAGGGTTTTGAGTTGCTCGGAAAAGCAGACTTAGAGGAGGATGGATGGAATCCAAGTGGCCCTATTATTTCCATTTGCACTAATTAGACATTTTTCTGTCACCCATTGAATGCTGCCGAGAGGCCAAACTCACTGAATTCATTCTTAAAGTGTTTACAGAAGTTTGCATCTGTTTGTGTTTCTTCAGGAGGAAAATAAGCACTTGAATAGCATTGTGGAAAATCTAAGGAAGCATCTCATTCTGAAGAGGCAGCAGGCTGCAGCTGCATCGTGCCTTGTAAACCTCCGGCATCTTCTCCTAATAGTGCTGTGAACGGGTAAAGGACAGAACGAGGATTGTCACAGGACAATATATTCAAGTCCTATTAGGTTTATTTTACTATTTCACCAATATCTTGAAAAAAGATTATATTCAAAAATCCAAAAGCAGTGACTATACAAACTAATACCAGTCAGAACGCAAATTAGAGATGACCAAGAGGTCTAACCCCAAAATGACCCAACCTTATAGCGCCTTAATGACCGGCTGTTCCCACCCTCTTTTCATTCTTGCCTCCCTTCTTTTTAGCAGCCATAATTTGTTTTTCACTGATGTGAATGCATAGTTTTCTGTGGGACAGACTGTATTACTTTTTAGCACTGTTTAGAGTACAAATAAATTACTGTGCAATTTATATACTTTTCTTTCCATAGCAAATTATATATATATATATATATATATATATATATATATATATATATATATATATATATAAATTTTTAGCCTAGTCTGTTTGCAATATATATTTTTTTTTTAACTGTTTACATTGTACATCAACTGTTAAATGAATTCTCCAGCTACTTATGGTCACGTATAGTATTCATGCCTGTTGGCGTTTTACCTATTTTGTTACGTTACAACCTGTGTTTAAATATTTTTGTAATACGATTTGTGTGATGCATCAGCACTAAATAAGCTAAGTTGGAGAAGTGAAGTGAGAAAAATATGGGCAAAAATTACATTTATGGGATAAAATAAATAAAAATTGCCATGTTCATATGTATTCACCCTTTTGCTATGAAGCCCCTAAAAATTTCTGAAACAAGCAATTACCTTCATAAGTCACAGGTAGTGATGGGAGAACCCAAACTGTAAAGTTCTGGGTCCGTACCGAACACCTAGGTCCGTACATTGACACTGACTGTTCAGTTTTGTCCACCCGAATAATGATAGCAATTAAAAGGAAAAAGAAAGAAAATAAGGAATAAAGCAAGACTGTTATGCTTACCAACCTTCCTCACGGCTTTAACACTACTTCTGGGTTCTGATCATTAGCTCTCATACATATTCACGGTTTACCCCATCCACTGTCAGTCCCGGCGTCTGTGATTGGTTGCAGTGAGACCTTGCATCCACCATGTGTGACAGCATCTGTGATTGGTTGGAATCACACACGCTGTCGGCATCCATATAGTGGTGTAAAAATAAATGAAAAAAATGGCGTAGGGTGCCCCCATATTGTGATATCCAGATAAATATCCAGGCAAAAAGTCTCACAGTATTACTAACCATATTAGCAACTGGTATGCCAGGGTAAGGCTAGACTAGTGCAATGCACTACTCAATATACAGCATAAATAGAAGAGTACTATGTGCAAAACTAACAATATTTTATTAACAAAAAAAATTGATCACAAACAGAAATAGCAATAAAATCACTGTGTATAAAGAACAAACATGAAAGGGGATGTGACGGTTAAATAGAGTCAAAGGTAAATGTACTACACCATTATGGGTATGCTTGACGCAAAGTGGGGGAGGGAGGAAAAGGAAAGACAGTATTAGCAATAATGAAATAAATAATACAGATTACTACCATCCTCTCCTCCTGCATCAGATAAAATTATATATATATATATATATATATATATAAAACAGGATGTCAAAAGGTAAGCTATAAAAATCTGTTGCAAAGTAGTTCAAAGCATCAAAGATACATATGTACAAATTAAGTACACAGCCCCAACCGCTCTATACATGACACAGGTAGTGACAATAAACTAGAATATACACATTACCTAAAGCGCCTAGTGCAGAGCAGCATATAAGGTAAGTCCCACACCGTTGGAGAGTTCCCCTCAAAGGACCAAAAGAACCCCAACGCTCGTTTCGCTAGGGTTTCTTTTGCTTCTTCAGGTTCAGATTCTTTTTTTCCCCTCCCTCTTTCCATAATTCGTACCCATAATGGTCTTGTCCTCTTGTATTTATCCAGCGCAGATAACGCAGATGGCTACAGACTGCAGCCCCAGCTGTGTACTTATCTTGGCTATGTATCAAGATAAGAGGGACCCCATGTGGCTTTTTACATCAGATCTGGGTGTTTGGGCTATAATTAAATTGCAAAAAGAGGGGTTTTTTTGTATTGTGTGTGTTTATTTCTTTTCCCTTACAGGATTAGTATTTGGGGGGGGGGGGGGTCTCATAGACCTCTAGCCATTACTAATCTAGAGCTTAGAGGCAGCTGTGAGCGGTCATTAATCCCTTATATTACCCTGATTGGCAGTGCACCAGGGCGATCGAGATGAGCTGGGTAAGTATTTTTAGCCTGGTGAGCCAAATAACCATGGGCCACCCCAGTCTGAGAATACCGGCCCCCAGCTGTCGGTTTTAACATGGCTAGGTATCAAAATTGTGTGGGACAGCACACTGTTTTTTTTTAATTTTTTATTTAAATAATAAAACACAAAGCTGCATAGGGTCCTTATTTTGATACACAGCCAAGATAAGCAGACGGTTGGGGACTCCAGCCTACAGCCGCCTGCTTTATCTGTGCTAGATATGAATATATGAGGGACCCTACACCATATTTTTTTAATTTATTTCTAGATTTTTACACCATTATTGGGACAGCATTTGTGATTCCAATCAATCACAGACACGGTCACACAGGGCGGGGGCACAGTCTGACTGCAAACAATCACAGATGCAGGGACTGACGGTGGGCGGGGGAAGCAGAACATATGTATGAAAGTTAACGAGGGAACCCAGAAGCAGTGTGATAGCTGCGCGGGAGACTCGGTAAGTAGAACTCTCCTGCTTTGCAGCACCCTAACACATTCTACCACCATTTTACAGCACAATGTTCGGGTCTCCATAGACTTATATGGGGTTCAGCATCCGGGGCAGATGTGCAAATCCGGTCCTGAAGCAGACTTTTTTTTTTTTTTTTAAAAAGTCTGGCTGGACCACCGAACCTGAACATCCCACCAAACCTGAAAATCTGTAGTCACAGGCTTAGTGAAAGGAAGTCCAACTGTGTGCAATTTAAGCATCACATAGTATGTCAGTATATACACACCTTTTTCAGAAAAGCCACAGAGGCTGTAACACCCTTAAATAAGAGGCACTACTAACCAACCAACACCATGAAGACCAAGGAGTTCTCCAAACAAGTCAGAGACAAAGTTATTGAGAAGTACAACTCAGGGTTGGGTTATAAAAAAAAATATCACACTCTCTGATGATCCCAATCACGATCTAATCCATTATCATCAAATGGAAAGATCATGGCACCATAACAAACCTGCCAAGAGAGGGTCACCCACCAAAACGCTCAGCCAGGGCAAGGAGGGCATTAATCAGAGAGGTTGCATAGACACAAAAGGTAACCCTGAAGGAGCTGCAGTGTTTCCAAGCAGAGACTGGAGTATCTGTCCATACGACTACAATAAGCCATACACTCCATAGAGCTGGCCTTTAAGGAAGAATGGTCATAAAAAAAAGCCTTTACTTACAGCAAAAAATGTTGCTTGATTTTGCCAAAAGACATGTGGGAGATTCCACAAATGTATGGAGAAAGGTGCAGTGGTCAGATGAGACCAAAAATGAAACGCTATGTCTGGCGCCAAAACAACAGCTCATCACCTCAAGAACACAATCCCCACAGTGAAACATGGTGGTGGCAGAAACATGCAGTGGGGATGTTTTTCAGCAGCAGGGGCAGGAAAAATGGTTTGAGTCAAGAGAAAAATGGATGATGCAAAATACAGTGATATTCTTGAGCAAAACCTATTTCAGTCTGTCAGTGATTTGAGATTGGGATGGCGGTTCACCGTATAACAAGATAATGAACCAAAGCATACTGGAAAAAAAAACACACTTGAGTGTTTTAAGGGGAAAAAGGTAAATGTATTGGATTGGCATAGTCAAAGCCTAGACCTTAATCCAATTGAGAGTCTGTGGTTAGACTTTAAGATTGCTGTTCACCAAAGGAAACCATCCAACATGAAGGAGCTGGAGCAGTTTCGCCTTGAGGAATGGGCAAAAATCACAGTGGCAAGATGTGGAAAGCTAATAGAGACTTATCCAAAGCAACTTGCAGCTGTAAATGCCACAAAAGAGGAAGTGGATTAGGGATTTGACAGAGAAATAAATTGGTGAAAGAGGTTGTCTCTTATCTTTATTTCTTTACTAAATTTTCTCTCATTATGCCTTTCAGGTTCACTTTTGGGGAAGTCGTGGGACGTTGCTATGGATTATGTTGGAACTTTTTCTGGTATTTTTTTTATAATAAATTGGTGAACGAGGGCTTAAGTTAGGGAGGTTTTGTCCAAATAATTTTTTAACTAAAACTGGAATTAGTAATCTGCTAGTAATCTGTGTCTGCTAGATGTCCACACATTACTAATACTAGGACTTGATGCCACCTAACAATTCACAGCTGGCTTCAACCCCATATATTACCCAGTTTGCCACCACACCAGGGCTACAGGAAGAGCAAAGTATAGTGCCAGAATTGGAGCATCTGATGGATGTGCCACTTCTGGGGCAGGGGTAAGCTGCTATTGTTAGGATGGGAAGGGCCACATAACCACGGCTCTTGGCATCATAATAATATCAGCCCCCAGTTGTCTGCAGTCTCTTGGCTGGTTTTTGAGAAATGGGGGGAACCCAACACCATTTTTTTTTCAATTATTTATTGAAATAATTTAAAAGATAAGCTTGGGATGCCCTCTATTTTGGATAATTAACCAAGGTACAGCTGACAGCTGGGGGTTGCAGCCTGCAGCTGCTGCTGTACCTGTGCTGCATATGAAACCGTCGGGGGGGGGTCTCATTTTTTACTCTAAAATTTAGTTTTTATTCAGCTAAACAGCTGTCCAAGCTATCTATCTCTCTCTATTGATCTATTCTATTCATGTATACTATCTAATGCGCTTCATTCCATCGACAGTATCCAACTAATTATCTATCTATTCAATCTTTCCATGTATCTATTCTATCTTTCAATTATTCTATCCTATTTTATTCAATTGTATTCTATTCTACTCTATCTATCTAGCATTTATGAGCAACGGATCCGTTATAGCATAATGGGAGTCTACGGGCAACGGATCTGTTAACTGATGAGTGAATGGATGCTTTACTACCGGATCCACTGCCTATAAACTCCCATTATGCTTTAATGGATCTGTTAGATATCCGTATTTGGATCCATTGGAGAAAAGTCCTGTATGTCTTTAACAAGGGATGGCTAATGGATTGAACCTAACAGATGACACATTTTGTCACATTCATTAATGGATCTGTCACTATTAAAGTCAATGGGGAGCCAATGGATTCCTTAATTGATCCGTTTTTGCATTTTCCAAATGGATCCAAAACCAGAAAAGATAACTGGACATGGAAACATAGGGGAAGTCTGCTAGAACCCAGAAGCTCTGCTATATTGGGCAGACACCTTGCAATCATGAAATCTCTAAGGGGTACTTTGCACGTTGCGACATCGCAAGCCGATGCTGCGATGTTGAGCTCGATAGTCCCCGCCCCCATTGCAGCAGCGATATCTTGTGATTGCTGGTGTAGCGGATATTATCGCTACGCCAGCTTCACATGCACTCACCTGTCCTGCAACGTCGCTCTGGCCGGCGATCCGCCTCCTTCCTAAGTGGGCGGGTCGTGCGGCATCACAGCGATGTCACACGGCAGGCGGCCAATAGCAGCGGAGGGGTGGAGATGAGCAGGATGTAAACATCCCGCCCATCTCCGTCCTTCCGCATTGCAGCCGGGACGCAGGTGGGAGATGTTCTTCGCTCCTGCGGCTTCACACACAGCGATGTGTGCTGCCACAGGAATGAGGAACTACATCGTACCTGTCGCTGCACCGGCATTATGGAAATATCGGACCCTACACCGATGATACGATAACGGCGCTTTTGTGCTCATTAATCGTATCAAAAAGGATTTGCACACTACGATATGACTACGACGCCGGATGTGCGTCACTTTCGATTTGACCCCACCGTCATCGCACCTGCGATGTCGTAGTGTGCAAAGCCCGCCTAAGTCCTACAGTGACATCAAAAGTATGAATGTTTCTATTTACAACATAACATTCATTTAGTGCTATGTAGCTGTAAATAGGGAAGACAGAAGCAGTAATATACTGCTTTTGTCATCTTTCAAGACTTCCTGCCTGTGTCTGACACCAACAGGCTCCTGCTAGATTGCAGGATCATTAGTCTTGTGCGCTATAATGATCAAGGGTAAATAAACAGTTTGGCTCAAAAAGACTAATGCTACTCTAAAGGGTGCTTTACACGCTGCGACATCGCTACCGATATATCGTCGGGGTCACGTCGTTAGTGACGCACATCCGGCGCCGGTAGCGACATCGCAGCGTGTGACACCAAGGAGCGACGATCAACGATTCAAAAACGGTGATCGTTGACACGTCGCTCCTTTCCTTAATATCGTTGCTGCTGCAGGTACGATGTTGTTCGTCATTCCTGCGGTACCACACATCGCTATATGTGACACCACAGGAACAACGAACATCTCCTTACCTGCGTCCACCGGCAATGCGGAAGGAAAGAGGTAGGCGGGATATTACGTCCCGCTCATCTCCGCCCCTCCGCTGCTATTGGCCAGCCGCTTAGTGACGCCGCAGTGACATCGCTATGACGCCGAACGCACGTCCCCCTTGAGGGATGGATTGTTCGGCGGTCACAGCGACGTCGCTGATCAGGTATGTGTGGGTGACACTGCGGTAGCGATAATGTTCGCTACGGCAGCGAGCACCAAATGTCGCACGAACAATGGGTACTATCGCGCTCGACATTGCTAGCAATCGCTAGCGATGTCACAGCGTGTAAAGCACCCTTAAGTACTATTCAGTTGCCAATGCTGCTGGTTGTAAGGGACACTAGTAATGAAGAATATGGCACTTCTGGCCAGTAGGCGCAAAGTAGGATCGCATCCTATAAAGAACCAGAAGTTCAACTTGGCACTCGTATGCAATGAAAAGAGTAAATTTAATGAATGACAAAACATTAGGCATTTCATTCTGTACAAAAGACCTATATCAGTTGTAAGAACACTTACAGGGCTGTTGTAGATGGTTGATCAGTGTAAACTTGTTCTGCCACCTTAAACCCATGATAGGAAATATTATGATGACACTGATCAAGCAACACAAAAGGCACGTTTAAGATTCTGTACCAGGTGGGGAGGATTTATGGCACTCCATTGGATATGTTTGCTCTTAGCTAGTAATGATGCTGCCTCCATTAGGCCTTGTGCTCACGCTGCGTTTTTTACTGTTTTTTTGTGAGTTTTTTGTTTTTTTGGTCCCAAAACTGCATGCATTTCCTTCCCCAGTAAAGTCTATGAGACTTCATTATTGCTGTCCGCACATTGCAGTTTTTTTGGCTGCGTCTTTGTGGCGACCATAAAGATGCAGCATGTCAATTCTTTCGGCATTTTTGACAGCATTTTTGAGCGCTTCCAGTCAATAGATTTGACTTAAAAAATGCACTGGACTAAAACGCTGTAAAAACGCAGTAAAACGCGGCAAGACATACATGCCAGGGGAGCGTTTTTTTGGGACCAAAACCGTACATCTTTGTGGTCATCACAAAGATGCAACGTGTGCAAATAGCCTTAAGGTTCTATAGAGCAGCTGAAGATGCCAGACCATTTGCACAGAAGAGAGGGCCTGTATGTGTTGTCATATCTTTTGCTTGGGTGCCCTGCACTCTCTGCTCTTCACGTCTTGTGTTTGGGTGAAACAGACACATTTAGAGCAACAATGTTTTCTTAGTTCTAGAAGATAAATGTAGTCCTTCAGAGATCATGAGAGTAAACTGAACTTAGTCACTTACCAAAGCAAATTACATGCAGCAGTGGAGAAATGCTAACAAAAGCAGTTTTACATTTACATAGTTTAGCAGCAAATAAATAAGATGGGATGGAACAGAAAACCTTGCCAGGAATATGTCACTCCTAACCTGAAACCACATCTCTTACTTGGTTTCTATTTCATTTGTGGTTACATAGTTACATAGTTACTAAGGTTGAAAAAAGACCTAGGTCCATCTAGTTCAACCTTCCTCCACCAGTTCTACATTTGGTCACTAAGTAATTTATAACCAACAATGTTGTGTGTACTGAGGAAATCATCCAGCCCTTTTTTAAAAGCTATTATAGTGTCTGCCATTACTACCTCTTGTGGTAGGGCATTCCACAGTCTGACCGCTCTAACTGTAAAGAACCCTTTCCTATTTAGCTGTCGGAATCGCTTTTCTTCCACTCGCAGTGAGTGCCCCCTGGTCCTTAGTATTGTCTTCGGAAGAAATAAGTCATGTGCCAGTCCTTTATATTGACCACACATATATTTATACATATAAATGAGATCTCCTCTGAGACGTCTTTTTTCTAAGCTAAACATATCTAACTTTTTCAACCTGTCATCATATGGGAGGCCTTCCATTCCTTGTAGTAGTCTAGTTGCCTGCCTTTGAACTGACTCTAACTTCTGAATATCCTTTTAAAATGTGGAGTCCAAAACTGGATCCCATATTCCAGATGTGGCCTTACAAGTGATTTATAGAGGGGTAATAATACGTTGGGATCGCGGGATCTAATCTCTCTTTTTATACACCCTAGAATCTTGTTTGCTTTTGCAGCTGCTGCTTGACATTGAGTGCTGCTGCTCAGCTTATTTGTAATGAGAATACCCAAGTCCTTCTCCTGTTCTGTAGTCCCGAGTTTACTTCCATTTAATGTATACGCAGTTATAGGATTACTCCGTCCTAGGTGCATTACTTTACATTTATCAACATTAAATCTCATTTGCCAAGTATCTGCCCATTCTGACATCTTATCCAGATCTTTTTGTAATATTATACTATCAAGGTCAGTTTTTAATATCCTACACAGTTTGGTGTCATCAGCAAAGACTGACACTTTACTATCAATCCCATCCACAAGGTCATTAATAAAGAGATTAAAAAGAATTGGTCCTAGCACAGATCCCTGCGGCACCCCACTGCTGACTATGGCCCATTTAGAGAATGTTCCATTTATGACTACTCTTTGTTTCCTATCTTTTAGCCAATTCCTTACCCAGTTGCATATAGTTTCCCCCAGTCCTTGCTTCTGGAGCTTTAGTATAAGCCTATTATGTGGTACAGTATCAAATGCCTTTGCAAAGTCCAAATAAATCACATCAGCTGCATTACCAATATCCAGGTTTGCACTTACCCCCTCATAGAACCCCAACAGGTTGGTTAGACACGACTTATCTTTCATGAATCCATGCTGTCTGTCAGTTATTATAATATTTTCTGCAACATATTTTTGCATGTCATCCCTTAAAATGCCCTCAAAAACTTTGCATACTACTGATGTCAGGCTTACTGGACGGTAGTTGCCTGGATCTACCCTCTTACCTTTCTTAAATATCGGTACCACATCAGCAATCCTCCAATCCTGAGGCACCAACCCTGTTACAAGCGAGTCTAAAAAGATGAGATACAGCGGTCTGTCAATTACGGAGCTCAATTCCCTCAATATTCGTGGATGAATGCCATCTGGCCCTGGGGATTTGTCAATGTTTAATTTACTCAGACGTAGGCGTACTTCTTGTGTTAAATTAATTATTTCGGGTGGGGAACTTTGATTTTTCACTTGTTGAATGATGCCTGGTACAGTCAGTTCCTTGGTGAACACAGATGAGAAATGCCTATTTAATATCTCAGTCTTTTGTTTGTCCTCTATAACTAACTTGTTATTATATTTTAAGGGGCCAATACTATCCTTTATTTTCCTTTTGGCATTAATGTATTTATAAAAGATTTTGGGATTTATTTTAATGTCATTGGCAATTTTTGTTTCAGTAGCTAGTTTTGCTTGTTTGATTTCTTTTTTTGCATTGCCTATTGATATCTTTATACTCCTGCAATGCTATTTCTGTATTCTCAGCCTTCAAGATTTTAAACGCCCTTTGTTTTTGTTTTATTATACTTTGCACAGTCTTATTTATCCATAGTGGTTTCTTTTTATTCCGGGACGTTTTATTACCAGAGGGTATAAGTTTTCTACAGGACTCTAGCAATATATCCTTAAACTTTCCCCATTTATGTTCAGTATCCCCAGTTACCATGACTTTGTCCCAATCTACACATTTAAGCTCTTCTCTTAATTTGTTGAAATCAGCTTTCCTAAAATTCCAGGTTTTAGCATTTCCCCTTTGAAATGTTCTATTGAATATTACGTTGAAGCTTACCATATTATGATCGCTGGTGCCCAAGTGCTCCCGGACCTGTAGATCTGAAATTGTATCCGGTCTATTTACCAGGACCAAATCTAGCAAATTATCTCCCCTTGTCGGTTCATCTACCATCTGAGGTTACGTTACTCATTTTCTATGCATACCATTAATAGTCAAAAATATACTCCAAATTGAAAGTATACTAGATAATATGTTATGTGCATATAATACAGTATGTACTCGAAGAGAAAACTAGTAATAATGAGGTAAGTAGACTGATGTAATTTATGACCCAAGACATGCTGTAAACTATGTATTGTAGTTATATGAATGTTGGCTTTAAACAGCACTGAAAAAGTGATTTAAAGGGAACCTGTCAACAGTTTTTTCATGTCTGAACAAAGACTAGCACCTTCACCTGTGTTGCAATACATAAAGGTATATATTATTCCTGGACTACCCGTACTCCACTAAAAAACCTTTTTAAATTCTCCAGCGCTCTATGTAAATCCGGAAGGTCTGGTCCATTGAGCGTCCTTGCTGTGGCATCTATCCTCTCCAAGGCTGATCCCAATCCTTTTGCTTTGATTGATGTGGAAGACACCTCCTGTGTCATCCACATAGCTGGGCGAAATCTTGCATCTGCGCAGATATCTCTGCCCTACTGTGGGTAGAGCATAAAACAAGTGCGCATGCATCATCCATGTCACCAAGCAAAATTTAATGCCAGTGCAGACATATTTTAGGCTCGCAGTGGGGAGAGCTCAGTGCATATGCACGAGCCGGCGATGTCTCCCCGAAGATGCAAGATATCGCCTGGCTAGGTGGATGACGTAGGAGGTGTCATCTACATCAATAAAAGCAAGAGGACGACAATCAGTAGTGGAGAGGTGGGATAGATGCTAGACCAAGAATGGCCATCAGATCGGACCGGACAGTCCAGATTTACAAAGCGTGCTGGAGATTTTAATAAATTCTTTGGGGGGGGGGGTATACAGGGGGAGTCAGTGTATAATATACACCTTATGGTATGCAGAACAGGCATTACTGAAGGTGCTAGTCTTTGTTCAGACATGAAAAAACTGATGACAGTGATAGGTTCCCATTAAAGGAGTATTCTCTAGCTTAGAAATTTTACTTTATCTACTGGATAGGGAATAACTTGATGATCTACGGGGTAAGACTCCTGGATGCCTATCCCAAGAATTGAATCTATAAAGAGCCCTGCGGGAGTAGAGTAGAGATTGATCATGAACATTGCCACTCTATTCATTCTTAATGTACTGGAATTAGCAAAGTGATGCACTCAGATGGTTTTCTGAACTTATATAAAAATGAATGAAGTTGGCACGATCGATCTCTGCTCCATTCACATGGGTTTCTTCAGAACCCCAGTTCTTAGGAAATGTTGGAATCTAAGCAGTCAGATCCACAGCGATCAGGATGTTATCACTACATTCCCATGGATAGGGCATAGCTTCAAAATTTAAGAATACAAGAGCACAATGATCTTACTGACCCACTGCATAATGATATTAGCCTCTCCACACTTCAATGCATGTTTTGTTGTGTGGCTTCCTCAGGGAGTGAGTTGGATTGGTGTATAGGAGGTCCTTAAATAGCAGCACGTATATGACTACAAAAATAATTTAAAAAAAAAGGCATGTTCTCTTACTGAGTAGCAAATTTAGCACATTCTGTGAGGGCAGAGTGGCCTGGAGGATTCAGTGAAGCACATCCATGAGTTACTATTCATGATATTCAGCCAAGCCCATTCACTGGCACACAATGCGTTCAATTTTTTCATGCAAATTTCTGAATTTTCTCACCAATAAAATATAAAACTATACAAATTTGGGATCACCGCAATCATACTGAACAGTAGAATAATATTGTCAGGTCATTTTTACCACACAGTGAATGTCGTAAAAACAAAACAGAAAAAACAATGTCAAAATATTTTTTTTTTCGACATTTCACAGTACTTGAAATTTCTGCTCATTTTTTTTTAAACATCTTTTTTATTCACATTTTTAAACATAGAAAATAGAGCAATTACACGGTCAAATAGTAAACATCAGCATACAAAAGATTGATTTGCTCGTCAATGCATCTGAAAACCTTGCAAAGAAAGAAAAAAAGAAAAGATAGTATCACAAACAAAGAATGGGAATGTGAGTGTGAACTCTTCCACAATTATGTTCCTGCTATGGTGTCGACTACCAACTCCATATGATACACACACTAAGGCTGGGTTCACACATAGCGACAGCGATAACGACGTCGCTGTTACGTCACCATTTTCTGTGACGTAACAGCGACCTAGTAAGTCACTGTTATGATTGCTGCTTAGCTGTCAAACAAAGCGACGCAGCAGCGATCATAATGTCGCTACATGTGCAGAGAGCAGAGAGCCGCGCACACTGCTTAGCGCTGGCTCCCTGCTCTCCTAGCTACAGTACACATCGGGTTAATTAACCCGATGTGTACTGCAGATATATGTGCAGAGAGCAGGAGCCGGCACTGGCAGCGAGAGCGGCGGAGGCTGGTAACGAAGGTAAATATCGGGTAACCACCTTGATTACCTGATGTTTACCCTGGTTACAGCTTACCGCAGGCTGCCAGACGCCGGCTCCTGCTCTCTGCACATTCAGGATTGTTGCTCTCTCGCTGTCACACACAGCGATGTGTGCTTATCAGCGGGAGAGCAACAATAAAAAAACGAACCAGGGCTGTGTGTAACGAGCAGCGATCTCACAGCAGGGGCCAGATCGCTGCTCAGTGTCACACACAGCGAGACCGCTAATGAGGTCACTGCTGCGTCACCAAAACCGTGACGTAGCAGCGATTTCGGTAGCGATCTCGCTATGTGTAAAGCACCCCTAAGTGTCTAATGATGGTCTTAAGACCCCCAGTGTCCTTCCCAGGTCTTCCAGACAATACCATTCTGTATGGCAAAAAGGGTTAATTATTTTCATGTTTTCCTGAGGACTGTAATGAAACCCAATGAATTTTTTCTACAGCAGAAAAACGTTTCCTACTGATTTTTCTTTCCTAAGTACATTATATGGTAAAATGAATAGAGTCATTCAAAACTACAACTTGTCCGACAAAAAACAATCCCTCAAACGGCTTTATCGACAAAGAATAAAAAAGTTAGGTCTCTTGGAAGAAGGGGAGAGAAAAAAACCCTGAATAGGGCAGGAAGAGGTTAAAAAATATCTATATATTAAACAGTTTATTGTTCATTTGTGTAGCTGTGATCTAACAAAAAAATGTAAAAAAAAAAAATACTGTCGCTCATACCTAACATTATAAGCACTGACACATTATGTTTTGGCAGTGGCACCTGTCAAGGGGTGGGATGTATTATTTAATGTGTAAAAATGTGAGCCACTCAGACAAGGGCCAAATTGTAATGGTTAGATGACTGTGTCAGATCATCTCCAAAGCAGCAGGTATTGTGGTTTTAGCCTAACAAAAGTGGTCCATGGAAGGACAATCAGTGAACAAGTCTAGCCAAGGTGTAGACTAGTCTACCTGGTTTGAACCCACAGAAGAACTAATATAATACCGCAGCCGTGGACCAGACAAGTGCTGTGCCTACACCGGTTCAATGCCGTAAATGCCAACAATGAGCATGTAAGCTTTAAAAGTGAACTATGGAGCAACAGATGTAAGTAGCTGGGTTCCCTTTACCTGTGATCAAGAAGTCAACAGTATGCACTAATGGAAGAAAAGAAGCCATAGGAGGCAGTGTGATGCTCAAGGCAATGTTCTGATTGAAATCTTAGGTCTTGGTGTCCATTTGGATATTACTTTGACAGACACCTATCTAAACATTTTTGCAGACCAAATAAACGTCTTCATGGCAATGTCATTCCCTAATGCCAGTGGCATTTTTCAACAGGATAATGCGCTCTGCCCTGAAAATATTGTTCAGAAATAGTTTCAGGAACATGACAAAAAGTAGGTGTTGACTTGGCCTCCATTTTGTTAGATCTCAATCTGATCAAGCATCTGTGGAATGGGCTGGAAAACAAGTCTATGAAATCTCCACCTCATATCTTGAGGGGCATTTACACTGCAATCATGAATGAGTGTTAAAAATAACTGCTTCACGTTTATCTTGCCATGTAAACTGGTTGCCAATAACCCAATGAATGAGGAAACGCTTGTTCATTGGGTGAAAAGATCTTCTATGCAGCATAAAAGATCATCGTTCTCAGCAGTGCATTGTTCTGTGTAAACAGAATTTGCACTGCCGAGAACTACGCGTTCCAAGCAATCTAGTATAAATTGCTCAGTGTGCATCTTTTACTTTGGTATGCCTGTGCAAACAGACATTAAACCAATTGCCACTCTGTAAGAGTTTACAGACTGACAGTGGTATCATGCCGCCAGTTGGTCCGTGTAAATGGACGTGCACAGGGATTAAAGGATCTGCTACTAATGTCTTGATTCTGATACAACAGAACATACTCAGAGGTCTTGTGGGGTCCACAACCTAACAATTCAGGGCTATTTTGTTGGCAAGACAGGGATCTAGATATTATTAGAAAGGGGGTTATAATGTTTTGGATGATTTTTTGTCATTATTGTACTGTGAAAATTAAATAAATTTCAACACTATATGGACTTAATTTACATGAAGTTATCTTAGACTGTGATTACAAGAAATGTATCAATTGTAAAAAATAAAAAAAAATAAAAAAAAAATCTATTAGGGAAACATCTAAACATTTTACTGCTGCATATTCAACAGGAGCATACAATGCTGGCCAAAAGTATTGGCACTCCTGTAATTCTGTCAGATAATACTCAGTTTCTTCTTGAAAATAATTGCAATCACAAATTCTTTGGAATTATTATCTTCATTGAATTTGTCTTCAATGAAAGAAAAAAAATTGTCATAAAGCCAAATTGGATAAAATTCCACACCAAACATAAAAAGGGGGTGGACAAAAGTATTGGCACCGTTTGAAAAATCAAGTGATGCTTCTCTAATTTGTGTAATTAACATCACCTGTAACTTACCTGTGGCACCTAACAGCTGTTGGCAATAACTAAATCACACTTGCAGCCAGTTGACATGGATTAAAGTTGACTCAACCTCTACCTCTGTCCTGTGTCCTTGTGTGTACCACAGTGAGCATGGAGAAAAGAAAGAAGACCAAAGAACTGTCTGAGGACTTGAGAATCCAAATTGTGAGGAAACATGAGCAATCTCAAGGCTACAAGTCCAACTCCAAAGACCTGAAAGTTCCTGTGTCTACGGTGCGCAGTGTCATCAAGAAATTTAAAGCCCATGGCACTGTGGCTAACCTCCCTAGATGTGGAAGGAAAAGAAAAATTGACGAGAGATTTCAACGCAAGATTGTGCGGATGGTGGATAAAGAACCTCGACTAACATCCAAACAAGTTCAAGATGCCCTGCAGTCCGAGGGTACAACAGTGTCAACCCGTACTATCCGTCAGCGTCTGAATGAAAAGGGACTGTATGGTAGGATACCCAGGAAGACCCTACTTCTTACCCCGAGACGTAAAAAAGCCAGGCTGGAGTTTGCCAAAACTTACCTGAGAAAGCCTAAAACATTTTGGAAGAATGTTCTCTGGTCAGATGAGACAAAAGTAGAGCTTTTTGGGAAAAGCCATCAACATAGAGTTTACAGGAAAAAAAAGAGGCATTCAAAGAAAAGAACACGGTCCCTACAGTCAAACATGGCAGAGGTTCCCTGATGTTTTGGGGTTGCTTTGCTGCCTCTGGCACTGGACTGCTTGACCGTGTGCATGGCATTATGAAGTCTAAAGACTACCAACAAATTTTGCAGCATAATGTAGGGCCCAGTGTGAGAAGGGTCTTCCTCAGAGGTCAGAGGTCTTCCAGCAGGACAATGACCCAAAACACACTTCAAAAAGCACTAGAAAATGGTTTGATAGAAAGCACTGGAGACTACTAAAGTGGCCAGCAATGAGTCCAGACCTGAATCCCATAGAACACCTGTGGAGAGATCTCAAAATGGCAGTTTGGAGAAGGCACCCTTCAAATCTCAGGGACCTGGAGCAGTTTGGCAAAGAAGAATGGTCTAAAATTCCAGCAGAGCATTGTAAGAAACTCATTGATGGTTACCGGAAGCGGTTGTTCGCAGTTATTTTGGCTAAAGGTTGTGCAACCAAATATTAGGCTAAGGGTGCCAATACTTTTGTCTGGCCCATTTTTGGAGTTTTGTGTGAAATGATCAATGATTTGATTTTTGTTTTATTCTCTTTTGTGTTTTTTCATTGCAAGCAAAATAAATTAAGATAATAATACCAAAGAATTTGTGATTGCAATCATTTTCAAGAAGAAACTCAGTATTGAGTATTATCTGACAGAATTGCAGGGGTGCCAATACTTTTGGCCAGCACTGTACATGCAGAAATGGAAAAAAAACCCCTTTTCCTGAAAAAGAGTAATGCTACTCTAATGCCTGTCCATGAAATAGCCTAAATTGTACCCCCTGTGCCACTCTGCTTTGTCGTATTTGTAACACACTATATGGGGTAATCAGTATATGAGACTTTTGAGTATAAAAATGAAGTTAAAGGGAATCTGTTAGAACGATGGAACTTCCTAAACCATCTATATGAATATGTAGGTAATAGAAAATGGAATAAAATAATACTATGATATTTGTGATTTGATATTTTATTCCACGGAAATCCACATTTTCTTAACATGCAAATGAGCTGTTCAGATCTATAGGCAGGACACTGATCTGCAGGAAAAGCTGCCGGCCGAGCTTATTTAATTGAAAGGCAGCGTTACCAATGTGAGACATGTAATGACTGAAAGTCTACTCTTATAATCACACACCGCTCTGCAATGAGATCTGGATCAACAAACTGCAAGGGATCTAACACTGTAATGAGCCAGAGTTCACTTCTGTTGTACTGTAACACATTTGAACTGTAGTTGTCCTCTCAAAGTCCTACAACTTGCATCTCACAGGCAACTAGTGTGGAGACGCGGCAGAGCTGACATCACTGCAAATGTGTTTACAATGAGACAAGGTTCAACTCTGCTGCACTGTGTTAGTTATAATCAGGCACAGCCCTGCAGCAAACCTATCAGCACTGTGAAAGGTCACATGCTGTTGTAAATGCTTTTAATGACTTCACTTCCGCTGTGCACTGAAGATGTTGTAGCTATATTACTACAGTCAAGAACTAAAAATGACAGACATTATTTTGATTTTGACAAGAATCACATTTATAGGTCTACAAGAGAATATCAGTGATATTTTCATTACACAGGACCTTGGCCAGCAACTGGCATTGAGACCTATTGAAGAAAAAATATCTCAATACACTTTGCCATACATTGGTGAATATTATTAATGCCATGAAGCTTTGGGTGTAAGTATTTGTATAGATATAGACAAGAAATGTGAAAACTTCCTATTCCGTTTAAAAAAAAGTGTTTTATTCAGCTTAAATACTATATTTAGCCTAGACTTTCTAAACATAGTTTTTATCTTCAGATTTTTTTTACATTATGATCATCATTTTTATGGGATATTCCCATTGGTGAAAAATAGCACATTGTTTTACAGACCATAGAAGTACTCCAGCCACACACTTACAAAAATGTGAAGCACTCATGAAAGAGGGACAATAGCCCCCAGGACACAAGCTTAGAAACATCACAACATCTTGAAAATGAGAATCATTTGTTTATCAGTGAAAAACACTATGGAAGAAAAGAATAGCGAACAGTTGACTGTTGCCAGCATGTCCCTCCAAGTCTAGAAAGTACAGAAGAGCGGATCGCGTCACACAAACCCTATCCAGTACAGGGTAGTTCTCTCTGGCTCAGGCCAGAAGTAGCATGAATTTTCTTCCAGTCCCAGGATCCCAGATTCCACTTATGATTAGCTGGACCGGTGAGATGTCACCTGTGCACGGCACAAATGACATCACGTTAGGCAAGCAAATCAACCATTGCACCGAGAAACCACTGTTTGGACCATGGTTGCATAAAGTGATACAGCAATCTCTACTAGAAAGCTATTATTCAATCCAGTGCCTTGCGAAAGTATTCGGCCCCCTCGAATTTTTCAACCTTTTGCCATATTTCAGGCTTCAAACAAAGATAACAATTTTAATGTTATGGTGAAGAATCAACAACAAGTGGGACACAATTGTGAAGTTGAACGAAATGTATTGATTATTTTAAACTTTTTTAAAAAATAAATAACTGAAAAGAGGGGCATGCAATATTATTCGGCCCCTTTACTTTCAGTGCAGCAAACTCACTCCAGAAGTTCATTGAGGATCTCTGAATGATCCAATGTTGTCCTAAACTACCGATGATGAAAAATATAAGCCACCTGTGTGTAATCAAGTCTCCGTATAAAAGCACCTGCTGTGTGATAGTCTCAGTGTTCTGTTTAAAGCGCAGATAGCATCATGAAGACCAAGGAACACAACAGGCAGGTCTGTGATACTCTTGTGGAGAAGTTTAAAGCCGGATTTGGTTACAAAAAGGTTTCCAAAACTTTAAACATCCCAAGGAGCACCGTGAAAGCGATCATATTGAAATGGAAGGAGTTATCACTGCAAATCTACCAAGACCCGGCCATCCATCCAAACTTTCATCTCAAACAAGGAAAAGACTGATCAGAGATGCAGCCAAGAGGCCCATGATCACTCTGGATGAACTGCAGAGATATACAGCGGAGGTGGGAGAGTCTGTCCATAGGATAACAATCAGTCGTACACTGCACAAATCTGGCCTTTATGGAAGAGTGGCAAGGAGATAGCCATTTTTCAAAGATATCCATAAAAAGTGTTGTTTAAAGTTTGCAACAAGCCACCTGGGAAACACACCAAACATGTGGAAGAAGGTGCTCTG